>NC_092054.1:44087881-44691371 GCF_003086295.3 Arachis hypogaea | reverse complement strand
TGCTAATATTAAGAACAAAGGGGTTTATCACAGGCTCAAAGTTGGCTAACAATGGTTGATGAAAGGTAGGCTATTTGGGTAAGTGAGCTAAATGAAATGATGGCCTCAATCATATAACTGCATGTCTACATGGAATAATGGGCATAAAGAATCGAACAAAATCAAGGATCACAATCATAGAAAGAGAACAATGCACATAAAAACAAAAATAAGTGGTTATAAGATGTAACCATACAATTAGGCTCAAGTCTCACAAGCTTGTATTCTTAGCTCAACAACCATATTCCAAAATACATTCTTCAAGCAAGATTAACACAAAAATGTTCAAATTGGTAGGGTGCCCTAACCAAGTAGTCCTAATATGCAAAAAGTATTCAAGTGCAAAAGCTAACCATGCAATCTATTCTAACTAACAAAAGAAAAATCAAAATCATAGGTGTTGAAAAGAAAAGAATACCTACGAAAGTCGGTAACCGACCTCCCCACACTTAGAAGTTTGCACAGTCCTCCGTGCCAATGGTGATACGCAAAGGGGGGATCGGGTCGCCACTTCCATTATCCGTGCCTTGAGTGCTTGCTTCACTGTTGTCCTAATCAGATGTGGAAATGTCGGGCTCTTCCATAGGCGGGTTAACACAACTCCAAAGCTTCTTCAAGTAAGCAAATCGGCATTTGTTTCGCTGCTCATACCGATCTATCTTCTCATGGAGCTCTACAAGCAATTGATGGGTTGACTTTGGTGGTGCGGATGAAGTGATAGGGATGGTGGAAGGAGGAGCTATGTCAAGGCTTGTGGTGTCCTTGGGAGGCTGAAGATATTTCCCGCTCGGGACAATATCGTCCTTTACCGGAATTGTAGCCTTCATGTCCTTAGCCTCGCAAGGGACACCAGCAGCAACAACCAAATCGGATACCAAGGTGGGAAAGGGGAGATTACCCTTGGCATGGACCCGACCCATCGCTTGACAGATGAGGAGAGGGATGTTGACTGGCCTCTCCATGAGTATGCACCAAACAAGGAGGGCGAGGTCCATCGTGATGGATGACTTATGGGTGCTAGGAAGCACGTAGGGAGATAAGATCCGGGTCCATGCTCGGGCTTCCACTGTAAGCGCACGTGCGTTGATGAGCGGATAATTTATACGCTTTTTGACATTGTTTTTAGTATGTTTTTAGTAGGATCTAGTTACTTTTAGGGATGTTTTCATTAGTTTTTATGTTAAATTCACATTTCTGGACTTTACTATGAGTTTGTGTGTTTTTCTGTGATTTCAGGTATTTTCTGGCTGAAATTGAGGGACTTGAGCAGAAATCAGATTCAGAGGTTGAAGAAGGACTGCTGATGCTGTTAGATTCTGACCTCCCTGCACTCAAAGTGGATTTTCTGGAGCTATAAAACTCAAAATGGCGCGCTTCCAATTGCGTTAGAAAGTAGACATCCAGGGCTTTCCAGAAATATATAATAGTCCATACTTTGGCCAAGAATTGACGACGTAAACTGGCGTTCAAACGCCAGCCTTCTGCCCAAATCTGGCGTCCAGCGCCAGAAAAGGATCCAAAACCAGAGTTGAACGCCCAAACTGGCACAGAAACTGGCGTTCAACTCCACAAATGGCCTCTGCACGTGCTACACTTAAGCTCAGCCCAAACACACACCAAGTGGGCCCCGGAAGTGGATTTATGCATCAATTACTTACTCATGTAAACCCTAGTGACTAGTTTATTATAAATAGGACCTTTTACTAGATCTTTTTGATCATCTTTGGATCCTGGATTGTATTTTGATCCTGTGATCACGTTTTAGGGGGCTGGCCATCTCGGCCATGCCTGGACCTTTCACTTATGTATTTTCAACGGTAGAGTTTCTACACTCCATAGATTAAGGTGTGGAGCTCTGCTGTTCCTCAAAGATTAATGCAAAGTACTTCTGTTTTCTATTCAAATCATCTTATTTCTCTTCTAAGATATCCATTCGCACCCAAGAACGTGATGAAGGTGATGATTATGTGTGACGCTCATCATCCTTCTCCCTTATGAACGCGTGCCTGACAAACACTTCTGTTCTACATGAAATAAGCTAGAATGAGTATCTCTTAGATCTCCTAACCAGAATCTTCGTGGCGTAAGCTAGAATGATGGCGGAATTCAAGAGAATCCGGAAGGTCTAAACCTTGTCTGTGGTATTCTGAGTAGGATTCAATGATTGAATGACTGTGACGAGCTTCAAACTCGCGAGTGCTGGGCGTTAGTGACAGACGCAAAAGGAGGGTGAATCCTATTCCAGCATGATCGGGAACCGACAGATGAATAGCCGTGCCGTGACAGGGTGCGTGAGCATATTATTCACTGAGAGGAGGGGATGTAGCCACTGACAACGGTGATGCCCTTGCATAAAGCCAGCCATGGAAAGGAGTAAGATTGACTGGATGAAGATAGCAGGAAAGCAGAGGTTCAGAGGAACGAAAGCATCTCCATTCGCTTATCTAAAATTCCTACCAATGAATTACATAAGTATCTCTATCCCTCTTTTATTATATCATATTCGAAAACACCATTATCACTTTATATCTGCCTGACTGAGATTTACAAGGTGACCATAGCTTGCTTCATACCAACAATCTCTGTGGGATTCGACCCTTACTCACGTAAGGTATTACTTGGACGACCCAGTGCACTTGCTGGTTAGTTGTATTGAAGTTGTGACAATTATGAATTAAGATCAAAGCACCAAGCTTTGGAGCCATTACCAGGGATTGTTCGAGCCTGGACATCACAATTTCGTGCACCAAGTTTTTGGCGCCGTTGCCGGGGATTGTTCGAGTTTACGGCAAGCTTTTGGTCCGGTAACATCAGTGCCAAATTCTCTTTTGGTCCAGCAACAATAGTGCCCAGTTCCAAGTTTTGATCCGGCAACAACACCAAGTTTTTGGCGCCGTTGCCGGGGATTGTTCGAGTTTGGACAACTGACGGTTCATCTTGTTGCTCAGATTGGGTAACTTTCTTTTCGTTTTCTTTTCAAAAATCCTTCAAAAATATTTTCAAAAAAATTTCTCTTTTGTTTTCGAAAAAAAAAAATAATAAAAATGTTTTCAAAAATTTATTCAAAATTTTAAGAATGAATTCTAGTGTTTCATGAAGCATGTGAAGCCTGGCTGGCTGTAAAGCCATGTCTAAATTCATTTGGACTGAGGCTTGCAATTTGTTATCAAGAGCAAATTAGTTGTTGCTCATCCACCTGCTGCTGATCCATGATCACCTGCTGAAGCTTGGCTGGCCATTGGCCATGTCTAGTGTTTTGGACTGGAGCTTTCTTTGAAAGCTTGGCTGGCTAGTGAGCCATGTCTAATTCCTGGACTGAAGCTTTAGACTAACATGGCAAGATTCCTGGAATTCATATTAAAAATTTTGGAATCCTTATTTTTCTTTTTTCAATGAATTTTTCGAAAAAAAAATTCCAAAAAAATTAGAAAATCATAAAAATCAAAAATATTTTGTGTTTCTTATTTGAGTCTTGAGTCATATCATAAGTTTGGTGTCACTTGCATATGCATCTTGCATTTTTTCGAAAATATCATGCATTCATAGTGTTCTTCATGATCTTCAAGTTGTTCTTGGTAAGTCTTCTTGTATGATCTTGATGATTTTTTGTTTTGTGTCTTTTCATGTTTATCATATGCATTCTTGAATTCTTAGTGTCTAAGCATTAAAGAATTCTAAGTTTGGTGTCTTGCATGTTTTCTTTGCATTAAAAATTTTTCAAAATTATGTTCTTGATGTTCACCATGACATTCAAAGTGTTCTTGGTGTTCATCTTGACATTCATAGCATTCTTGCATGCATTCATTGTTTTGATCTAAAAATTTCATGCATTGCATAATTTTCATGTTTTTCATAAAAATTTTAAAAATCAAAAAATTATCTTTCCTTTTTTCTCTCATCAAATTCGAAAATTGAGTTGACTTTTTCAAAAATTTTTAAAAATCAAAGTTGTTTCTTATGAGTCAAATCAAATTTTCAATTTGAAAATCTTATCTTTTTCAAAATCTTTTTCAAAAATCAAATCTTTTTTCAAAATTCTTAGTTATTCTCGAAAATTCCAAAAATATTTTTCAAAAATCTTTTTCTTATTTTTATACCAAATTTTCGAAAATAACATAAACAATTAATGTTTTGATTCAAAAATTTGAAGTTTGTTACTTGCTTGTTAAGAAAGATTCAAACTTTAAGTTCTAGAATCATATCTTGTGATTTCTTATGAATCAAGTCATTAATTGTGATTTTAAAAATCAAATCTTTTTCAAAACTAATTTCAATCATATTTTTTCAAAAATATCTACTTATCTTATCTTTTTCAAAAAAATATCTTTTTAAAATATCTTTTCTAACTTCCTAACTTCTTATCTTTTCAAAATTTGTTTCAACTAACTAACTAACTTTTTGTTTGTTTCTTATCTTTTTCAAAACCACCTAACTAATTCTCTCTTTCTAATTTTCGAAAATATCTCCCCCTTTTTTCAAAAATTTCTTTTTAATTAACTAATTATTTTTATTTTTATTTTTGATTTCAAAAATTTTCGAAAATTACTAACATTTTTCAAAAACCATTTTCGAAAATCACTAACTCTTTTTCAAAATAATTTTCGAAAAATTATCCCTCCCCCATCTCATTCTATTTATTCATTCATATCCTAACATCTCATCTCACCTCTCTTCCATCCTCACAGTTGTGTTTCTTCCATTATATTACATTCTTTGTCTCCCCCTCTTCTTCCACTCACACAGGAATCCCTATACTGTGGTATAAAGGATCTCCATTATTATTATTATTTTTCTGTGCCTTCTTCTTTGTCATATGAGCAGGAGCAAGGACAAGAACATTCTTGTGGAAGCAGATCCAAAACCTGAAAGGACTCTGAAGAGAAAATTAAGAGAAGCTAAAATACAACAATCCAGAGATAACCTTTCAGAAATTTTCGAACAGGAAGAGGAGATGGCAGCCGAAAATAATAATGTAAGGAAGATGCTTGGTGACTTTACTGCACCTAATTCCAATCTACATGGAAGAAGCATCTCCATTCCTGCCATTGGAGCAAACAACTTTGAGCTGAAACCTCAATTAGTTTCTCTGATGCAGCAGAACTGCAAGTTTCATGGACTTCCATCTGAAGATCCTTTTCAGTTCTTAACTGAATTCTTGCAGATATGTGATACTGTTAAGACTAATGGAGTAGATCCTGAAGTCTACAAGCTCATGCTTTTCTCTTTTGCTGTAAGAGACAGAGCTAGATTATGGTTGGATTCTCAACCCAAAGACAGCCTGAACTCTTGGGATAAGCTGGTCACGGCTTTCTTAGCCAAGTACTTTCCTCCTCAAAAGCTGAGCAAGCTTAGAGCTGATGTTCAAACCTTCAGACAGAAAGAAGGTGAATCTCTCTATGAAGCTTGGGAAAGATACAAACAGTTGACCAAAAAGTGTCCTTCTGACATGCTTTCAGAATGGACCATCCTGGATATATTCTATGATGGTTTATCTGAGCTATCAAAGATGTCACTGGACACTTCTGCAGGTGGATCCATTCACCTAAAGAAAACACCTGCAGAAGCTCAAGAACTCATTGACATGGTTGCTAATAACCAGTTCATGTACACTTCTGAAAGGAATCCTGTGAGCAATGGGACGCCTATGAAGAAGGGAGTTCTTGAGGTTGATGCTCTGAATGCCATATTGGCTCAGAACAAAATATTGACTCAGCAAGTCAATATGATTTCTCAGAGTCTGCATGGAATGCAAGCTGCATCCAACAGTACTCAAGAGGCATCTTCTGAAGAAGAAGCCTATGATCCTGAGAACCCTGCAATAGCAGAGGTAAATTACTTAGGTGAACCTTATGGAAACACCTATAACTCAACATGGAGAAATCATCCAAATTTCTCATGGAAGGATCAAAAGCCCCAACAAGGCTTTAATAATGGTGGAAGAAACAGGTTTAGCAATAGCAAGCCTTTTCCATCATCAACTCAGCAACAGACAGAGAACTCTGAACAAAATGCTTCTAATTTAGCAAATCTAGTCTCTGATCTATCTAAGGCCACTGTAAGTTTCATGAAAGAAACAAGGTCTTCCATTAGAAATCTGGAAGCACAAGTGGGCCAGCTGAGTAAAAGGATCACTGAAATCCCTCCTAGTACTCTCCCAAGCAATACAGAAGAGAACCCAAAAGGAGAGTGCAAGGCCATTGACATAAGCGCCATGGCCGAACCTGTGAGGAGAGGAGATGACGTGAATCCCAAGGAGGAGGACCTCCTGGGACGTCCAGTGATCAATAAGGAGCTTCCCTCTGAGGAACCAAAGGACTCTGAGGCTCATCTAGAGACCATAGAGATTCCATTGAACCTCCTTATGCCCTTCATGAGCTCTGATGAGTATTCCTCTTCTGAAGAGAATGAGGATGTCACTGAAGAGCAAACTGCCAAGTTTCTTGGTGCAATCATGAAGCTGAATGCCAAATTGTTTGGCATTGATGCTTGGGAAGTTGAACCTCCCTTGTTCATCAATGAACTAAGTGATCTGGATCAACTGACATTGCCTCAGAAGAGACAGGATCCTGGAAAGTTCATAATACCCTGTACCATAGGCACCATGATCTTTAAGGCTCTGTGTGACCTTGGTTCAGGAATAAACCTCATGCCCCTCTCTGTAATAGAGAAACTGGGAATCTATGGGGTGCAAGCTGCTAAAATCTCACTAGAGATGGCAGACAGCTCAAGAAGACAGGCTTATGGACAAGTAGAAGGTGTATTAGTAAAGGTTGAGGGCCTTTACATACCTACTGATTTCATAGTCCTGGATACTGGAAAGGAAGAGGATGAATCCATCATCCTAGGAAGACCTTTCCTGGCCACAGCAAGAGCTGTGATTGATGTTGACAGAGGTGAAATAGTCCTTCAATGGAATGAGAACTCCCTTGTATTCAAAACTCAAGGATCTCCCTCTGCAACCATGGAGAGGAAGCTTGAAAAGCTTCTCTCAAAGCAGAGTCAACCAGAGCCCCCACAGTCAAACTCTAAGTTTGGTGTTGGGAGGCCACAACCAAACTCTAAGTTTGGTGTTGAACTCCCATATCCAAACTCTAAGTTTGGTGTTGGAGAGTCTCAACAAAGCTCGGCACATCTGTGAGGCTCCATGAGAGCCCACTGTCAAGCTATTAACATTAAAGAAGTGCTTGTTGGGAGGCAACCCAATGTTTATCTAATTCTTACTTTTATTGTTTTTCATGTTTTCTTAGGTTCATGATCATGTGGAGTCACAAAATAAATAGAAAAATTGAAAACGGAATCAAAAACAGCAGAAGAAAAAATCACACCCTGGAGGAGCATCTGTCTGGCGTTCAGCGCCAGAACAGAGCATGGTTCTGGCGCTGAACGCCCAAAATGGGCAGCTTCTGGGCGCTGAACGCCAGAACAGGCATGGTTCTGGCGTTCAACGCCAGAAATGGCACACAGATGGGCGTTGAACGCCCAAAATGGCCACCAACCTGGCGCTGAACGCCCAGAGTTGGGTACAAAGGCATTTTTACATGCCTAAGGGGTGCAGGGATGTAATTCCTTGAACACCTCAGGATCTGTGGACCCCACAGGATCCACTCAGGATCTGTGGGCCCCACAGGATCCACTCAGGATCTGTGGACCCCACAGGATCCACTCAGGATCTGTGGACCCCACAGGATCCCCACCTACCTCCACTCACTTCTTCTCACCATTCTCTTTCACACAACCCCATAAACACTCTTCCCTAAAAACCCCTCACCAATCACCTCAATCTCTCTTCCCCACTAAACCTTCACCACTCACATCCACCCACTCTTCCCAATAAACCTACCTCATAAACTCCACCTACCTTCAAAATTCAAAACCAATTTCCCACCCAAACCCACCCATATGGCCGAACCTTAACCCCCCCTCCCTTCCCTATATAAAGCCATCCATTCCTCTTCAAATTCACACAACATACCCCTCTACACTCTCCTTGGCCGAAACCACATCTCCCTCTCCCTCTCCATATTCCTTCTTCTTCTTCTTCTATTCTTTTGTTTATTGCTCGAGGGCGAGCAATATTCTAACTTTGGTGTGGTAAAAGCATAGCTTTTTTGTTTTTCCATTACCATTGATGGCACCTAAGACCGGAGAATCCTCTAGAAGAGGGAAAGGGAAGACAAAAGCTTCCACATCCGAGTCATGGGAGATGGAAAGGTTCATCTCCAAAGCCCATCAAGACCACTTCTATGATGTTGTGGCCAAGAAGAAGATGATCCCTGAGGTCCCTTTTAAACTCAAAAGAAATGAGTATCCGGAGATCCGACATGAAATTCAAAGAAGAGGTTGGGAAGTTCTAACAAATCCCATCCAACAAGTCGGCATCCTAATGGTTCAAGAGTTCTATGCCAATGCATGGATCACCAAGAACCATGATCAAAGTAAGAACCCGGATCCAAAGAACTATGTTACAATGGTTCGGGGGAAATACTTAGATTTTAGTCCGGAGAATGTGAGGTTGGCGTTCAACTTGCCATACATGGAAGAGAACGCACGCCCCTACACAAGGAGAGTCAACTTTGATCAAAGGTTGGACCAAGTCCTTATGGACATATGTGTAGAAGGAGCTCAATGGAAGATTGACTCCAAAGGCAAGCCGGTTCAACTAAGAAGATTGGACCTCAAGCCTACAGCTAGAGGATGGTTGGAGTTCATTCAATGCTCAATCATTCCCACTAGCAACCGGTCTGAAGTTACTATAGACCGGGCCATCATGATCCATAGCATCATGATTGGAGAAGAGGTGGAAGTTCATGAGATTATACCTCAAGAACTCTACAAGGTGGCTGACAAGTCCTCCACTATGGCAAGGTTAGCCTTTCCACACCTCATTTGCCATCTATGTTACTCAGCTGAAGCTTTCATAGAAGGAGATATCCTCATTAAAGAGGACAAGCCCATCACTAAGAAAAAGATGGAGCAAGCAAGAGAGCCCACTCATGGAGCTCAAGAGGCGTATGAAGCTCATCACCATGAGATTCCGGAAATGCCTCAAATGCACTTTCCTCCACAAAATTATTGGGAGCAAATCAACACCTCCCTAGAAGAATTAAGTTCCAATATGGGACAACTAAGGGTGGAACATCAAGAACACTCCATCATGCTCCATGAAATAAGAGAAGATCAAAAAGCGAATGAGGGAGGAGCAACAAAGACAAGGAAGAGACATAGAAGAGCTCAAGGACATCATTGGTTCCTCAAGAAGGAAACGCCACCATCACTAAGGTGGATTCATTCCTTGTTCTTATTTCCTCTGTTTTTCGTTTTCTATGTTATGTGCTTATCTATGTTTGTGTCTTCATTACATGATCATTAGTAGTTAGTAAACTCTGTCTTAAAGATATGAATGTCCTATGAATCCATCACCTCTCTTAAAAGAAAAATGTTTTAATTCAAAAGAACAAGAAGTACATGAGTTTCAAATTTATCCTTGAACTTAGCTTAATTATATTGATGTGGTGACAATGCTTCTTGTTTTCTGAATGTATGCTTAAACAGTGCATATGTCTTTTGAAGTTATTGTTTAAGAATGTTAAATATGTTGGCTCTTGAAAGAATAATGACTAGGAGACATGTTATTTGATAATCTGAAAAATCATAAAAATGATTCTTGAAGCAAGAAAAAGCAGCAAAGAACAAAGCTTGCAGAAAAAAAAAAGAGAAGAAAAAAGAAAAAAAATAGGCGAAAAAAAAAAGAGAGAGAAAAAGAAAAAGCAAGCAGAAAAAGCCAATAACCCTTAAAACCAAAAGGCAAGGGCAAATAAAAAGGATCCCAAGGCTTTGAGCATCAGTGGATAGGAGGGCCTAAAGGAATAAAATCCTGGTCTAAGCGGCTAAACCAAGCTGTCCCTAACCATGTGCTTGTGGCGTGTAGGTGTCAAGTGAAAACTTGAGACTGAGCGGTTAAAGTCAAGGTCCAAAGCAAAAAAAGAGTATGCTTAAGAACCCTGGACACCTCTAATTGGGGACTTTAGCAAAGCTGAGTCACAATCTGAAAAGGTTCACCCAATTATGTGTCTGTGGCATTTATGTATCCGGTGGTAATACTGGAAAACAAAGTGCTTAGGGCCACGGCCAAGACTCATAAAGAAGCTGTGTTCAAGAATCATCATACTGAACTAGGAGAGTCAATAACACTATTCGAAATCTGAAGTTCCTATAGATGCCAATCATTCTGAACCTCAATGGATAAAGTGAGATGCCAAAACTATTCAAGAGGCAAAAAGCTATAAGTCCCGCTCATATGATTGGAGCTATGTTTCATTGATAGTTTGGAATTTATAGTATATTCTCTTCTTTTTATCCTATTTGATTTTTAGTTGCTTGGGGACAAGCAACAATTTAAGTTTGGTGTTGTGATGAGCGGATAATTTATACGCTTTTTGACATTGTTTTTAGTATGTTTTTAGTAGGATCTAGTTACTTTTAGGGATGTTTTCATTAGTTTTTATGTTAAATTCACATTTCTGGACTTTACTATGAGTTTGTGTGTTTTTCTGTGATTTCAGGTATTTTCTGGCTGAAATTGAGGGACTTGAGCAGAAATCAGATTCAGAGGTTGAAGAAGGACTGCTGATGCTGTTGGATTCTGACCTCCCTACACTCAAAGTGGATTTTCTGAAGCTACAGAACTCGAAATGGCGCGCTTCTAATTGCGTTGGAAAGTAGACATCCAGGGCTTTCCAGCAATATATAATAGTCCATACTTTGGCCAAGAATTGACGACGTAAACTGGCGTTCAAACGCCAGCCTTCTGCCCAAATCTGGCGTCCAGCGCCAGAAAAGGATCCAAAACCAGAGTTGAACGCCCAAACTGGCACAGAAACTGGCGTTCAACTCCACAAATGGCCTCTGCACGTGCTACACTTAAGCTCAGCCCAAACACACACCAAGTGGGCCCCGGAAGTGGATTTATGCATCAATTACTTACTCATGTAAACCCTAGTGACTAGTTTATTATAAATAGGACCTTTTACTAGATCTTTTTTATCATCTTTGGATCCTGGATTGTATTTTGATCCTGTGATCACGTTTTAGGGGGCTGACCATCTCGGCCATGCCTGGACCTTTCACTTATGTATTTTCAACGGTAGAGTTTCTACACTCCATAGATTAAGGTGTGGAGCTCTGCTGTTCCTCAAAGATTAATGCAAAGTACTTCTGTTTTCTATTCAAATCATCTTATTTCTCTTCTAAGATATCCATTCGCACCCAAGAACGTGATGAAGGTGATGATTATGTGTGACGCTCATCATCCTTCTCCCTTATGAACGCGTGCCTGACAAACACTTCTGTTCTACATGAAATAAGCTAGAATGAGTATCTCTTAGATCTCCTAACCAGAATCTTCGTGGCGTAAGCTAGAATGATGGCGGCATTCAAGAGAATCCGGAAGGTCTAAACCTTGTCTGTGGTATTCTGAGTTGGATTCAATGATTGAATGACTGTGACGAGCTTCAAACTCGCGAGTGCTGGGCGTTAGTGACAGACGCAAAAGGAGGGTGAATCCTATTCCAGCATGATCGGGAACCGACAGATGAATAGCCGTGCCGTGACAGGGTGCGTGAGCATATTATTCATTGAGAGGAGGGGATGTAGCCACTGACAACGGTGATGCCCTTGCATAAAGCCAGCCATGGAAAGGAGTAAGATTGACTGGATGAAGATAGCAGGAAAGCAGAGGTTCAGAGGAACGAAAGCATCTCCATTCGCTTATCTGAAATTCCTACCAATGAATTACATAAGTATCTCTATCCCTCTTTTATTATATCATATTCGAAAACACCATTATCACTTTATATCTGCCTGACTGAGATTTACAAGGTGACCATAGCTTGCTTCATACCAACAATCTCCGTGGGATTCGACCCTTACTCACGTAAGGTATTACTTGGACGACCCAGTGCACTTGCTGGTTAGTTGTATCGAAGTTGTGACAATTATGAATTAAGATCAAAGCACCAAGCTTTGGAGCCATTACCAGGGATTGTTCGAGCCTGGACATCACAATTTCGTGCACCATGCGTCAAGGCACTTAGGCCGCATCCTTAGTCTCCCTTGGGTCCAATGATTCTCTGGTTCGGCAATGACTCGAAGGATCGAGTCCCAATCAAACCCAAAGTCCTCCCGTTGACGTAGGACCTCTTGGTAACCATCCATTTCTTTCGGTACCAGTAAAACATTAAGCACTCGCCGAATAGCCTCCTCTGAAACTGGGACTTACTTCCGGCGCACGTAAACTGACCGAAGAGACGGGGAGTGGTAATTAGAGTAAAACTCCACCACCCAAGAGAGGTTGCTCTCTGAAAAACTGAAGATTGATGGTTTAGAAGTTATAGTAAACTCTCGTTGCAAGTATAGTTACTAAACCAAGCAATCAACCTTTCTTACAAACGGTTTGGTTGTCACAAGTAACAAACCCCTTATAAAATTGATAACCGAGTATTTAAACCTCGGGTCGTCTTCTCAAGGAATTGCAGGGAGGTGTTCTTATTATTGGTTGTGAGTTTGTAAATTGGGGGTTTTTAATGTATAAGATAAAAAGCGAGAATAGTAAATGGCAAGAAAGTAAATTGTATTAATTTAAATAGATAATAAAACTCTTGGCAAGGTATAAGAACTGGAAGTCCTATCCTCATCAATTGTGATGAGAATTGAATTTTAATCCCACTTTGTTAACCTCTAACTATGAAGGTAAATTAAGTGGATTAATTAGTTTAATCCTCAGGTCCTAGTCAATCCCTATGGAAAGACTAGAGTTATTGGAGCAACTTCCAATTTCAACCACTGCTTTATTTGACAGCTCAAGCGTTACCAATTACTTAACCAAAGCCAAAAGGGAGAATTCTAAATTAAATTAAAAGCATTCATGTAAATAAAGCAAGGCAAAATTAAATCTGAAAATACCTCAAATTACAGTAATAAAAGAAATCAAATCTAACATGAATATTCATAAATTAATTGGAAAAATAAATAAAAGGAACATTGAACCTGTGATTGAAGTTGTAAGTTGAAATAATAAAGTTGAAATCCTAATCCTAATCCTAATCCTAAGAGAGAGGAAAGAACCTCTCTCTCTAAAAACTACATCTAAGACTAAAATTGTGAATTATGAGAGCATGATTTTGAATGGATGCATTCCCCCACTTTATAGCCTCTAATCTGTGTTTTCTGGGCCGCAAACTGGGTCAGAAACAGCCCAGAATTTGCTGGTTGCGAATTCAAACATGCTGATTTTTCGTCACTGCGATGCGGCTGTGTGGAGCACGCGTTCGTGTCGCCTAGCCTCAGGACAACTATGGCATATTATATATCAAGTCGAAGCCCTAGATGTTAGCTTTCCAACGCAACTGGAACCGCGTCGTTTGGACCTCTATAGCTAAAGTTATAGCCGTTTGAGTGCGAAGAGGTCATGCTGGACAGCTTAGCAATTTCTCCAACTTCTTGTATTCCTTCCACTTTTGCATGCTTCCTTTCCATCCTCCAAGCCATTCTTGCCCTGTAAATCCTGAAACCACTTAACACACATATCAAGGCATCTAATGGTAATAAGAGAGGAGTAATATTAGCAAATACAAGGTCAAAGAAGCATGTTTTCAATCATAGCACAAAATCAGGAAGGAGAATGTAAACTCATGCAAATAGTATGAATAAGTGGGTAAAGAGTTGATAAAATCCACTCAATTGAGCACAAGATAAACCATAAAATAGTGGTTTATCAACCTCCCCACACTTAAACATTAGCATGTCCTCATGCTAAGCTCAAGAGAAGCTATAAAGATGAAGAGGAATGGTAGAGAGTATGCAATGCAACCTATCTATGTGAATGCAACTACATGCAAAATATTTCTACCTACTTGGTTTAAAAGTAAATAAATTCTCCAAGAGTAAATATGAACTGGATTTTACTAATTCAAATCATAAAAATGAAGTACAAATAGACTTGTAGAAGAAAATAGCTCATGAAAGCCGCGAACAAAGAATCGAGCATCGAACCCTCACTGGAAGTGTATGCACTCTAATTACTCAAGTGTTTTTAGGTTCGATTCTCTCAATTCTCTACTAACCTTGCTTTCTAAGGCTTGCTCTTCATCTAACAATCAACATAAATTTAATGCACAGATAAACATATCAAGAGGTCTTTTAAGGGTTGTAATGGGGTTAGGGTCAAGGTAGGATTGTATTTGGCCAAGTGGACTAAAATCTGAATCCTTAATTAACTTAAACTTTCCACCTAACCTTAGACAATCCATGTAATCATAATACCACATCTAACTATCCATTAACCATGTTTTTCACATATTCATGCATCCTGATTTGAGTACAACTCATATGCATTGCTACCAACATTTACTTTGGGGCATTTTGTCCCCTTTTTCTTATTTGCTCTTTTTCTTTTCTTTTTCTCTTTTTCATCTCTTTTTTTATTAATTTTTTTCTTTGGTTTTTCTCAATGCATATGATTAAATTATTGAATGCATGAACATGTCCTAAACATTTTTTTTATTTTTTTTTTCATTTTCATAAAGATGTACCCAATTCTTAAACCAAATGTTTCCAAACCCACTTTTCCCACACTTAAATCATAAGCACTTTCACTAGTCTAAGCTAACCAAGGATTCAAATTAAGGACAGTATTATTTTCCGCTTAGAGTTAATGATGTGCTAAAGTAAAGAATAAAAGGGGTAAAATAGGCTCAAATTGGTTTGCAAAGGATAATGAAAGGTTAAGGCCATATAGGTATGTAAGCTCAGTGAAATAAGGCCTCAATCATGTAAGTGTATGCATACATCAAATGATGGAAATATAGAATTAAGCAAGACAAAGATCACAATTTTAGAGAGAAAAACACACACCAAAAATAAAATATTGGTTGGTAAAATGCAACCAATTCAAATAGGCTCAAAAATCTCACAGGTTTTGTGTGTTCGAGCTCTAAACCGTGTTCCAGTATAATATTTTTTCAAACAAGTGTAACATTAAATTTTATTCAAATTAGTGAAATGCTCTTAAAAGGTTTTTTTGAAAAAGAAAATATTACTTCAACCAAGTGGTAAAATATGTACAAAATCAAATAATCATGCAATCAAACATGCAAATGCAACAACTAACAAGGAAAATAAACCATTGGTGTTGAGATAGAAGAGTGACTAACCCATGGAGATCGGTATCGACCTCCCCACACTTAAAGATTGCACCGTCCTCGGTGCATGCTAAGATGTGCCAGTGGATGGATTGCTTCAACTATCGCTTTTCTCCAAAGATTGTGCAGGTAGACTTGTTTGTCTTCCCATTAAGAAGCTTTTCCTCTCCCTTTGTGGTGGCCATCCTGAAAGAAGAGGAAAAAGAAGAAAATTAACCCAAAATAAAGATAGAAAATAAATAAAATATGGGTGTTAATGCTAGATAATAAGGGTCTCAATTACATGGTAGCTACAACATGCAAGTGAGAAAGTAGTAGAAGTATATGGCAAATCAAGAGTGCAAAAATTTGCAACAATGGGGAAGAGAGTGCAAGACAATATAAATTAATGTCAATAAAAAATTAATACAAATATCATAAAAGATTAGCATTTGACTTAAATAATATTACCCAACAGTGTAGAACAAGTCACTGAGCATCAAAATAATACCAGAAAAGACACAATAGTTGAATATGAACAAGTGACACCAATGGGAAAATAATAATAAATTTAGAAAAGAAAAGAAAAATATGAACAAAATTAAAATGTAATGAATGAAATATGCAAATAAAGTAAGTAAAATAGAATGAAGGTGAAAAGGAATGAGAAGTGAAAGAAATAAAGTAAGAAAGAAAGAAGAAAAGATAGAAGAAATTAGGATTAGAAAAGATAAGAAAAATAAGGATTTGGAGAAGAAAAGATAAGATATTTTAGCTGATCTGGATATTCTGTGCGCCGCATGTGACGCGAACGCGTGGGTGACGCGGTCGCGTGGTGCGCGATAAGGTCAGGTGACGCGGACGCTGGGTCACGCGATCGCGTGACCTGATTTGTGCGATTGGCCCGAGTGCAGCCTCGCGGTCGCACAACTCTCTGTTCGAAACTTGGTATTGCCAAAATCCAGGGTGACGCGGTCACGTGGTCGACGCGATCACGTGAGTGGCCATCATGGGGATATGACGCGGACGCGTGAGCCATGCATCCGCGTGGTAAGGCGTGTGCGATCAGCACCAGTCCAGCATCACTCTCGCACAACTTTCGGTCAAGCACCCTTTTCACGTCGATATTCAGGTCACGCGGTCGCGTGGGTGACGCGGTCGCGTGGGAGGCCAATGTTCCCACCTGACGCGGACGCATCAGCAACGCTGCCGCGTCGCGTGCGTGCTTTTTTTTTTTTGATGCAGTATGCAGAGTGCAAAATGATATGGATGTTATGAGTAATTCCAGGTTCAATGAAATAAAATAAAATAAAACTCAAAAACAAACAAAACAGACTAGAATTAAAACTGAAAAAAAGGAACGATCATACCATGGTGGGTTGTCTTCCACATAGCACTTTTAGTTAAAGTCCTTAAGTTGGAAATTTGATGAGCTCCCTGTTATGGTGGCTTGTGCTTGAACTCATCCAGGAATCTCCACCAATGTTTGTACTTCCAGTAGCCTCCGGGATCCCAAACTAGGCGCAAAAAGCCTTCAAGTAAGTTAAAGCAAGTGACAAGGCCCCAAGAGTGTTGATTGCCAGAATGAATTTCGGGGTCCCAAATCTTGCTTTTGCACCTGTCTTCTTATTGATTATCATGATTCCATCCGGGTGGTTCAGCTTTAGAATTCTCACTGAAGCGTCCAAACAACTTCCTAGACCCATTCAATTGAGCTTTACACCACCTTTGCGTTTAAACTGAAAGCTTCCAACCATACTGAACCTTGCAGGACAATTCTTACCACTGACTATCTTCCTCTTACTCTTAATGCCACAAACAGCTCTAAGTTGACCATTCGTCTCCAGTAGCCCATATTCAAGTGGAATTAGAAAGCTAAGGGATATGAATTTTACCCACTTGAATGTTGTGAAGGATGATGGCAACTTAGGGGGAGGGGTCTCCAATAACTTTGGCAAGGTGATTTCAAGCTCCACTCCCTTCTGCTCTTTGACAACTTCCACCTCTTTGCAAGCTTCTTCAATTTCAACCTCTTCCTCTTGGTATATTTCTTCCAATTCAATCTCTTCTTCACTACTTACCAAAGGCATAGGAGGTTGTGCTTCTTCTTCTTGAATCTCCATCTCTTGATTAACCTCTTCAAAGTCTTTAGCCATGATATGCCTTGGAGGTTGTACACCCTCCTCAACATCAATTTCAAACGTCTTTGAAGGAGGCTCTATAACTTGACTTTCCTATAGAGGTTCTGTATTTCCTAAATCTTCAACTAATTCTTCTTATTCGATAATTACAGCTTCCTCCACTTGTTCCAGTACAAAAGTATGTTCCTCATTGTCCATTGGAGTTTCTAGTGTCTCCCTTATGCCATGCTCTTTTATTGATTCTTCACATGTAGCCATGGGAGCACTTTGAGTGTCCGAGTGTCGGGAACCTAATTGACTTATCGCTTAATTCAATTGATGAAGGGTTGCCATAAATTGATCCACTATTTTCTTGAGACGATCCGTTGATTCTTGTTCCGCTTGGGTATCGTAAGTAGGACCATAAGGCTTTTGGATTGATGGATATGGATATGGTGTATATGGAGGTGGTGGTTCTTGGGAGTAATTGGGTTGGAATTGGGGTGGTTCTAGATATGGTTCATATGGCTCATAATGTGGTTGGTATTGTGGATATGGTTTATGGTCATATGGAGGTGATTGGTGGAAAGGAGCTTGTGAGTATGGTGGTCCAAAGTCATGTTGGGGAAAGGGTTCATAGGCATATGGTGGTGGTTGTTGATAGTCCGTTGGAGGTGGTTGTCGCCAAGAGGATTGATCAAATCCTTGTGGCTCCTCCCATCTTTGATTGTTCCAACCTTGATGCCTGTTCTCATTGTAATTTCTTCTTCCTGCAACATAATTGTAACCAGACTCATAGCGATGGGGGTGAGAACTCATGATAGCAAATAAAAATTTAAAAACGAAAATAAAAACAAATTTAAATTAAAAGGTTATTTAAATTTTGAATTTGAAAATTAAATTTTGAAATTTGAATTTTAAATTTTGAATTTTGAGTTTTTGAAAATTGAATTTTGAAATTTGATTTTTGAAATAAGATAAGATAAGATTTTTGAAAAAGATATAGTTTTTGAAAAAGATTTGAATTTTGAAATTTGATTTTTGAAATAAGATAAGATAAGATTTTTGAAAAAGATATGATTTTTTGAAAAAGATTTGAATTTTGAAATTTAAATTTTGAAATTTTAAATTTTGAAATTTGAAATTTGAATTTTAAAATTTTTTAAATTTGAATTTTGAAATTTGAAATTTGAAATTTGAAATTTGAGTTTTAAATTTTGAATTTTTGAATTTAATGAGGAAAGAGAAAAATAATAAAATGACACTAAACTTAAAATTTTTAGATCAAAACGAAGAAAACAACTAAGAATAACATGAAGGTTAAGATGAACACGAAGAACAGATTTTTGAAAAAAAAAATTTTTAATAACTAAATAAAAACCAATAACCTCTTAATTTATGAAAAAGCAAAAATAAAAATAAAAATAGAAACAAATAAACAAGCAAAAAGCAAATATTTACAATAACCAATAATAAGGCACACGTTTGCAATTCTCCGGCAACGGCGCCATTTTGAAGAACCGAAGATTGATGGTTTAGAAGTTATAGTAAACTCTCGTTGCAAGTATAGTTACTAAACCAAGCAATCAACCTTTCTTACAAACGTTTTGGTTGTCACAAGTAACAAACCCCTTTTAAAATTGATAACCGAGTATTTAAACCTCGGGTCGTCTTCTCAAGGAATTGCAGGGAGATGTTCTTATTATTGGTTGTGAGTTTGTAAATTGGGGGGTTTTTAATGTATAAGATAAAAAGCGAGAATAGTAAATGGCAAGAAAGTAAATTGTATTAATTTAAATAGATAATAAAACTATTGGCAAGGTATAAGAACTGGAAGTCCTATCCTCATCAATTGTGATGAGAATTGGATTTTAATCCCACTTTGTTAATCTCTAACTATGAAGGTAAATCAAGTGGATTAATTAGCTTAATCCTCAGGTCCTAGTCAATCCCTATGGAAAGACTAGAGTTATTGGAGCAACTCCCAATTTCAACCACTGCTTTATTTGACAGCTCAAGTGTTACCAATTACTTAACCAATGCCAAAAGGGAGAATTCTAAATTAAATTAAAAGCATTCATGTAAATAAAGCAAGGCAAAATTAAATCTGAAAATACATCAAATTGCATTAATAAAAGAAATTAAATCTAACATGAATATTCATAAATTAATTGGGAAAATAAATAAAAGGAACATTGAACCTGTGATTGAAGTTGTAAGTTGAAATAATAAAGTTGAAATCCTAATCCTAAGAGAGAGGAGAGAACCTCTCTCTCTAAAAACTACATCTAAAACTAAAATTGTAAATTATGAGAGCATGATTATGAATGGATGCATTCCCCCACTTTATAGCCTCTAATCTGTGTTTTCTGGGCCACAAACTGGGTCAGAAACAGCCCAGAATTTGCTGGTTGCCAATTCAAACACGCTGATTTTTCGTCACTGCGACGCGGCTGCGTGGAGCACGCATTTGCGTCGCTTAGCGTCAAGACAACTATGGCATATTATATATCAAATCGAAGCCCTGGATGTTAGCTTTCCAACGCAACTAGAACCGCGTCGTTTGGACCTCTGTAGCTAAAGTTATAGCCGTTTGAGTGCAAAGAGGTCATGCTGACAGCTTAGCAATTCTCCAACTTCTTGTATTCCTTCCACTTTTGCATGCTTCCTTTCCATCCTCCAAGCCATTCTTGCCCTGTAAATCTTGAAATCACTTAACACACCTATCAAGGCATCTAATAGTAATAAAAGAGGAGTAATATTAGCAAATATAAGGTCAAAGAAGCATGTTTTCAATCATAGCACAAAATCAGGAAGGAGAATGTAAACTCATGCAAATAGTATGCATAAGTGGGTAAAGAGTTGATAAAATCCACTCAATTGAGCACAAGATAAATCATAAAATAGTGGTTTATCACTCTCCTGTGGTCTTTGCAAAGAAATCCCCATCCTCGCCGCTCAATGCAGGGTAGCACATACGGAGCAATGTGGTCCGGGGGAGCGAGAAGATGCTCGGAATAATAGTTCCGCTCAACCATGGTCGGGAACATGAGCTCACAGAAGCAGTTGGGAAACCTCGTGGGGTCCCTCGCCCGAGTATCCTTCTCTCGTTCATCAATATGAACGGGTGTCTTCTTCTTCTTAGAAAGGGGCTTAGCGCCTAGTGTAGGGCGCGCCTTGGTGGTTGATTTTTGGGGTGCCCTTTTTGTGGCTGGTTTCTTCGACGCCTTCTCCTTGCCTTTTCGGGTGGCCATCCTGAAAAAGGAAGGAAAAGAGGAAACATTAAACCCAAAAAATTATCACTCAAAAAATAACATGCAAGTGAAGAGTAATGCCCAAAAGGAATAGTGCGTCTTGAGGACATGGCAGCTGCAACATGTGACAAGACAACAAGGTAATCATGTGGCAAATCACTAGCATGAGATGCAAGAGTATGAGAAGCATGCAAGTATATAAGGCATGAGAAGGGTAGACTCAAGCATCAATAATAATGAAGGAGCAAGTCATGGGTAACGAGCATAAGAGAAGTAAACATGAGGCCTAGTAGGCGCAATGCACTTAGAGAAGAGCAAGTGAATGAAGAAGATGCACCAAATTGGGAGCACAAAGTCAAAATTGAACTAAAATGGTATAGGTGCATTTCAACAAACACTTAGTATGCAACATTCAAACAATGAGTAAGTAGGAAAAATTCAATCACATAGAGCCTCAAATGGGAAACCAAACAACAACACAACACCACATAGTCATAAAGGAATCAAGAGACATCAAAATGATCCATCAAAGCAAGAGAAACTCAAATTTCGACACCCATGAAAAATATGAAAAGAAAAAAAGCAAACAAGCAAGAACCCAATCAATAAAAATTGCAACTAAGAAGGAATGCACTAGAAAAAAAATAAATGCAACTAATAAAAGAAAAAATTAGAGTAAGAGACAAAGAGGAAGAAGGAGTAGGAGTAAAACCTTGAGGAGAAGAAGGAAGTAATGTGGAATATGGGTGGAAAAATAGGGAAGAGAGGAGAGAGGAGAGAAAGGAGAAAGAAAGTGTGGGACCGCCGGAGGTGATGGTCACCGGTGGGCTGGCCGGAGACAAGGGTGGTAGGGTGATGGGAGAAGAAAGGAGGAGGTAATGGAAAAAAAGAATTGAAGAGGGAAATCAAAACAGGGCGCGCTATGTTTCAGGTGCGTCAGGCGTGCGACGCGTGCGCACGCTCCACGCGTATGCGTGGAGGGATGGGAAAGAGGAGTGACGCGTAAGCGTCCCACACGCGTACGCGTGGGTTGCAGAAAAGAGAGGGGACGCGTACGTGTCAGGTGACGCGCACGCGTGGGTAGAGCTGTGCCTTGGGCATAGAGTTGGCACAAAACAGGCCCAACTCTCTGGTTTTTGTACCAGGAGTGGCGTGCAGCACAATCGACGTGTACGCGTCCATCACGCACACGCGTGGATTGGGACTTCGGCGAACGACGCGTACGCGTCGCCCACGCTTACGCGTGGGTCACCTAGCATAAAGTAGGCATAAAGGGGGCATAACTCTCTGGTTTTTGTACCAGAGTGTCCAAAATTCGCAACCGACGCGTACGCATCGTCCACGCTTACGCGTGGGTTGCAGTTGTGCCCTGGGCACAAAATGGGCACAAAGGAGGCACAACTCTCTGGTTTTAGTACCAGGAGCTGCGAAAACGCGTCCACGCGTACGCGTATGGCACGCTTGCGTGTGGATGCCCCCTTTTTTTATGCAGATGAGGAGGAGCAATTATAGTACAAATTGGTAGTAGTGCATGCTAAAGGGGTCAAAAACATCAAAAATCTCATGTACACTCAACCTTAAGCATTTCTTCAACATCTCAATTCAATCATACCATTATCAATGAACTCCTCATGAGCAATATAACACAAAAATCAAGCCAAATCAACCCTACTATGAACAAACTCACAAATCAAGCAATCACAAAAGTCACAAAGATTCAAAATAGCTATATGCAAAAGACTATGTACAAGGGAAGATCATACCATGGTGGGGTGTCTCCCACCTAGCACTTTTCTTTAACGTCCTTAAGTTGGACGGTCATGAGTTCAAATCTCTTCGCCTTCGGGTGCATCCTCAAGGAGGAACACCTCAACTTGTTTGTTGCTTTTCATCTTCTCTCCATGGTATAGCTTTAGACGGTGACCATTAACTTTGAAGATGTTGGGGCTTGAAGGGTGTCTTAGGTGGTAGACCCCATATGGTTCCACTTTCTCCACTCTATAAGGACCTTCCTACCTTGATCTTAACTTACTGGGTATCAATCTCAACCAAGAATTATAAAGGAGAACTAACTCCCCAGCCCTAAACTCCCTTCTTTTGATATTTCTATCATGCACTGCTTTCATCCTCTCCTTGTAGAGCCTAGAACTCTCATAGGCTTCCAATCTAAGGCACTCAAGCTCCACCAACTGTAACTTCCTTTTGGCTCCAAACCCAAATCCTGTGTGGCATTCTTTTACGGCCCAATAAGCCTTATGCTCTATCTCCACTGGAAGATGGCAAGCCTTCCCATAGACCAACCGGAATGGGCTCATACCAATCGGTGTCTTGTAAGCCGTTCGGTAGGCCCAAAGCGCATCACCGAGTTTAGAACTCCAATCCTTTCTGTGAGGCTTCACAATCTTTTCCAATATACGCTTGATTTTTCGATTGGAGACTTCAGCTTCGCCATTCGTTTGGGGATTTTTTTATATGCATACGTTCCGAAAGGGCGTGTGAACGTGGTTTTCTCTTGATCTTCCGGAGCAATGTGGATTTGAAAATAATCGGAATAGCCATCTAAGAAATAGTAATGAGATTTACCGCATAGGCGATCAAGCATTTGATCGATGAACGGCAATGGGAAGTGATCCTTCCTAGTGGCTAAGTTCAATCGCCGATAGTCAATACACACCCTCCATGAGTTTTGGACTCTTGTGGCTATAAGCTCCCCATTCTCATTCTTGATTGTAGTAACACTGGATTTCTTTGGAACCACTTGGATGGGGCTCACCCACTCACTATCCGAAATCGGATAGATAATGTCCGCTTCTAATAATCGGGTGACCTCCTTCTTCACAACCTCTAAAATGGTAGGATTTAGACGCCTTTGAGGTTGTCTAACGGGTTTGGCTCCTTCTTCTAGGAAAATTCGGTGTTCAACACTTGGGGGCTAATGCCAATTAAGTCCGAGAAGCTCTACCTGATGGCCTTCTTGTTCCTCCTCAAGACATTAAGCAACTTCTCCTCTTGTTGGGAGGAGAGCTCCTTTGCAACAATTACCGGGAGCTTTTGGTCATTTTCAAGGAAGGCATATTTTAGGTGGGATGGGAGTGGTTTCAAATCTACCTTTTGTTCATGACTTGGAAATTTGTCATCCGGTGGCAATGGAAGTGATAAGGCATCTTCTTCACATACATAGGGGTTCCCCACACTTGAACTTTGAATCATATTTTTCTCTTCAAAACCATCTTGATGGATTTTGGCCACCACATTATCAATCATATCACGCTGGAAAATAGAGTGATCCTCTAGTGGATGTCTCATGGCTTCATCAAGATTAAAGCTAACCATTCTTCCATCGATCTCGAAAGAATAGTTACCCGAAAAAGCATCTAATTTGAACCGGGAGGTCTTCAAGAATGGCCTCCCAAGCAAGATAGATGAGGTCCTCCCGGAATCATTAGTGGGCATTTTAAGAATATGAAAATTAATCAGGAAGACTAACCCCTTTATACTCACTAGAACATCCTCCGTAATACCAACTACAGAAATTATGCTTTTGTCCGCCAAAACAAACCGGGCGGCCGACCGTTTTAATGGCAGAAGCTTCAAAACCTCATAAATGGACAAGGGCATAATACTCACACAAGCGCCAAGATCGCACATGCAATCAACAAAATGTATCCCATCTATGGTGCAAGTGACAAGGCAAGGGCCGGGGTCACCACACTTTTCCGGGATATCACCCATCAAGGCCGAAATAGAGCTTCCCAATGGAATAGTTTCTAATTCATGGATCTTTTCCTTGTTCATGCATAAATCCTTTAGAAACTTTGCATATTTAGGTACTTGACGGATATCATCAAAGAGAGGAATGGTTACCTCAACTTTTTTTAATATCTCCACCATTTTGGGATCCAACTCAACTTGTCTCTTGGTCTTCCTTGCTAATGTGGGAAATAGAATTGGAGTAGCTTCTTACAAGACATTTCCATCCTTAGGAATTACACCCCTTGGTTGAGCAATCACTTCTTCAACTACTTCTTGGGCTTCATCCTCCTCTTCGACTTCTTCTATCTCAACCATATCCTCATCTTGAGTGACCTCTATTGGACTTGGCTCTTCATGAATCATCTCTTGTAATTTGGTGCCAGATCTCAAGGTAATGGCATTGATGCCACCCTTGGGGTTGGGTAAAGATTGAGAGGGTAAGGCACTAGAGCTTGGGGGTTGAGTGGTAGAGGTAGAGGTTGATTCTATATGAGAAATAAGGGCTTAGATGGTAGAGGTAAGACCATTGATGCTAGAGTTAATCGAAGCTTGAAACTCTTTTTGGCCTTGAATGAGAGAACGGATCTCATCTTGGTTGGAGGGAGAAGAAGAAGGGTAAGTAATTTAGGGGGCTTGTGGTTGGTTGGCTTGAGGGGCTTGCCTTTGATGAGGTGCTTGGTAGGTTTGGTAGGCTCTTCCTTGGCTTTGGTTTTGGTATGGAGGGTTTTGTTGGTACCGGTTTTATTGGTTGTTGTTGTTGTTGTCCCTTCCTCCTTGATTATAGTTGTCCCTCCATGCTTGGTTCCCACCGTTGTCCCTTCCTCCTTGATTATAGTTGTCCCTCCATCCTTGGTTGGAGTTGTCTTGCCACCCTTGGTTAAAATTTCCCCCTTGATTATAGTTGCCTCCTTGTTGGTGATAACCTTGAGTTGGGCGATTGTAGTAGGCATTAGTAGCCGCCAAGGTATTATCATCTTGGAGGTTTGGGCATTCATCGGTGTAATGGGTGTAACAAGAGCAAATTCTGCACACTCTTTGGGGGACCAATTGTTGACTTTTTTATGGTTGAGGAGGTGGAGGTTGTTGTTGATTGAGTTGGAGTTGCTTAAGAATATTTGTCATCTTTCCCAAGGTTTGGGTAAGGGAGGTAGTCTGACCACTAATAGAAACTTCATTTATAGCTCTTGGATGATTGTTCTTTTGTCTAGTGATGCGTGAGCATCTTTCTTACCTTTTCCTAGTGAATTTACTTTTAATTTGTTAAGTTTTATCAAGAATTAATTATCTTTTAGCCATTATGGATGCTACTTTGAATCTTGTGCAATTTTATTTATTTTAGGTAGCATTCGGATGGATTTGATGGAGTTTTTGCAGAGAAAGAGAAGAAGCCATGAAGCTGACCAGTGAGGAGTGACGCGTGCGCATGCCTAACACGTATGCGTGATTTGGAGCTATTCATGGCGACGCGTGTGATAAACCCATATTTTATGATATATATTATGCTCAAATTGAGTGATTTATTCAATCCTTCACCCACTTATTCATATTAATTGCATGGTTTTACTTTCCCTTCCTTATTATGTGATGTATGTGAAAAACATGTTTCCTATGCTTAAAAATAATTATTTTGATTACCCTTTATTTCTATTCGATGTCGTGATTCGTGTGTTGAGTAGTTTCAGATCTTCTAAAGCAGGAATGACTTAAAGGATGGAAAGGAAACATACAAAAATGGAAGGAAAGCACAAAATGGAGTTTTTGAAGAAACTGGCAACGACGCGATCGCATGGATGACGCGGCCGCATGCCAGCGCGAATTAACAGCGACGCGACCGCGTGATTGACGCGATCGCGCACCTTGAGCGAAACGCATATGACGTGGACGCATGACTGACGCGACCGCGCGACAAGGGAAAACTCCAAATGACGCGACCGTGTGACCCACGCGGCCGTGTGGCAGAGGCCACGCACCAGAAATTACAGAAAATGCTCCCAACAATTTCTGAAGCCCTTTTTAGCCCAAATCCAAGTCCAGAAGGCACAGATCAGAGGTTATGAAGTGGGGGAATGCATCCATTCGAAGGAGAGCCTCCAATTAGTTACTATTCATGAATTAGATGTAGTTTTGAGGGAGAGGTTCTCTCCTCTCTCTTTTAGGATTTAGATTTAGGATTCTATTCGCTTTCAGGATTATCTCTTTCTATCAGGTTCAACATTCCTTTTTATTTATCTTTTCAATTTAATTTATGAATTCTTCTATGTTACAGATTACTCTTTTGAATTAATGTTATTTGAGGTATTTCAGTTTACAATTATTTCTTTTATTTATATTACTGTTGATTCCAATCTGAAGGCATTTTTATTCCGGTAGATTTACTTCTTCCCTTTTTGGTCTTGGTTAAGAAATCAGTAACTCAGGAGTTATCAAACTCAAACATGATCGATAATCGTTATCTTTGCTAATTGAATTGAACTTCAATAATCCCAATCATTCCTTAGGGATTAACTAGGATTTGAGGATCTAACTAATTAGTCACTTGACTTTTCTTTACTTTAAGTAAAGGCTAACTAAGTGGAATTAAGATTCAATCTTCACCATTATTGATAAGGATAACTAGGATAGGACTTCTAATTTCTCATACCTTGCCAAAAGTTTATTTTACAGTTATTTATTTATTTTACAGTCATTTACTTATTTTAATTGCAATTTAAATTACTTGTTCCTTATCTTCAAAACCCCGATTTACAATCTTCATAACCAATAATAAGAACATACTTCCCTGCAGTTCCTTGAGAAGACGACCCGAGGTTTGAATACTTCGGTTATCATTTTTTAAGGGGTTTGTTACTTGTGACAACCAAAACGTTTAATAAGAAAGGTTGATTGCTTGGTTTAGTAACTATACTTGCAACGAGAGTTTACTATAACTTCTAATGGATGGAGCCAAGAGGATCTGATCAACCCTTTAGGCAACAACACCCTCCAAGATATCACGGACAAAGACCAATCTACAATGCATACCAAGCCAATAGACATGGTGGACAACCTTGTAGTTACCAACAAGTCCCACCCTGTGCTTATAGGCCATCCTCTCAACATGACTTCGAACCACCACACTCACAAGCTTCTTTTCACCATTCGCCACCATATAATCCTCATTTACCCCGATTCCAATCCAATTACTCCCAAACACCACCACTTCCCCATGTACCACGTCCAAATCTATCACCCCGAGAATCAGAGGTTCGCCTCAAGGAAACAGTAGATCAACTTTAAACAACCCTTTATCAATTGGAGCAAGCAATAAGTCAATTATCTTCTAGACGTTCAAACATTCAAGGACCTCCCACAACTCCGTGTAGACAATCTAATGATGAGCGTAGCATGAAGGAGATACTAGAAACTCTAGTGGACAGAACAGGGCATGACTTCGTACTGGAACAAGTAGAGGAAGTTGTCATTATACAAGAAGAAGAGTTGGTTGAAGACCTAGGAGACGCTGAGCCTCCATGGGAATCCAGAGTTGTGGAGAATTCTGTCAAGGACGTTGCAATTGATGCTAAGGAGGATAGTACACAACCCCCAAGGCAAGTCTTTTATGAGGAACTAGACGGAATACTTCAAGAAGCAAGTTTCCTTGATGATGATAATCTCAAGTCAAGTTCTCCCAGTGATGAACTTGCATCAGCAAGTGAATTCTCTGAGATCGAAGAGTCTTCCCCAAGTGAATACGAAGACGATGCGGAGGTAGATTTCTCTCAACCCCCCGTTTATGACTTAAGTGACGAGGAAGACATAGAAGGCTTTGATCAGGACTTGGATGCAATTGAAGAAGTCTGCAAGGAAGTGAAGAAATTCATCGAAGAGCACAAGGGAGTAGAACTCACAGAACCACTGGAGACACCTATCCCAAGGTCACTACCACCCAATACAAGCTTCAAGTGGATACAATCCTTAACTTTATCTTTACTTTTCCACTTGAATATGGTTTACTTGAAACAGATGGCCAGCTTAGAGCTCTATGCGGCTTTAAGAGTAAGAGGAAAATAGCTCGCACTCAGAGCTGGTGCACAAGGTTCAATAAGGTTCCACGCTTCAATTCGAAGTGCACGGATTGGCATCGTGATCAATCGAATGGATCTCGGAAAACGTTTGGTCATCTTGGTGAAAATCTACTTTCTAAACCGCCCGGATGGAAAAATATGGATCAAGACGAAGGCAGATTTAAAAGCAAAGTTTGGGACCCTGGAATCTATTCTGACATTCGTCACCCCGGGAGCCTGAGAATCTGTTTGAAGCTGCTCAAAAGCTTTACATGCCTAGATTGGGACCCCAGAGGCTGTTGGCATTCCAAACATTGGTGGAGATTTCTGGACGAATTTAAGCGCAAGCCGCCATAACAGGAAGCTCATCCAATGTCCAACTTAAGGACTTTAACTAAAAGTGCTAGGTGGGAGACAACCCACCATGGTATAGTCGTTTCTTTTTCAGTTTTATTTCGTGTTATTTATTTTTTTTGTTTTCCTTTTCAATTAAACCTGAATATTATTCACTCATATTGTATACTGCATAATTGCATATCTGCATAAAAAAAAGGAAGGCGTGCGACGCGACCGCATCGCTCATGCGATCGCGTCAATAGTGAAAAACAACCACCCACGCATCCGCGTCACCCACGCGGCCGCGTGATCTGGAGATCGGCGTAAATATCCAACGTCCAGAAAGTTAGGCTGGAATCATGCGGCCATTGTGCGTTTCGCACAAAACGACCCACGTGGTCGCGTCCCTGACGCGATCGCGTCACTTGCACAACACCAATCCCACGCGACAGCGTGAGCGACGCAATCGCGTCGCATGGATTGCACACCACCCCAAAGGAGACAGAGAGTTAAGCTGAAATGACGCTGGAATTGTGCGTTTCACACGATTTCCAGCGACGCGATCGCATGCCTCATGCGACCGTGTCATTTACCCTTCTTCCATTCCATGTGATCGCATCACTCACGTGATCGTGTCAACCCCTAATCCACCCCATCCACGCGACCGCGTGCCCCACGCGATCGCGTGGATTCAAAATTATTAACCCCCTGTGATGCGAACCCTACCCATCGCCCCCCCAACCCTTTCTCCTTCCTCTTCCCTGCAAACACCCCCCTCTCTCTGCCCTTCGCCACCGCGCCACCCTTCGCCGCCACACCACCGTTGACCACCCAGACAGCACCGCCGCGCCACTCCCTTCTCTCTTTTCCCTCTCTTTCTTCTTTCCCTCTCCTATTCTTCCCTCCACTACTACTGCCCTCCCCCTCCACCACCACCGCCCCCACCGCGCTGCCCTCAACCGCCGCGCCACCACCCACACCCCCTTCCCTTCCATCCCCCTTAAACCCTAACCCCAATACCCTACCCAAACCCACCCCTGCCTCCAAACAACCACCACAACCGCCGCCGCGCCACCCTCAACCGCCGCATCAGCCGCGACCACCACCATTCCCCAGCCACCTCTCTGCCCCCACTCTCTTTCCTACGCCTTCCAGGTTTCGCTGAACGCCACCCTTCTTTCCATTCATCGTTAATTTCCTATTTTTCTGTTTATGTTCATATTTAGGCTAGCTAGTTATGCATGTTGTAGTGGATTCTAGGTTGTTAGGTAGCCTAGGATGTGGTTAGAGGATTTAGGCCTGTTTAATTGTGCTGTTCATGTTTCTTGTTTTCTAATTCTCGCAATTCTGCCATTGCTTTTATGTTAGTATTGTTCATATGCTGTAATTTCTTGTTTCATGCTACCTTTTACACTACTTTTCCATGTTCATATTCCCTTTATGTAATTACAGCTATATTTTAATTCATATGAGCTATTCTGATTGCTATTTATTTTCCGGGAACATCCAATTTTAGCCGGGATGCTGCCCAAATTTCTGTAAATTGTTTTGATTTTCATTCCTGTTTTGGTTTTGGCAAACTTGCACTCTACTTTACTCAGCTTTTACCAAACCAATTCATGAATGACAGAGCAAGCTTTCTTATTCTTTTTAATTTCCTGGTTTATAAATTGCATCTTGGATGATTCAATTCCACTTTTTGCTATTTTCATTTGATTCATCCTTGACTTCCTTGTTTGAATTTGAGTTATCTGTTGCTTTAATTTGTGAATTCTCCTTATTTAGAAAATGCTCATCATGCCACTTACTCTAACCCACTTTTTACTAATTCACTAATTTTAACTTCCTAACCTCTTTTTCATTCCTAACCCACTTACCTTTTAAAACATCTCTTCTGGTTTTTCACTATTCTCTCTAACATTCTAACCAAGGCATGACGGAGGTTTTTCCTACTTAACATGAATCCTTTTACATTTTGGATTGTGAATTTTTATTCTCGGACTTTTAACTCCTATACAATCCTTAATGCACATTTACTTAACTCCTTTTCATTATTCTATTGCTCTTTTGCCATTATATGCTTCTTTCGATTATTTGCCTACCTGCTTTCCTATTTTTATTATATCTTGGTTTTCTGTTTTTCAGGATGTCTGACACCCAAAGAAAAGGAAAAGGAAAGGCAACAACTGGCAAACGTAAACGCGAAGAAGCCTCCATGTCCGTCCTGGACCTCATGCATGATGACTCCTGGCGGGAGAAACACTTTACTCCACAGGAGAAGGCTGACCAACTCCTCCCTGCTACTGATCCCATTAAGTTTGCAAACCGATACCGTGAGCTGAAGTATCCGGTGTTTGCAAACTCCAGGAACCTGTACCTGGAGCAGACTCTGAAGATCCCAGAAGAACTCCAGCAATACACCTCTGATCAGATCAAACAAAGAGGCTGGTTCTTCCTGGAGAGAAACCTGACTGAGGTTAATGCATCTTGGGTAAAGGAATTCTATTGCAATTACTTCAAAACTTCCCTAAATGCAGTGAACTTAAGAGGGAAGCAGATACTGGTCACTGAAGAGGCCGTAGAGGATGTTCTGAAGCTTCTACCTAAATCTGATCAGCCAGATGGTTATCAATAGGCTGAGGAGGACATGCGCTTCATGAAATTTGACTGGGATGCAGTCAAGGCCAGGATAGCCCTTGACCCGACCGTTCCATGGATCATGGGTCAGAACACCACCATGCCTAAGGGAATCAAGCGGGCTTACTTGAATCATGAGGCTCGGCTATGGCATCAAATCCTAAGCAACTTTATTATGCCGAGTACTCACGAGACGGAGCTACCTGTCGCTATGATCACCCTCCTATGGTGTGTGATGGAGGGTAAAGACCTGTACCTGCCACGCTTTATTCGGTACTACATGGTCAGGGTCCACGTCCGAGGCACTCTCCCCTTTCCCTATCTGATTACACAGCTTGGCCGTCGAGCTGACGTGCCTTGGGAGGATGCTGATGAGAAGCCACCTGCTGCAGAATGCAAGAAAATTATCCCTCACAGCAGGAACTTTCTGGCTTTGGGCTACAGACCTCCATTCCTCACTCCTACTGATGAGACAGCCACACCATCTGCCGGCCCCTCTTCCTCTACAGCTAGCCCTGTCACTACCACTGTACCTCCACCTACCTCAGAGCCAGTTTATCACCTAGTGCACCGCCTGTTTCGACAGCTAGACCAGATGGAACGCCACAACCGGCGCCGATATGAGAGAGATGAGCATCGCAACAAGCGACGCTATGAGCACCTGAAGCTGATGATACGATCTGGCGATATCCCCTCCGAGCCTGACATACCATCAGAGCCATCTGAGGAGGAGGCGGATGATCACGAGGCAGAGACCCATCCCCAGAGCGAGGCTGCGCAGACAGGCACAGAGCAGGCTGCTTCACAGCAGGAGGCCCCGCATCAGATCCAGGTTTCCGACCCTGAGATCCCTATTCAGTCATCACCTCCTCTGCAGCAGGCAGATCCTCAGACCACCACCACAGAGACTCCAGCTACCCACCCTTCCAGTGATGACACCCCTTCACACCCTGCTTGAGTGAGCATCAGGGACGATGCTTCATTTTAAGTGTGGGGAGGTTGCCATCTCTGGCGTATTTTTTGGTGAACCACTACAGACTCTTTTTATTTTATTTTGCTATTTTCCCTGTATTTTTTTCTTTATTTTTATTTTTATTTCCTCAGTACTTATACATTACTATTTTCATGTATTTTTACTCTATTTCTGCATGTTGCACTTTTAGTTCATACTTTAGCCATTTAGTTTAGTTGCAATTCTAACTTATTAGTTATAGAAATTATGGATTAATTAATATAGTTTACCCTTTTTAGCATAAGATAGCTTAGTTTAAATTGAAAAAAATAAAAAGGAAGTAAACTAGAGACTTGAACATAATAGAAACAATCCACACACCTTGTATATATAGCATTCCATGTTAGTTAGTTAACAACATTTCATCAAGGAGAAACACTAAAACTTTAGAGCCACCTTAAGAATTACATTGAGAATAATGGGAACTCTTAATTTTTACTTGCATGACATATATAACTGATATGTGATTTTTGAGTTAGAGAACACACAGCCTGTGAGTTTTGAGCTTAATTGCATGGTTACATTCAAACCATAATTTTTATTTCTGTGTGTTCCGCCCTTCTTTTTTATTCTGGTGTTCTTTACTTTGTTTTAATCTATATGTCCGATTATAGAATTTAGATACATACCAAGAAAGTGATTGAGGCCATTGTTTGATTCTAGCTCACTATTCCCAAATTAGCCTACCTTTTACATCACCCTTGTTAGCCCCCTTGAGCCTTTAATTCCCTTCTTGTTTTATAACCACATTACTAGCCTTAAGTAGAAAAACAAAATAAAAATCCCAAGTTGAATCCTTGGTTAGCTTAAGATAGAAAGTGTATTGTTTAAAGTGTGGGAAACTTTATGGGAACATGGATGATAGAAACAAAGGTAGAATGTTGAAAAGAATAAAGATGTTTCAAAATAAGAATTTTTGGGAAACATGCTCATGTGAAATCAAAGTAATTAAATTACCATGTGCATTAAAAAAAAGAGAGAAAAAGAAAAAAAATTATATTTCAGTATTTGAATAAAGGGGATACAAAAGAATTCCCCTAATTGCAAAATAAAATAACGCACATGGGATAAAAATTAAAATTAAGGCATGAGCATGTAACATCAAAAGTGGGAAAAATATGGGAAAATAGGTAAAGAAGCTGTGCTTTACAAAATATGTATGTTAGGTGGGATCTTAGACTAATCAAGGATTCACTTAATTAGCTCACTTAACCTTATACATATACCCTTACCTTTACCTTGGCCCCATTACAACCTTAATTAAAGACCTCATGATTTTTGTATGCCTATATTCTATAATTGTTGATTGGTTAGATGAAGAACAAAGTTATGGAAAGTAAGGATAAAAAGAAGAATAGAGTGATTAACCCAATAAACACTGAGTGACTAGAGAGTAAACACAAAATCCAGTGAGGATTCAATAGCTCATCAACATATATCTGTGCTTAAATTATTAATTGTCTTGCAATTTTGTAAAATATTTTTCTTTTCCATCTCAATTGTAAAAGTGCTTTATCATTATCTAAGGTTTGGCTATGCATATATGATTCCTTGAGAATGTGAATTAATTTGACTACATGTAAGTTTTATATACAATTGAATAAAAATTAGAATTGCATGATGCATTTAGGTAGTTGCATTTAGAATAGATTTCATTGCATGAGATTCCACCACTTCAACCTTACCTTACTCCTTATCTTGGATTTAGCATGAGGACATGCTATTGTTTAAGTGTGGGGAGGTTGATAAACCCATATTTTATGACATATATTATGCTCAAATTGAGTGATTTATTCAATCCTTCACCCACTTATTCATATTAATTGCATGGTTTTACTTTCCCTTCATTATTATGTGATGTATGTGAAAAACATGTTTCCTATGCTTAAAAATAATTATTTTGATTACCCTTTATTTCTATTCGATGCCGTGATTCGTGTGTTGAGTAGTTTCAGATCTTCTAAGGCAGGAATGATTTAAAGGATGGAAAGGAAACATACAAAAATGGAAGGAAAGCACAAAACGGAGTTTTTGAAGAAACTAGCAACGACGCGATCGCATGGACGACACGACCGCATGCCAGCGCGAATTAACAGCGACGCGACCGCGTGATTGACGCGATCGCGCACCTTGAGCGAAACGTATATGACGCGGACGCATGACTGACGTGACCGCGTGACAAGGAAAAACTCCAAATGACGCGACCGCGTGACCCACGCGGCCGCGTGACAGAGGCCACGCACCAGAAATTACAGAAAATGCTCCCAGCGATTTCTGAAGCCCTTTTTGGCCCAAATCCAAGTCCAGAAGGCACAGATCAGAGGTTATAAAGTAGGAAAATGCATCCATTCAAAGGAGAGCCTCTAATTAGTTACTATTCATGAATTAGATGTAGTTTTGAGGGAGCGGTTCTCTCCTCTCTCTTTTAGGATTTAGATTTAGGATTTTATTCGCTTTCAGGATTATCTCTTTCTATCAGGTTCAACATTCCTTTTTATTTATCTTTTCAATTTAATTTATGAATTCTTCTATGTTACAGATTACTCTTTTGAATTAATGTTATTTGAGGTATTTCAGTTTACAATTGTTTCTTTTATTTATATTACTGTTGATTCCAATCTAAAGGCATTTTTATTCCGGTAGATTTACTTCTTCCCTTTTTGGTCTTGGTTAAGAAATCAGTAACTCAGGAGTTATCAAACTCAAACATGATCGATAATCGTTATCTTTGCTAATTGAATTGAACTTCAATAATCCCAATCTTTCCTTAGGGATTAACTAGGATTTGAGGATCTAACTAATTAGTCACTTGACTTTTCTTTACTTTAAGTAAAGGCTAACTAAGTGGAATTAAGATTCAATCTTCATCATCATTGATAAGGATAACTAGGATAGGACTTCTAATTTCTCATACCTTGCCAAAGTTTATTTTACAGTTATTTATTTATTTTACAGTCATTTACTTATTTTAATTACAATTTAAATTACTTGTTCCTTATCTTCAAAACCCCGATTTATAATCTTCATAACCAATAATAAGAACATACTTCCTTGCAGTTCCTTGAGAAGACGACCCGAGGTTTGAATACTTCGGTTATCAATTTTTAAGGGGTTTGTTACTTGTGACAACCAAAACGTTTGTAAGAAAGGTTGATTGCTTGGTTTAGTAACTATACTTGCAACGAGAGTTTACTATAACTTCTAAACCATCAATCTCCAGTTCTTTCAGTGTGCACATACCTGACGCGTAAGCGTGAAAAGCAAAGTTGCTCAGTGACGCGTGCGCGTACCTGACGTGTATGCGTGACACGCGAAAAAGGTCATCGACGCGTACGCGTGACCGACGCGTACGCGTGACCGACGCGTACACGTGACATGCGCGACATGCAGACTTCACAGAAAATGCTGGAGGCAATTTCAGGCCGAGTTTCGATCCAGTTTTCGGCCCAGAAACATAGACTAGAGCCAGGGGATAGCAGAAACTCAAAGGAGATTCACACAAGAATGGCTATGCCCACTCCAAGTTAGGCGTGGACCCTACGAAGCAAGTGGTCCCCATCCATCAATTGAAGACATGCTGATTGCTTTAATTAATTCTAATTTAAACTTTATTTTATTTTAAAAATAGGAAAAGATATTATTTTAGTTTTAGAAGATAGATTTTAAATAAATTAGGATTTGATATAAAATGGGATTCCAACAGGGTGATTCCAATACAACATTATTCCAATTCACAATTTAGAATCCTAGTTTTCTACTGTGAACCATGAGCAACTAATCCTCCATTGTTAAGGTTAGGAGCTCTGTCTATTTGTATGGATTGATTTTATTGCTTTTTCTATTTTAATTCATGTTTGGATTTATAATTTAAGAATTGTTTTCGCTCTTTATCTTATGAATTTGGGTGGAACGGAAGTATGACCCATGTTCTAATTGAGTTCTTTTATAACTTGGAAAAGCTCTTTACTTGAACAACAGCTTGAAAACATATTCTCCTAAATTTTAATTATCTGAATTTAACGGGATACGTGACATATAATCCTTTTATTTTTGGGTAATTAGAGTTTTTGTGGCATATAAACTGGAATTTGATCATCACCCTCTAATTGGAAATAATTGACCAAGGAATTGGCAGTTGATGAAAATTAGAGGAGACTAAAAAGGTCTAAGGAATTAGGGTCTAGTCACATATAGTTTGCCATAAATTAAATCCTACATGATTAAAATAGTTAGTAAGAAAAGTTAATCTAAAAAAATAGATAACTCTGAAACCTTAACTGCCTTCTCCATACTTTACTCCCAACCCATTTACTTTATTATTTTAATTTATGTACGATTGTTTAATGCTTTTTGAATATTCAAACACTCTTTTCTGTTTTTCTAACTAAGCCAATCAATCCATCATTGTTTCTTAGTCCTTCAATCCCCGTGGGATCGATCCTCACTCACCTGAGGTATTACTTGGTAGAACACACAAAATTAAAAATTCTAAATCTGTAATAATAAATCTTTAATAAAGTATACTTTTTGTCCTTGAAGTTTGGCAAAAGTTTCAAAAATATCCTTAAGTTTTATTTTGTTTCAATTTTGTCCCAAAAGTTCTCGATTTGCATCAAATATACCCTCGACGGCTAAATTTTCAAAAAATTTAAAACCGAGTCAACAATAATTTCATAATAACAACCCTTCAACACAAGTAAATCAAACATAATTTTCATACATTATTGTTAGATTGGTTGAAAATTTAGCCGTCGAGTGTATATTTGATGCAAATGAAAAATTTCTGGGACAAAATTGAAACAAAATAAAATTTAGGGGTATTTTTAAAACTTTTGCCAAACTTCAAGGACAAAAAGTATACTTTACCCTCAAAATAGTTAATTACTAATGAGCCATGAATGGATGAACCATCTGACCATCTAATATAAACAATAAGCAATATGTTAAAATTAGAAGCAATAAAATTTAAAAAGAAAAAAATCTAAATCAAGAAGCAAATGCTCAAAAAAAGGACAAAAGGCATACAAAAATAGAGGATACAAAAGAAAAGAAGGGACAAAGTCAGCAACAGCAGATCGAAGACAAGGGTGCAGCAGGCAGCGGTGATGAGGGTGCAACAGGCAGCACGAAATGACAGTGACAAAGAGTCATGGATTTCACGACGGCGCAAACCAGAGCAGAGATAGGACTGTAGGAGAAGTAGTCGAACTCATGAACGGTGATAACATGATGGAGTTGTAGATAGTGGAGATGTGAAGAAATACAAAGCAAAGGGCAACATAGGTAAAATTCACAAAGACAATGGCGTATATTAGCGCAAAGGTAGTAGACGCAGGCGAACAGCAGCAGCTCGACGGGGAACAGCGACTGCGGCAGAACATGGAAAAAGTGAGACTTGAAAGAAACGACGCAGATGAGTGAGTTGTGAATGAGTTTTCTTTCATTCTTTGGGAGTGTTATCGTAACCTTAATAAAAAAAGTGTTTTTTAGTTTCAAAATGATGGTTTTTTTAGCAAAAATGAAGAAAAATACAAACTCGCTAACTCAGTCCTAAATCACGAGTTTGTCCGAGTTTGACCGAGTCTAGCCGTGTTTACTAAGGATAGAGTCTATTTTCGAGTCAACTCATTTCCATATCTAAACTCGTAAACTCGTATGAGTTTACGAGTTAACTCGAGAGTTTGACAACAATGCTTGGTACGACCCGGTGTACTTGCCGGTTAGTTTGTGGGTTGTAAAACACTGCACCATCTAGCGTGTTGGGTGGACTCAGCCAAATCGGTGATCAATTGCCATGCCTCCTCTGCCGTTCTATACTTTGTCAAGGAACCATTGCTTGAGGCATCCAAAAGGATCTTGTCTTGTGGTTTCATTCCTTGGCAAAAATAGCTAATCAACACTAGAGTGTCAATCATATGGTGCAGGCATGAGTCAAGTAGCCTTCGAAACCGTTCTCAATACTCGTATAGAGTTTCCATTTCACCTTGGACAATGCATGAAATTTCTTTCCTCAATATATCCGTCACCTCCGGAGGAAAGAATTTATCTAGGAACTCCCTTCTAAGCAAATTCCAATCACTAACAATCTTATCGGGTAAAGTGTAGAACCACTCTTTGGCTCTTCCTTCTAGAGAGAAAGGGAAAGCAAACAACCAAATAGTAACCTCATCGGAACCCTCCCGCCTTGTTGTTGAACATACACCTTGAAAGTCTCTAAGGCGTCTAATAGGATCTTAGGCGGAGAGTCCATGAAACTTGGGTAGAAGATGAATCAAGGTGGTTTTGAGTTCAAAATTAGCATTTAACTCCGGATTACGCCCTTGAAGTGGTTGAAGAACAAAGTCCGAAGCACCGGCTTCCTTAAGAGTAACTCTCCTTGGAGCGGCCATCGGTTCAGTACCTAGATTAATAGAAGAATCAGTGGTATCGATGGAAGAATAGATGGTTTCCTCTTCAAATAATGTTTCCGATTCACCCTCGGATAAGGTTTGTGAATTGGTAGGGATCCTTTCACCACCTCCAAAGGCCAACTGTCTCCGAGCTTGCCTAAGATGAAATAAAGTTCTCTCAATTTCGGGATCAAAAGTGGCTAAGCTTGGATCCGGTAGTGAATGCGTCATTCAATGGAAGAAGCATAGAGCTCATGACAACAAGATGTACTAAACAAAGATTAATCCTAACTAATAATTGAACTATCAAACAATCAAAAAAGAATGCAAGTATTCACATATCCACATATTTACACTAACCAACAACATGGAACACAATTGCAACTTTCCTGGCAACGACGCCATTTTGATGAGCTATATTTTGTCGGTATAAAATTTCCAATAGGATTATGTCGTGAGTATAGTCTAAACCAACAAGCTATAACACATCAAACATAGAAAATGTGTGTCCACAATTCAAAATCAATAACCGAGAGTATTAGTCCCGAGTTGTTCTCCCTAGAAGTTGCCCTAAGATATGCACATCATTGGTTAGGAGCTCTCTTGTTATTTGAGGTTGAATACGAGAAATGTAAACAAGCTTGCATAAAAGTAATGAACGAATAACAAATATGCTAAGGGACATAAGGAATTGAACTAAACAATGGTGAATGACAATCAATCAATGTAAAAGCCTTGGCTAGGGTTGGAAATTGGAATTCCTATCCTCATTGCCTCCAACAATTGTGATGAGAATTGGTTGTTGCTCCACTTAGTTAACCTCTAACTATGAAGGAAAGTCAAGTGGAGATAATCAATTTGAGTCCACAATTCCTAGTCAAATCCTAAGGAAAGACTAGAGTTAGTGTCATTCAAATCAATTAGTAATTTCCAATTGTCAATCAACAAAGGGTTTTGACAATTCAAGTGTCTCCAATTATCCACCCCTAAGCCAAGAGTGAAAATCTAATCCATATCTATAGTTGACATTTTCTCAAACAATTGGTAAACAAGAATGAAAGACATTGTGAAATTGAGAAGAAAAATTGAATTCAAGCTATCCAATACAAGCAATCAACAACAACAAAGCAATTTTTCACAACAATGAACATGAAATTCCTCAATGCATTAATAGAAATCAAAGTAACAAGATCCAATTCCAAGATCTACAATGCTAGAGTAACAAAAACACTAAATTGAGAGTAGAAGAGTGAGATCAACAAACTAGAACAATGTAGAATTGAGATTGAATTTAGATCTAACCAAAGGATCCAAGTGAAATTGAGATTGAGAAAGCCAAAACCTAGAGAGAAGTTAGAGTTTCTCTCTCTAGAAACCTCTAAAACTAACTACCAAAATATCTAATAGTGTGTAATATATCCATCCCCTTCAATCCCTAGTCCTTTTAGCCTTTTCCCTCCAAAATTCAGCTCAAAACTGGACCAGGAGCTCTTCTGAAATCGCCAGGCACGATTTCATTAAAGAAGTCACGTGCCGAGCGTCACGCGTACGTGTGGGTCACGCGTACGCGTCGTCCGTGTTTTTGCGATCCACGCGTACGCGTCAAGCGTGCGTACGTGTCGATGAGAATTCTGCCCAGCCACGCGTATGCATCCACGTTTTCGCGCCTATCCCATATTTCCGCTCCCACGCGTGCGCGTCAGTGCCAATACTCCAAAGCTCTATTTTTCATGCTCCTTCCACTTATGCATGCTTCTTTCCTCTCTTCTAGACCATTCTTGCCCCTATAAACTTTGAAATCACTCAACAAACGAATTACGGTATCGAATGGTAATAGAGGGAGATAAAAATATAGCTTATTTAGGGTCTAAAAAGCATGTTTTCAACCATCAAGCAAAATTAGGAAGGAGACATAAAACCATGCATTTTATATGGATAAGTGTGATAGAATGTTGATAGAACCCTCCAAATTCTACACAAAGTAAACCCTAAAATTGAGTTTCATCACTAATCCACGACTTCGTTGGGTACTTGGAGACATTAGTGCAGCCGAGGTACGGGGCGGTTAGGGCCTTTGTGGTATAGGCTAGAATCAAAGGAGCAGTGTTCTCTGATTCAAAATATCTGACCTTGTCTGTGGCGTTTTGAGTAGGATCACCAAGGAAATGGACTGCTAGAGCTTCACCCCCGTTCAGATTGGATGACCGCTGACCCGGCGTTTGATCTGAAGCAGAAGAGATTAATAACCGCTGACACGGCGTTAATCATTTACAGCCTGCCATGGAATGAATCAATCAAAAGTTGGAGTAGAAGGTGAGAAAAGTTGATCCCGAAGGAAGAAGCATCTCCAAAGCCTCAACAGTTCTTTCATACCATTGATTTTACACCTATCTAGTAACGTTTTATTTATTTATCTGTTTTATGCATTTTTCACAACAACTGTCATATTTTCTATCCGCCTGACTAAGATCTACAAGGTAACCATTGCTTGCTCAAACCAACAATCCTCGTGGGATCGATCCTCACTCACCTGAGGTATTACTTAGACGACCCGGTGCACTTGCCGGTCTATCTATGCGAATATTGTGGAGCCAGTTTCGCACACCAGCAGTCCTCATCCTCGGGATGGTGGACTTCAAAATGGATTTTCCCGTGAGGCCCTTGAGGATGTTGTGGTGGAGGAGGAAGCACGATGGCCTAGCCTTTTACCTGAGCTTCTTATTTAGATTCAGATGCCATGTGGCCGTCTTCATGCTGGTGGTCTGCCATTATCAAAGAGTAGATCCCAGGTCCCCGGCAATAGTGCCAATGTTCTGAAGGTTACCTGAAACATTGATTTGGGCCTGAACATGAGGTTCAGGTCCCTTAGTATGGCAGCGTCCGACCTTTTTAGTGCCGATGTGCCGCCTATCCAAGTTCCTCGTGAGGAGGTGGGGAACGGTACCTACAAGAGACTCCGATGCTTAAGTTAGTAAGGGCTTTAGGTAGGTTTTTAGTAGATTAGAACGTGAATATACCTGAGGGGTGTCAGTGTATTTATAGTAGAGTCTATAACTACATTTGCTAGAGTAGTTCTATCTTTTCTGATGGATAACTGTTCCCTTTATCTTGGGAATTTGTTAGAACTTATCTTGTTAGAGAAGATAAAAATTCCAATCGAGATTCCTCTGGATAGTTACCTACTTTGAGCAGGTAAAGCTTTGCCTCTTTTTACCGGTGTCTGACCTCTTTAAAGAGGTCGGGTACATAGAGAAGGCCACCTTTCCTGATGGATCATTTATCTCTATTGGGCCTGGCTTTTACTTATTGGGCTAGGGTATGAACAATATTTGTGGTTAGGAAAGTTCTTTCAATTAATACAGCTATTACGAAAAAACTATAACTAATTTTAAAAGAATAAAAATAATACTTTTTTGAATCTATTTATGAAAAATAATACCAATCTTGTTTATATTTAAGAATTGTTCATTCTGATAAACATCTAACACGAAGTTCTTAAATTGACTGTTAAGTACCAAAAGTTGAATAAAATTTATTGTGAGGTCAAATTTAATAATTTGATGGAGGCAAATAAATTTTATTATCATGTACTTGTAATAAAAATTCCAACTTCTAGTGAAAGTATTTGCTCCCATAATAATATACTTAGAGTCATCCTTGGCTGCCACCACCACGACAACCATGCACTCATCAAAACTAGTCCATAATAAGAAAACATTTGCATCAGCCTCTGCTTTAACTGGAGGAAGCACTGCAAGTTTTAAGGGAAGTCCACAAGAATGAATCCATGAAGAAGCCGCTAGCTATTCGTCTTGTAACAGTTTTTATATTGAAAATTCTAAGATTCTACAATCCTAAAACCATCCATGTTAAATCATTAAGAAATATAGCTAAGAGGGCGAAAGCGTACCTAAATTTGTGAGTATGATTGAGAGAGTTTAGTTCTTTGATCTTCCTCAACCAAAGTCTTTTGTATACCAGATACGCTAAATCACAACTCGTCTGATGAAAAAAGAATTACGGATGCGACTTTGATGTGCTGGGACCAAAATTCAGAAATTATTATTTTTATTTGAGTGTGATACCCATTAAACTTTAAAGTCCAAATAAAATAGTATTTCTAATTTTATTCTCATTTAGTTCCAAATCGAAAGTAATAATGATGTATTAAATTTAGCATTTATGACAATAAATGCGATCACTGTTATATAAGTCATTTAATGTGAAATAACTTAATTTGTTATTTTAATTGATATATGTATTTCTCATAAATAGATTAGAAAATTAATAATTTCCTTACAATCTACCACTTAAGTTATACATATATATATTTTTCTGACATATAGTCATATCTTTTAAACTTTATGCACGTATCAGTATGTTAATTTCCTTATTACTTTAAAAATATAGTCCGTCTCATATATCAGTTATGGAATTACCACAACTTTTATCACATTAGTGTGGCGACGAAAACGAATCCGCGATGATCACTGTAATGACCCAATTTTCAATATGTTTAAATCATACCGGAAATTGAGCGCTACCAATTTGTCTTTCTAATTATTATCTATTATTTATTTTATAAGCCTAATTCGTTGTTAAAACATTTGTTAAAGTGTTAGTAATAGTCATAAAATTAAATATTAAGTAACATTTATTTATAAATGTTAGCAAATCAATTTAATTTTTAAAAAATTTCTCAGAAGTGTTACCTATTGTCAATTAAAAGTCACTCCTAAATAAACAAATTCTCAATGAAGGTAAATAGAAACCACGCACGAGCCCTCTGAAGATAGAAACCACTCGAATCCTCCTCACACTGTGAAATGCTGTAAACCCTATCTCGCTCCTCCTCAGACCTCAATCATCTCTTGGTTCGCCTTCAGATTCAAATTCTCGAGTTCATTCTCCACTTCGGTAAGCATTTTCTCTCTTCTTTAATTTTTATTTTTGTTCACGTAGTTCTTCAATTTCTCAACTTTTGCTGATTTTGATCCAGATCTGAATTATCACTGCTCGTTGTTGCTGCCTCTGCTTGTCGCATTAGCTATCGCCATCGTTACTGTCGATGTGCAGGTAGGCCATCCGTTGATCCTCAATGTGCTAATTTAGGTTATGAATTCATGACAGATCCTGAAAGTGCTGACTATTTTTCGTGATTCTTTGAGTTGTTAGAAATGAAAAAGCAATATATCTTCATCATATGAAGGGTAGTAGTGTATGTGTAATTTAATTTGGTTTACTGCATTTATCTTTTTTTTTTCTCATTGATTGAATCTCTGTTATCTATTTTGATGATTTGGTTCCTAAATATATGGTGATTGTTGCTAGCATCATGCATTGCATTTCCTAAAATAATTTGGAGTAGCTACTTGTAGTTCAGATACTAGTCTTGTGGTCTGGAATCTCATTTAATTGTAGTTACTTATTTTATTTTATTTTTCTTCGAATTTATCTTTGGTGGTTTTATTTCTAGTTTCTCTTATTTGTTGTCATGTGTTTGGAGAAACTTAGGCTTCTTTTGCCATGGATGGGACTCTGCTACTTGCTTCACTTTCCATAGCCAAAGCACTTCTTGAGGTATTTGCTTATTTCTATTGATGTATGGCTTAATTGAGGTATTTGCTCATTTCTAACTTATTATTTATTATTATAAAATTTGCCGTTATTTAGTCTCAGTTTTTTTTAATGTTTGTCATTTTCAGTTCAAAAGATTTTTATTTTATTGTGTGTGTTATGTAAACAGAGATACTTATAGTATAAATTTAAGTATATATAACTCTTCAGCTGCTCACCAGATCAGTTTTCTTTGTATGTAGTAAATGTTAATTGGACTTGTAAAAAAATAGGGTTTTCGAGATATCGTGTTCCTATATCATGATTTTAGTCCTCTTGCAGGGGCTGTTGAACAGATATTTCAATTTACAATAAATTTTTTAATCAGTAGGACTATTGAAGAATCAGCATCCTATTGCGTTTAGTCTTGCATATTTGTCCTCTATGTTGTCCTCGGTTTAGTTTTCCTCCATGTGTGTTTAGTTGATAATTATTATTAGTAGACATTTTGGAGTATGTTAAAGTGTTCTTATTCTGAATTTGCAAGAATTGACTAAGGCAATGTTATTGACTGATATAGAACAAGATACAATCAGTCACTTGTGTTCCTTTAGCCCTGTGATTAATGGTTTAGTTTTTCCCCCTGATTTAAAGTGTAACTGATTCTCTTCTTTTTGTTCCCTCTATTTCTTCCTGGTTACAGGTTGATTTTGTTCCAAATTTTGACAATTCATAGAAGGAACCATCACTTCTTCCCTCTCGACTTCCAATGTTATTATTGAATGGTTCTTTTGGGATTGCGGTGATTTTGAGTTTCCTTTTGTTTATTTGAATTAAAAAAAGGTACTGTTGCTTATAAATTGTATCTTCTCATGTAGAGCTGTCAATGTTTATGTTCACTAGGTTGGCATGGCGACTAATATCCCTCCTCATAATCTTGGGGAACTAGTAGATGTGCTGTGCATGTTGATACACAAGCCAGAAGCTACTGTGAGTGTCATTGTCAAAATCTTTAGTTTCTTTATATCCTATAAGGAAATAATGGAATCTATTTATCCTCTATTATCAAAAGCATACATTCTTAAAAGGATTTGACTATTGTTTTATACCTCCTATTACTGAAACCTATTTGATTTCAATATCAGTAAAGTAGTAGTCAGAAGGTATGGTAAAGCTGAAAAAGAAAGTAAAAACATATAACCTTAGATGTTTGAAAACTTGGTCTCTCTAGTCTCTATCCAATTCCTCAATTCGACGTTTCTCTCCATACATTACCTCTCTCTCCTTTCCATGATGATTTAGTTATACGATACCCAATTTCATATCTATTGTACTTATATGGAGTTCAGTTTTTCTGTTGCCAGTCCTTTTATTAATATGCTTTTTTCATTCACTATTCTATGTTTCTCTAATCAAATTTCTGATTACATTTGGTGTTTGTAGCTGCAAGAATTGCTTGAATACATGCCTAGACCAGACTTTCCTATAGGAGGACTGATTATGGGAAACCTTGGGTGAGTCTTATATTACGCCTTATAGATGTTTGTCAGTATCCCTCTTTTGAGCATATTTTATTATATTATATATTTGATATTTTTTGGAGGAAGTTCTAATTTACTCCGTCTCCAAATTCAGGGCACTCAAATTTTAATCCTTAAAACTTATAAAGAAAATGCAACATAGTTGCTGAACTTTCCAACTCTTTCTGCTTTTATCCCTTTTTTCTAGTGTTCAGTTAAAAGTCAACAAAAACTATCAGCTGTCACAGTAATAAAACTTACACAAACAGCTTTCTGTGACACCCACTTAGCAATACAAGTGCAAGCGAGGCAGCAAAGTCTGGGATACCATTGGATATATACCTACCAAGGCAGTCAAGTGTGCATAAAAATAATTATTTTCTACATTTTTTCCTTTAATATTGAGTGTTTCTTGTTTTACAGGATCTTGGTTGCCTGAAACTTGAATTTAAGTAAAAGGTGAAAATGTGTAAAGTAAAGTGGATTTTTTCTTCCTTTTATTTTATTCCTCTAATACTTGAAATCTTAGTTCATAATCATTAGCAATTGCTCCATTGTAGATTGATTTTGCCTTTGATGATCATGATGCTATAGAAAGGACACTTGTTGCTATCATTGGGCACCGTAAACTGCAAAGTGAGGAATCCATAGTGCAGGAGGTAAGATGCAATATATATATATATATATATATATATATATATATATATATATATATATATATATATATATATGTTCTACATTTTATTTGTGAATGTCAATTTTAGGTGTGGGTTTGTGGTATAAAATGATGTCCAAATGGTATTTTAAATTAAATTATGGGGGGAAAAAAGTTACCTTAGTTTGAAATGGAGAATTATGGAAACTAGCCATTGTGAGTCGTATAAGGAAAGCTGGTAGGGAACTACTTTCTTTCTATACATGCTCTCTTGCTCTCGCTACTTGCTTGTAATTGCTTCTGTAATAATTGATCCTCTCTCTCATGATGTTCATTGAAGGTCTGGACGACACCGCCATTCAATGGATCAAGCAGGTTCGCTACTCTTCCTTTGTGTGCCTTTGCATTTTGAATTCTTGTTCTTTCTTTTTATGGTTCCGATTCCTTCTGCTTTCCTTTTTTACTTTGTCTTTTGCTCCATCTCATCTCATTTTGAATCTTCTTCTTTGCACAATCCACAGGGATCACAAGTGGAAGACTCTAAGCCTGAGCCCGATGCTCCCACATGGTCTCCTCTATCTGAGAGAAGAATAGTTAGTGACAGATTCCTAAGATCTCCCGTTCTTGACTCTCCTATTCTCCCTCCGCTCAAGTTCTATACTGCCTTGCTCACCCCTCAAAATATTGCCTTTTCCTTCGGGGATGACACTGATGAAAGCACTGTTTCACTCCCCGACGATGCCGACTCTTCTGATGAAGAACTCTCTGCTCCAAGTAACTTGGATTACTTGGAGAGGCCAATCTCACACTGTTACGATGAGGATGAACTCTTTGGATGTAAACTCCTTAAACCCCAACGCTCCAATGGCGTCCTCAAGAAAGGTTTGGCCAATCAAAACCTGACACTTCAACTTTCCAATACTCTCGGTGTTTAAAAGAAGCTCACACCTGATGGAGGAGTTCACCTTCACAAGCAGGTTCACCTGTGCAGTCTCAATTATCTTGATAATTCAGTTGAGTTTGTTACTCCTCCAAGTGCTCCTCCTATAATTGATGCTGATTTTCCACCTCAACTTGAGAGATTCTCCATAATTCTCCATTTTCTACCATTTAGACATCATCTTTCCCTCTAAATGGTAACTGCTATTTTCTGTTCTCATGACTCTGTTATTGATGATACTGATGTGACATCTTTCCCTTTTATTGGATTACTATGTCCCTAGTTCTTATGGCTCATATTTGTACTAATGTTTTTATTTAGTGTGAACTAAGGATATTCTATACTGAAAGTAGCTTTTGGAAAGGGACACCTTATTTCTTAATTGTAGTAATATAGTTTGCGCTTGTACAAACCTGAGTCAGATTTAAGAAGGCACTCAAATCTGTTTATCATATTTAATTATATATCTTGGGTTTAATTTGTACCCTGAGTATATAATATTTTGTGCATTTAAATTAATGATAATACTTTTTTAATATTGTTAACAAAGATCTTTTGTAACATTTATTAGAATATTACTATAGAAGATCTATTGTAACATTTTTTAAAGTGTTTTTAGAAAGACTTATTGTGAGATTTTTTAAATGTTATAAAAAATATCTATGGTAACATTTTCTAAGTGTTACAAAAAATATATAGTAACATTTTTTTATTTATGGTAATATTTTTTTAAATGTTACAAAAAAATATCAATGGTAACATTTTTTAAGTGTTACAAAAATTATCTATGGTAACATTTTTCTAAGTGTTACAAAAAATATCTATTGTAACATTTCTTTAAGTGTCATCATGAATGGTCTATTATAACATTTCTCATAATATTACTATAGAATATCTTTTGTAACATTTTTATTAAATGTTATTAAATCTTTAGAAAGATGTTAGTAAAAATCTTTAGTAACATAGAGTATATTTAACATTTATTAAAATATTACTAATATACATAGGTAACATTTTAATATGATTTGGTAACATTTTTTAAATGTTAGTAAAAGTCAAGTATGTAGTAGTGATATATATATATATATATGACCCTGACCTGTTCAAAAAGTCTCTAAGCTAGCGCCCAAGCTAGCCTAGATTCTATACTCACCTAATCCCTCTAAACTACGAAAGCAAAAGAAAGTACGTTATAGGTCTTCAAAATTTGGGTCAGGTTGAATGTCATGCATCATCTACTACTCCGCTACACGATCATACGTTATCGTAGGGCGTTCATGCTTCTTCCTTCTTCAAGAATTGCAGCTTCTTCCTCGAGCTCAGCGCGTCAGTCCCTGGTCTTCGTCTGCTCTGTCACGCTCCTGCCGCTGTCTGTTGCGCTACTACCGCCGTCCGTCACACGCTCAGGTACCACCGTCTTTGTCTGGTTATCGTGCTCGGAGTCCCCAACCCACCAATTGCAGCTTCTTCCTCGAGCTCAGTGTCTTTGAGTATGCTCTTCGTTTGCTCAGCCGCAGGTTCTTCCAACCTACCACCGTCTTCTGCGTTTTTTATTTATGCCATGTTCAATGATTATTTTATTACTGACTATTTGAATGTTTTGTGTTTTAATTTTTGTTGAACGATTATTTGATTACTGATGAGCTCTGAATCTGCTGTGTTGCTATTTTTGTGTGTTGTAATTTTTTATTGAATGAGCTTTAGTTCTGCTATGTTGCTATTTTGTGTGTTCTTTATTTTTTATTGAATGATTGTTTTACTGATTATTGATTATTGAATGTCTTTTGATTATTGATTATTGATTATTAATTATTGATTATGATTATTAATGTCCTGCTGGTTTTTCTGTGTTGTGTTTTACTGTTTTATGATTTAATTGTGATTTCCAAACTAGTCATACAAAAAAATTGTTCAATGCGGATTTGTTCATCTGCTCGAGTGAAATTCACACAACCGCATGCAAGTTACTGCATAAGCTTATAATTATACAATCATATAGTAACTAGTTCTTAAGCATTTCTACAAATTCTACCAGCAGCATACAAGAAAGAAGCATCACCAAACACATTGATAGGTGACATGTATCTAAGTGATATCACCACTATAAGTTATCTTAACTACTTGTCCTTTCTCTAGTCCATAGTATCTTGCAATTATATTTGTTTGTAGAATGTGGGTAGCTGACAACAACCAAGCTTCAAATTAGAATAATATAATAGTGTCTTGTAGTGTGAACACTACAAGAAAAAGTAATATTTGTAACAAAAAAATAGTTACAAAAAATCAAAATTTTGAAACAAAAGAATTTTGTAACAAAAAAAGGAGCTGTTGCAGTATGTCCCATTACAAAAAATTTTTGTAACAAAAAATAGAACTGTTACAATTCAAAGTAATATTTTGTAACAAATTTTTCTGATACAAAAAACCAAAAGTCGTTACAAAAGTGATAACAAATTTTGATCTTCAAAATATTTTTGGTGACAATATATTTTTTCCTATCATAAAATTTTGTTACAAAATATAACTTGATTTTGTAACATTTTTTTCTTTAGTTACAAAATACTATTTATTTTATAATAATTTTTTAATACAAATTACACGCATAATTTGCTAAATTATATTATTTTTTTAATTAATTAATATATTAACTAATTTACTCAGCAAGTCAACATTTATATAATATATAATAACATAGATAGTTCAAATATCTTTCATTTAACTAAGATTGTTTTATAAATCTTCAACATATAAACTTTAAAGTACAAACTAACAAGACACATTGAAAAACCCTAATGAACTAGATAGATACATAGGACAAGAAAAACAAGGAATTATAAATCTCTAAAATATAAACTACAAATTACAAACTCCATTATGTTCATACATCTCCTTTCAAAAACAGTGAAGCATTATGTATCAAATTGTATAACCTTGGTGATTGTAGAACAAGCTAAGCCTCTCAACATCTCTAATGTATATAACCTGGTTTGTTTTCTGTAGAGAGATAAGGACCTCCTGAATTCGGCATCATGACAGAGTTTGCACTGGGAGTAAGAAGGCCAAAATCTAATAACTGTATTAGATAAGAAAATCTGGTGTCACACTATTTTAACATTGAAGTGCCTTATTTACTTCTTCTGGCATGTCAATCAAATATAGAAGATGCTAGTTCTAGTGAGAAAAGAAATGTTTCCTTATTTTAGCTGCAAAGTTCTCATCTAACATAATATTGCTTGAGCTGATGGAAACATGATATGCCGGTGGATCATTAAAAAGAAACAAGTATTCCTGCAGCCACAATCAACACAACAAAAGCCTAAAATCAGAATCATGTTTCACAACTTTTGTGAAACATTAAATAATTTGTCACAGATATAAGTGACAAAACAGCCTCATATATTCATGTTTCTACAATCATATCGGTCAAAAGAAAGAACTCAGAAATAGGTCAAGTCATACAAAACTATCTTGTAAATACACATTTAAGCTTTTGTTTTTCATTGGCAAACTGAATGAAACATGCAACTGTTGGATGTTTCCATGAAATCAAGTACAATAGTTTCCAATATTTATTTTATCATAAATGCCAAGAATGAGAAATGCTAAACAGTTACAGCTTAGCAGGGATGTCACGCATCCAATAGCAATTCATGAACTCAATGAGACATTAACTTTTCATAGTCCTCAAATTACTTGCATTAGAAAAATACGATAAAAAGAGTGCAGTTTCAAGTCAAAACACATTAGGCAAATTTGGTTCTTTAACAAGCTTTTGTTTAAAGAGCTTACCAGTGCTGCTACAACTTTATTAGCAATCTGCAACCTCATTCTCCAATTTAAGGGAGTCTTCAGGGGATCTACCAGCATTCAAACATTGAAATAAATAAATAAATAAAAATAGTTCCAATTATTATTGAGAGACTCCTCTAAAATTCTTCTAATTTCTTTCAAAATTTACCATTGAGATGCTCCTTTAAGCTTCCATTCTCTATGTTATCAAATATGAGCAGTCTACAGAAATAACTCAAAGGCAACAAGAAACCAGTTAAAAAATTTGCTTTACCTATCAAAGCTGAGGACTCTGGCAACTTGTAGAACCCAGAGGCAGAGACAGAACAAAGCCATTTTTCCAAATCCCCATTAGCAGCTTCCTTGTTTTCTTTTCCATTCACGTTACTCTTCACGGCAGACCTTGGCCACGGCGATGAACTCCGGAGGCGGCGGTGCAACAGCAACGGTGGGATTGGAAGCAGCAGCGATAATTGGACGTACAACAACGATGAGAACTCCTCCTCTCCCTCACATTCTATTCGTTTTCTCCCTTTCCTGCCTGTGACGGTGATGGCGATGGGACCTGGCAGCAGCGGCGGTGGATTAGCGGTGACAGAGGCAAGGCACGACGGCGACGGAACCCTTGGCGGCAAGACGCGACGGCTTCGTGGCAGCAGAGCGCGGCGATGAGATCCCCCTCCAGGGGTGGATAGTGGCAACGTTGAAGGCTCTACGACAGGAGTAACCCGTCGGCGACAGTGGAAGCTTTAGTTGCAGCAAGAACGGTCTCCAAGGGCGACGGCGGAGACGGCGGAAACGACCCACGACGACAGCAGCGGCGTCCTCTTGCTCGATCTCTCCTCCTCTGCATCACTCTCCTTTCTCTGATTTTCCATTTCTGAAATTTGTTACGTTGAAGGGGATGAAATGTGATAGGGTGCTGCTGAGTGATGGTATTAAAGAAGGGTAAAATTAGGGTTAGGTTCTTCATTTTGGGAATAAAGGTTTCTGATTTTTTTATAAAATAAACATATTTTGAGATAAATTATTTTTAATTTAAATTATAAAATAAATATATTCATCAAATTTTATATATTATATTTAAATCTAAAATATCAATTATCTAATTAAATTATATACCCTTTTATTATTTTTCCATCAGCAGAATTTTAATTTCAATTTATATGAAATAACTAATTATAATAAAAATTGTACATAAATATTAAGTGACTTAAATTTAAAGTATTTATAAAAGTGAATCTAATCATTTCTAATAAATTAATCTCTAAAAGTAAAAGTTAATAAAACAACTAATTATGATAAAATTAACTTAAACTTAAAGTATTTATAAAAAATAATTTAATCATTTCTAATAAATTAATTTCTTAGAGCTCAATTTTAATAAAATAAATCATAATTTATTCATAATAAAAATTACTTAAAATATGTAAAATATTTTAATTTTTGAAACAAAATAAATTATTCTGAAAAGAATTATATAAATAATTTTTTTACTCTCAAAGTATTTAACATTTTGAAATAATTTTTTTGTTATAAAATATACTTACATTTTGTGACAAACAAATAATTTGTTACAAACAATGTTAAATTTTGTGATAAATTAATTTTTTGTTACAAAACAATTGAAGTTTTTAAAATAAAAAGATATTTTGTTACAAAATATTTCAAATTTTTGCAACTACTTTATTCTTTGTTACAAAATATTATAATATTTTGTAATAAAATAACATTTTGTTACAAAAACTAATATAATTTGTAACAAAAAAATCAGGTTGTTACAAAATATTAGCATGTTTTGTAACAACTTGTAATGTTGTTACAAAACATTATTCTTTTGTAATAATCACTAATTATTATTACAAAAAATCCTTTTTTTGTAACAATTTTAAATTTGATACAAAATTTTTGTTACAAATGTTCCATTTTTTTGTAGTAGAACAATAATTCTGACTCTAGGTCACAATCAAATTTTATGCGCAAAAAACATGTAATGTGACACTGTAATGCATCATTTAAATTGGAGATATTGTTTGTGCCATAAATCATAATTTTTTAATACATTTCAAGCTTATGTAGAAGAAATTGTGCTTAGACTGTGATTGATAGAAGAAAATATAAACTTATAATTGATTGAATATTAATCTAAATTAAATGAATTTTCACTTAAGTAATTGTTATGTTTATCATTTAAATTCAATGAATTGTTGATTTATTATTTCATTTAGGTCATTAAATTGTTCTAAAATTTTGTTTTATCCTTGAGTCATTGTGCTTGTTTTCATGGGATCAGAATTTTTAGTCTTATTATTTTTTGATTGTATCTATAGGTCCTACTAGTTATAGTTGGTGGCTGGAAAGTTTGCCTCTACTTTATATGTTGCATCAATAAAAGTTAATTCAGTTGAAAATGTTAAGTTTGAGATTCTTTAATTTGTTAAAGTAGTTAAAACTAATAGTTTATTTATGATTTATTTATTATTTTATTATAAAATAATTTTTTCAGTTAAATCACAGTTAAATCAATAAACTAATAACTAAAACGGTTCGATGATAGGTCCGGTTTTTGAAATCTTGATGTAATTACATCTTCCTTTTTAATTTTTTTTGAGATATCTTTTTTGTATTTTCTCATAGAATTTACTTCTGACACCGTATTAAAACTAGAGATGGATTGAATGAAATGATTCGTTACGAAATGAATATGACAGCTGGGAGGATAACAGAAAATAACTAACTTAACTGGTTTCTAACTAACTCCAGTTGTTGAGTTAAACATTAAAAACAACAACTCTAATTACAAATCTGACGATAATGTAACACTATTCTACTCTTTGATTTATGACTACTTACTTAAAATTATTTTTAAATTTGGTTTTAACTATAAAAATCTAAAATATACATTCAACTAATAACCTAAAATAAACATCTCCAATAAAAATCTTTAAAAAAATATATACAATACCTCAATGCATCTAAATTTGATTTTAATATCTCTTTTTTCTTTTGAAATATCTTTTGACAAATTAATTTGAAATAACACTTTAAAAAATATTAATTCTATTCTTAATATATATTTATATATATCCTAATTAAATGGTATGTTATAATATAGTTAATTTTTAAAAGAGTAAAGTATCGTTTTTGTCCCTAACGTTTGGGGTAAGTCTCAAAGTTGTCCCTAACGTTTGAATCGTCCAATTTAAGTCCCTAACGTTTCAAAATTGACTCAATATTATCCTGCCGTTAGAAATTTGTTAACGGAATTGACGGTAGAACAAAATTCATACGATTTTGAAACGTTAGGAATTTAAATAGGACGAACACGTTGAGGACAAAAACGATACATATAAATAAATTTTAATTTTATCCTTCAATAATATCAATTTTTACAGTATATGGTTATTCAATTATTTTTTAATCACATCTAAGTAAATTATATTTAATCACATTAATTTTATTCTAAATAAATTTATTTTTTTATAATTTTACTCTTAAAAATTTTTACTCATCATAAAATATTTGTAGAATGACTAATACATAAACTTGTGGAAAAAAATGATACATATACAATAAAGTAATGTGATCCTAGTCATTTTACAAACATTTTATAATGAGTAAAAATCTTTAAAAGTAAAATTATAAAAAAAATTAATTTATTTAGAATCAAAGTAATGTAATTAAATGTAATTTACTTAAATGTGATTAAAAAAATAATTGAATAACTATGTACCGTAAAAGATTGATATTAGTGAAGGATAAAATTAAATTTTATTTCTATGTATCGTTTTTGTCCCCAATGTTTTTGTCCTATTTAAGTCCCTAACGTTTCAAAATCGTCTCAATTTTGTCCCGCCGTCAATTCCGTTAATAGATTCTTAACGGCAGGATAACATTTAGTCAATTTTTAAACAATAGGGGGTTAAATAGGACGATTCAAACGTTAGGAACAACTTTGAAACTTATCTTGGGGACAAAAAATGATACTTTACTCTTTTTAAAATTATGATGATATAGATGAAAAAAAAAAAGTAGTATATAAGACAAGTTTTATGAGATAAATTATAATATCAAATAAATAATTAAAATAAATAAAAATAAAAATTATTAATTAATTAAAATTTATAAACGAATTTAATAATTTTAATAACTTATATACCAATAGGACATGTTAAATTTCTAATAGTAAGTCATAAAAAAAAACTCAATAATAATTATAATTATCATTTTATTAAAAATATATTTTAGAGATTATAATTAATGTGTTTGTAGTTTTAGAAAAGAAATGCATTAATTGCTTAATGATCTTATCCATATACATTAAAAGCTTCATTAATAAAATATTTTTTAAAATATTTCACCAACATACATTATAATATTAATAATGTAGAGAAATTTCAAAACTCCAAATAATATAGAAGTATTGTAACATCACCTTGTTGTTTCATTATGAATGAGGAGGTATGGACTTATCTAAACAAGTAACTTAAAAAATCTTAGATATGAAATCACAATTTAGTTATAGGTTGAAACTATTAAACAATATTTGCAGCAACGCAGGTTTTTAATATTAAAGAATCAAAAAAGCAAACAAGTCAATCATTATATTACTTGAAGAGGTTAAACTGTTTGTCATGAGATCAATTACAAAAACAAGATAAAGTTGTCCAACCATGTAAGAAAACTTCCTCCTATAATGGATAATAGGCTAGAAAAGATTAAAAAAAGTAAAAAAATTGATATCTTATCGAATTAGAAATGAAGTTTATGAAAAGTATAGATCTGAAAAAAAGATTTTACACTTGCTAATTTTAAATGTTACCAGGTGATATGTATAATATATTGGTTTTCTAATATATTATACCATTTAAATTTTTTTGTCCTTCTAAAATATCTATGTGTTCAGCATTTTTTTTATTGTTATATTTGTTTAGTGTTTAGATTTTTGGTTAATTGGCTAGTTTTAATTTATGATTACTGAATGTAGATATCCTTCGTAGGATTACATTAATTTTGTTCTATTTCATATGGCTTGGACATTAAAATATTAGTAGATTTAGTTTATATCATGATTAGATTTATAACTCACTCAGATATTATTATATTTTAACTTTTTAAGGAATGTGAACTAATTTTTAACATTCTATTTAGTGTCTTGTTATGATTTTCAATTGTGGTTCGTAAAAGGTTTTTAAATAGACTCTTAAGATTTCATAGGTTAAGCGCATGACTTATCCGTAAATTAAGGTTTAGGTTGATAAATTTTTTATTTTTTAAAAGTTGTAGTATATATATTTAGTAAATTAAATTAAAAATAGCTTTTAATTAGTACAACCAACAACAAGTATATTTAATAAAATAAATTTAAAAATTTAAAAATATTATAATAGACATTAGGTATTTTGAAATTTAAAATTTAAAAATTCTATAATAGGTTTTAAAATTTAGATATTAAATTATTAATTAATGTATAATATTATATTAGACTTTTTAATTTTGATAAACACAAGCTAACTTTAAAAAACTTCCTCTTAAATACTTTTAAAAATTTACTGAATAAGGTGTTTGAACTTTTCAAAAATACAAATATTTTTTTAAAAAATTTTATCAAACTAAGCCTAAGTTAGATTTTTGAACAAATTATGGACGAATGTAAAATGATTGCTTGAGCAAATTTACAAATGGGTAATAGTTAATTAGAACTCTAGTCTCTTCATAAATATGGTCGTATATATCTGAAAAATTAAAAAAATAATAATATATTTTAGATATAGTTGGATAATTTTTTTATTAATTTTATATAGAAATACAATTTAGAGTTATAAATTTTATATTTCTGTATCAAATGTATCTTGATCTTTTTTACTATAATTTTTGCTTTCTCAATTTAAATTTTGTATTATAGTATGATGTTTTGTTATTATAAATTTATGAATATTTTTTAGAGGAATCTCATAATTTATATTTTTATGTTTCTTTTGATTTTATCTAATAAAATTTAAATCGTGATAGAGTACTAAATATTTGCTTCTTTGTATGTAAATGTTGCTAAATTAATAGTTTTAGTACAAAATTTTAAAAGTTTATTGTCTAGATTTATGTGTTAATGTGTTGAGTTTATGAGTAAATCTTAGCATTATTACATACACTTGCATTGATTTATTAGAAAATAATAATGTCTATTATTTTGTAGCAATTTATATAAATTTTATAAAAAATACATATATCATAAATTTTAGTCTGAAAAAATTTCATAAACATTTGTTTTAATTTTATTTAGTTGAAAAAGACATTAAAGAGTACGAAATAAAAATATACATAAATTAATCTTATATACAAAAATAAATGACGGAGAAAATTAGTCTTGGATGAAATTTTCTATACATAATTAACGCACTTTGAAATTTTAACATGGTGAAAAGCCAATAAATATATTTCAACCAAGGTAGCGCATTGAATGAATCATGAAGACAGTCAAGCAAAATCCAATGGAAATTAATTCACTCTCTTTAATCCTTCTCTGTATATTGGAAAGATCAGGCGAACGCAGATTCTCTTCTTTAAATTCTTAAAACTACCAAAGAACTAAAATAATTACTTTTATCAAAACTACCACCAATTAATTTAAAAAATTAAGCATAACTGCCAAGGGATCAATAAAATTTCAAATCATAATAAATAAAGAAACCAACAAACCAACCTCTTGGATTGGTAATCTAAATTCATCAGACTCCTCTTTGATGTTGAGTTGCATTTCAGCCTCGACATCTTCTTCTTTCTTCTTCCTTTTCTCATCAATGATTCTCGATTTCTCTTCAATGTTATAGTCATCTGAGTCAACATCCAAACCCTAACCTGAATCAGAAACGAAGTCTTTCTCTGCATAACAAACAACAAACCAAAAATAAATAAAAGTTTAAAAACAAGACATAAACAACAAAAAATGTGTAAAAAGACCGGGATAAAGGCTGAAACGCAGAGAAGTGTAAAAATTTCATCTCTTTCTCTCTTTAAAACATGGTCAAAATGTGAAAAAAAATGTATAAAGTGTTTCATGAATTTGTGATAAGGATTCCTTAAATAAAAAATATGAGTCTTGACTAATTAATTGTTGTCAATGGGGCTGAAAATATCAGAGAAGAGTCGGGTGAGATTGAGAGAGAAGGGGTGTGATGTCGAGAAAACACAGTTAGCTTTATAATGACATGTTTATTCGTAATTAATCATGGTTAGTTATTTGTGGTTAAAAACACAATAGAGAAGGGTAAGATGCTAAGATAATATCGGCTTAGAGGCTGAGAGGGAGGGGCGAGTTACTTGAGTGGCAAGTAAGAGGATTTGGGGTCTTTAAGAGTCGTTTGCAAAATACTAGAAAGAAATTTGGTTCGAGGTAACTTTTATCATATGGTAAAATAATTAATGGCTAAGATTTATTCTTAAAAAAATAAATCATGAATGGATGACTAATATTAACCTTGAGACAGAATTACCAAGATAAAAGTTATTTTTATCACTAATTCCGAGTTTTTCAATTATTAACTTTTTTACGGCACACGTAAACCCGTCATTAAAAGTAAATTTCCGACTCAAAAAGTCTCTAGTGAGAAAAATAAACCAATAGTAAACAAGTATTTACTTTTTAATAATGAAATTTGATTTTGAAAAATTAATTATCCTTAGTCAAGTTTAACCTATTAATTATTATTTTATAAGTTTTTTTTATCATTGGGCCATAGTTCAGAATTTTGTGAAATAAATTTTAAAATAACCGAAAAAAAAAAAGTCAGTTTACTGAAAATTGGATTCTTACACGATGCACATACACCATCCTCTCATGCAAAAACGAAAATTTAATCATGGCCTAATAGGCCCGTTCTGATCATCACAGGCCCAAGACTATATCAATCTGGTCCAATACAACGTCGACTTAGCTCCCACCACTTCATCTGAGCCACTTGAGCGCACTATAGCAAGAGAATGAGCAAAAATGATTATCTACAACATCAACCACGCTAAAACGACCAAGATAGTTGAACGTGCATCTTACACCTTCTTTAATAATGTTCACTAAAACTCCCTTACCCTAATATGAACCAACCATTTTTTTAACAATAAATCTCAAGTGTTGAACACTGAAACGTTTCTTTTATATATATATCTCATCATTTTAGTTATTTTTCTTACATATGGAAGTCAGAGGATTAAGTTAAATTCATTTATTTTTTAAAAAAAATAAAACAAGACCAACGGTTAACGGTCAAGTTGAAAGTTTTCACATTAATTTAAAATTGCAACAATAAAGCTTTGATCTTTATAAGATCAGAAAACACAACCACACAAATAAAAATTTCATTACAATTTATTGCAAAATACATCTATTAACAGGTATACGAGTTAAATATGAGTTTTGTACATTGATTTTGTCCCAAATAATTACAAAATAAATTAACAAGGGAAAACATATTTTCACCCAAACAAAGCACATGATGAGAAGTTAAGAACACTCAAAAATGAAAGACAAGCAATTTTATATAATCAGAGAAACAAGCAAACTGAAGAACAATGGCAACACCAAATAATGATTCTTCCAATTAGCTCCAGCAAGAAGAGAAGTAGCTGAAGAGAAATTCCCTGAAGATGAGTTGGTACTTAAAATAAGAACCATCCAGTCATGTTCAGAACCAACCCCTGCAACCGTATAATTAGAATCATTGAGATACTTTGTGAAGTGATTCGACTTTGTATAATTGGAGAACAATGCATCCTCATCCAATTTCGGCACGCGAACTGGCATGATCACCCCATCTGTTGTGGTATTGTAATCAATCCTGCACTTCTTAAGGTTCTCTTGGAACTTAGGAATCTTCAAGGCGCTACCCGGCGAAGGATAGTAGTTGGCAAGTTCTTTGCATTTGTCTTTGCCCCCTAAGTCGTCCGCGATCTCATCGGCTAAGCAAGACATCTTGCTGAGTTCCTTGAGTTCCGGAAGGTTAAAGACTTTCCGGTAGATGTTGATGTCATCAAGAAGATCCTGTCCCTCACTTGCTGTTAGGGAATTAGTGTCATGAAGGTTAAGCATGAAGAGTAAGATTACAAAAAGCATGCATATTGATAATATTATTCGGAAGGATCTCATTGTTTTAATTTTTGGTACAAAGAATTAAATGGTGAAAAAGAAAAAAAAAAAACTATAATTAACATGGGCTATTACCTCCACTTAGCACTTGGCTAGTAAACAGGTGCAAGGCGAAGACGGGTAGAAGAACGTTGAAAGCAAGTTTGAAGCATGCCATAGTTAAAATAATAGATGAGAGATTGCAACAGGAGGTGAGGAGGCAAAAGCGTCCACTTAGAATGAACTACAGCTTATGCTCTTATGAGTTTAATATATTATAAACTCTCACCTTTAGGCTTTATATATGATGACAATAGAAGAGGTACAAAGAGGGAAAAGGAAAATATGAAGAAGAATAAAGAGAGGGGAGGTTTACTTGTGCTAAAAGTAATTAATTTATCTAGGAGTCGTATGGTATTAATAGTTTCATGTCCATTATTTTGTTTAAGAGGGCTATTAATATTGTTTCAAGTTATTATTGTACAAATTTAATTTTGATATACTAATTATGTAAAATATTTTATATAATTATTTAATTATATCTATTTTTTTAATAACTAATTACACAACTAATGTTAACGGTAGATATTTTTTGACATAGTATTATGTAATTAGATGTAATTTTATACTAATAATACATCAAATAAGAAATATCACAATTTTAAAGTTAGCTTTTGAATTCCCACTTATATTACTGAGTCATCTTATCACATACATAATAAAAATCTATGAATATTTGTTTTTTATTTTCCTCGGAAAAAAATTACTTAGTATGGCAAGTATGAGATTTCTCCCTCAATAAAACCAATACTCTTTTAGTCTTTTTCCCACAAGGTGAGGGTGAACTATATGAATGAATAGACATTATTATATAAAAAAGTATAGGTAGACAATGAGAATACTAAACAATTTGAATAATAGATATATTAAATGTTCAATTCAATAAGTATGCAAATAATTATGTTGATTATTTTTAATTGGATAGTTATTTCTTTTGATTCGATTTATTCATATATAGTTAACAATAACTAGATGTTCAATTCATTAAGTATGTAGATAGTTATCCTAATATTAAAGTTTAGAAGATGATTTAATGTGAAGTATTTTTTTACTTTATTAACTCAATTCTAAATTCTATTATTCACATTATTTATAAAAATCATTGTTTATCTAATAAAACCCTTATTACATACATTATTACAATCGGCCATAAAGTCGAGGATCGTATTTGTGTTCGACTGTCTTAATTTTTTTGCGATAATTTCTTTTAAATTTTTCTTTTTAAATCACCTCTACAATTAGGCCTTAGCCAATTATTTAGAACCGGTAATGGATAGGATAGATGAATGGAGTTTAAACTTTACATTAACTTTATTTTCGAATTTAAAATACTTTTAATATTCAATCATATTTTATCTATGATTAAAAATTTTAAATCTTAATCTTATGTATACTCTAAAATTTTTATTTCTATTTCTACTTTATTCTATTTGCAAAAAAAAATTCAATTAAATTTAATATTTAAGCATTCTATATTAGAATATCATAATTAGGGAACAAAATCAAAAAAATATCAAAGAGGATTAGAAAAAAATCAATGTAATTTATTAGGATATTATTCCATAACGAGTGTACTCTTAGCGTACTCTTGGTCTATATATTGGTAAGAACTTTGTAATCACATGAGAAATATGAATAACAAAAATGATACTTTTCTAAATAATTCTTTATTTCTTTCCTAAACTCTTTATACCATGGTAACATGGTATCAGAGCAGAGTTAGGTTCTAGGGACTCAAAATCAACTATTTCTTTACAAATTGCAAATATGCTACGCAATAGTTTTGGAATGTGATCATCACAAACCAATTCTGATAATTTGTCAATTGGTTTCAAACTAAACGGATATGATTATCCATTATGGGCAACTCTGATGAAAAAAGCAATTACTGGAAGAAGAAAGAAGAAACACACCAAAGAAAACAGTTTTAATATTGTGCGTTACCCAGATTGGTCGAAAAATAATCCAAAGTCATCAAGAAATCAGAGTAAGGGAGCCACCGCTGTGAGCATCCCAGAGGTCACCAGCAGCGGTGACGAGGCCAGAAGAGAGGAAGCAAGTCACTATGGCAAGGCAGCAGCGGCAGTAAGGGTAAGGACTACTGAACTCCTTGCTTGCTCAGTCCAGACCGCGACTCAATATAAAGGGGATACCCAAAATCAGGATCCAATTAAAATGATAAATGAATAGATTTTTGATTGTGGGGCTACTGATACTATGACTCATGACCTCCATGATTTTAATCGCTTGACTATACCCTCAAAAGCTCATATTGAAACAGCTAGTGGAGAATTAATTGATGTTAAAGGAGGAGGCTCCATTACTTTTTCAGAAAAATTGAAATTAAAAAATTGCCTCTATGTCCCTGCACTATCATCAAAATTATTGTATGTTAGCCAAGTAACAAAGGAACTAAATTGTGTGGTACTCATGTACTCTACCTTTTGTCTTTTACGGGACATTCTTACGAAGGAGATCATTGGGCGTGGTACTGAGCGAGAAGGCCTTTACTACGTTGATGAAGTAGCACACCAGGGTCATGCCATGCTTGCTCACGGAACGGTTACTAGGCAACTTTGGTTATGGCACAGGCGTCTCGGACATCCTTCATTTGGGTACCTCAAGTTACTCTTTCCCAGTCTTTTTACAAGTAGTACTGAACCCCTCAAATGTGAAACTTGTATTCGTGCAAAAAATCACAAAGTTTCTTTTCCTCCAACCAACACTAGAGTCAATTCTATTTTTTCTCTAATACACTCAGATGTGTGGGGTCCAGCTCCTATTTCCCATAATAATTTTCAATATTTTGTGTTATTTGTGGATGATTTCTTTCACATGACTTGGGTATATTTTTTAAAACACAAATCTGAAGTACCTGATAAGTTCTTTGCTTTCTACCAAATGATTCACACTCAATTCAACAAGAAAATCCAAGTACTTCGCTCAGATAATGGTGGAGAATTTATAAACCAGTCAATGCGCGACTTTTTTATGAAAAATGGTCTTATTCATCAAACTTCCTGCCCAAATACACCCCAACAAAATAGTGTAGCTGAGCGGCGAAATCGTAAGTTACTTGAGATGACCCGAGCCATGCTTTTTGATGCACAAGTTCCAAAAATTTTTTGGCCTGAAGCTATAGCGACCTCTGCCTACTTATTAAGTCGCCTACCTACCCAAGTTCTCCACCACAAAACACCCTTACAAGTCTTGGCTACTCAAACTGCAATCCCGCCTATTCTAACCTTACCACCTCGAGTATTTGGATGTTCCGTCTTTGTCCATTTTCCCAAAGCCAATAGAACCAAACTTGATCCTTGTGCAGAAAAATGTATTTTCATTGGGTATGCTACACACCAAAAGGGGTATAGGTGCTACAATCCAATCACTCATCGTATTCATGTGACCATGGATTGTGATTTTTTAGAATCCGAATTTTACTTTAGCCGCCAATATGGCATTCAGGGGGAGAACAATAAAGAACCACCAAGTTGGATAAATAACCTTTGTTGCCCAGAAACTGTTCAAACAGAGCAAGTAGATGGAGCCACCGAGCATACTTCACTCAACGTAGAAAACAACTCAGTACATACAACTAGTGAGAGTCCTTTTGAGAATGTCAGACAAGAGGTAAGTAATTGTCAATCTGATAATTTACTCCCTGTTTTTAATGAGGCCACTAACAATAACAGTATAGCACTGGAACATGAAGAACCAGAGTCCAATACCTTTATTCTTCCTCCAAGAAGAAACAGAGGGATGCCTCCTGATCGGTACTCACCAGAACATGTTCCCCGTAACTCAAGATACCCAATAAGAGTGGCTAGAGAAGAAATGGCAGATGTTGCAAAGGCTTTTTCCACCAGACTTTTAACAGAAGACATTCCAAGAACTGTCCGAGAAGCTAATGCGAAAGATGAATGGCGAAAAGCCATGAATACAGAAATGGAAGCTCTAGAGAAGAATGGAACTTGGGAAAAGTGTATCCTACCGACAGGAAAAAAGCCAGTCGGGTGCAAATGGGTTTTTACCATTAAACACAAGGCAGATGGCACTATTGAACGGTACAAGGCAAGGTTGGTGGCCAAAGGTTATACACAGACCTATGGTATCGACTACACTGATACTTTTTCACCGGTTGCAAAGATCAATACTATCAGGGTGTTATTTTCAATAGCAGCAAATGAAGACTGGCCACTCCATCAATTTGACGTCAAGAATGCTTTCTTGCATGGTGAGTTGAAAGAAGAAGTGTACATGGAAGCTCCTCCAGGTTTTTCAACGGGATTTGGAAAACATGAAGTTTGCCGATTAAAGAAGGCTCTTTATGAGCTTAAACAATCTCCACGTGCCTGGTTTGGAAGATTTACAGTTGCCATGAAAAGGTATGGGTACAAGCAAAGCAACTCTGATCATACCCTTTTTTGAAAAAACGGGGAGATTTAATCACTTGCCTAATAATCTATGTGGATGATATGATTATAACGGGAAGTGATGCTGAAGAAATTGCAAAATTGAGAAGGAACCTATTTACAGACTTCGAAATGAAGGATTTGGGTGGACTAAAATATTTCTTAGGAATAGAGGTTCTACGATCCAGCAAAGGAATCTTTATCTCCCAAAGAAAGTACATTTTGGACCTTCTGGCAGAAACAGGAATGGTGGATTGCAAACTAGGGGTGTGCATGGGTCGGGTGAAACCGGATTTGATGTGACCCAGACCCGGCCCGAAATATGTACCGGGTCCATTTATGAGACCCGAACCCAACCCTAGACCCGATGAAACCTATACCCTTTCGGGCCACAACTATACCGGGTGAAAATCGGGCCGTTAACATTATATTACCTTGATACCTTCTTGTAAGTTAGCATGTAAAAATATCCAAATTTGCAAGACTCCAACCATTATTTGACATGGTAAAATTCACTTAGAAAAATATAACAAGAACCAACTCTTCTCTAAAATTAAAGTATAACCATAATCAATAATATTAATATTGCCTAATAACACCAAATATTTAAATAAATACAAATAACACAATATTATGCATTAGTCTAAAGTCTTATGCATTTTAAATATAAAACATTAACTTATAGTCTTATATATAATGACTAATAACACAAAATATTAAGGTTTACAATACTTAAATTCTACATAATAATAGCCATCATCCATCACTAATAATACAAAATATTTATTGTGTATGGTGACCAGGCCATCGGGCCGATTTCGGGTGACCCGAGCTATGGCCCGGACCCGACCCGAAATAATGATCGGGTCTATTTTTGAGACCCTTACCCGATTCTAGACCCGATGAAATCACACCAAATTAGCCCCTAAAGTGTTCGGGACCGGGCCGGACCTTCGGGCCGGGCCGGGCCATGCACACCCCTATTGCAAACCAATAGATACGCCCATGCAAGTTAATCACAAGTTGAAGATGGTAGAAGGTGCCACCCTAGCAGATAAGTAAAGGTATCAGCGACTGGTTGGAAAACTAATTTACTTATCTCATACTCGGCCTGACATAGCTTATGCTGTGGGAATAGTAAGTCAGTTTATGCATAAGCCACAAGAAGATCATATGGAAGCTGCTATGAGGATCGTTCGATATTTGAAGGGAGCTCCAGGAAGTGGAATCATTTTCAAAAGGAATGACCATTTGAAGGTTGAGGCATACACTGACGCAGATTGGGCGGACAACCCAAATGATAGAAGATCAACAGCTGGTTACTTTACACTTGTTGGAGGCAACCTGGTAACTTGGAAAAGTAAGAAGCAGAAAGTTGTAGCTCTTTCAAGTGTTGAGGCAGAATTTCGAGGGATCGTTAAAGGCATAACTGAAGTATTGTGGATAAGACAATTGATGACTGAGATTGGGTTTCCACCACAATCGCCAAGCCAGTTGAAATGTGATAACAAAGCCGCAATCAGCATTTCAGAGAATCCTGTACAACATGATAGAGCAAAACATGTTGAGGTGGATCGACACTTTATCAAAGAAAAAATTGAGAATGAAATTATTGAGCTTCCATTTGTGAGATCAGAAGACCAGTTGGCTGATATTCTTACTAAAACAGTTTCAAGACAAGCCCTTGCTAAAGTTCTAACCAAGTTGAGTATTGGTGATCCCACTACTCACCTTGAGGGGGAGTATTAGAATATCATAATTAGGGAACAAAATCAGAAAAATATCAAAGAGGATTAGAAAAAAATCAATGTAATTTATTAGGATATTATTCTATAACGAGTGTACTCTTAGCGTACTCTTGGTCTATATATTGGTAAGAACTTTGTAATCACATGAGAAATATGAATAACAAAAATGATACTTTTCTAAATAATTCTTTATTTCTTTCCTAAACTCTTTATACCATGGTAACATTCTATATTTCATAAATACATTAAAAAATATAAAAAATATAAATTAAGTTCAAATTAAAATTAAAAACAATAACATAAATAGAAACTTAGGGTTTGTGAAGTTGGAACAGAAAAATGTTAGAGAAATTAAATGACATTGAAAACATTTAGACTTAAGTGAGAGGAAATTTAGGTTTTATGAATTTTGCTTTATATATTAGTTTATTTCTGGTGAAATTTATGAAAAAAACAAATGTGTCTATCTCTATCATATTTAATTCCACATCATTAAAGACAAGATTTTATCATTTCTTCAATAATAATTGGCGGCATCATAAATTTTCAACTGTCTTCCTTAAGTCATTTCGTGTCTCCACATACACTAGGATTTCTCTTTCAATTAAAGAAATAGTTAGGCAGCATGAAAAGCAAATATTATCATCAATAAGTTGGATCTTTATTACACAATATCTCTAAATTATTCGGACACAGTAGGTAACTGAAGAACACAAGAAGTAGTAATTTATTTGGTCTGTGTTTGGTCTCCCACGAAAGGGAGATATTCTGCACTTTAATTTATTTGTACCTTGCTTGTCTGAAGAGATCGATGCCACGCTATTATTATATTCTTTGGACAAGCAGTGAACTTCTTAATCTTGAAGTATGTTTTATTAGCACTTAATATATGAACTACTTAGGAAGTAGCATCACAGACCAAAAGTGCGGTCCATACAAATGGGTGAAGAATATTTAAAATATTTTAGCCAATAAACAAGAATATTTAAATAAGAGTTCAACTAAAGAGCCATTTTTGTCAGTTAATATGAATTATTTTTTTAATATTTTAATTTTTTAAATAAAAATTAATTTTTTAGCTAATATTAATTTAATATTTTAAATTATTTTTTTATTTTAAATTTTAAATTCTAAATTTTAAATTCTAATTCTAAATTCTAAACCTTTCAAAAAATTAACATTACAAAAATAATTTTATAATACAAAAAAATAACTAATACTAACTAACTAAAAATTAATTCTTTATACTTATTTCTTAGATAAATGATCTAATCTGTATATTCTCATTTATCTATCACTCCATTATATATGACTCATTATATTCTAATTTCATTATCTGCTGTGATGAGTGAATATTTTTGTATTTAAAAACATAATCCAGAGCTGATTGGCACTGCATTATTTGTTGACTATTTATGGACAAAGATTTAAAACCAGCTGAACATATGTAAAATAATTTGAGCAAAAGACATAAGATATAGTAGCATAGGTATGGCTGTCAACTTTTCTAAAAAAACGTGATCGGAAAATGTTAGATTGGACAAGAGAAATTCATGTGAAATCCGCTCCATATATATAAAGCTTAATAATTTGTTTTGCTAGTACTTGCAACTTGCAAGTGAAATAGATGATTGCTTACTACTGTCATGAACTACATACTCAAGCTATCGCTGTTTATATCTTGTAACCTAAGCTTTGCAACTACTCTAGGTGATGGCAGAGTTAGAATGCTCTAACACCGTTCTGTGCAACATTGATTAACCTTGAAATAGATTTGTCCTTCACCACATGACAGTTAATCTCGATGTGTTTGGTCTTCTCATGGATGATCGGGTTGGCTACATTGATTGTCCACAGGAAAAAGCAATTGGTTTGGTTAAAGGGAAGCCAAAAATCAATGAGAATGTGTGAGAGTCTTTAAGTTTCTCTAGTTGCAGAAGCTAGAGCTCGAGATTTTTGCTTCACCTGATTAGTAAGGGACCATGACTTACTTCTTAGTCTTCCAAGTGACAAAAGAGGTGCCTAAATAGAAGCAATAACCAGAAACATACCTCCTTGTATTAGCAAAAGTCGCCCAATCAGAATCCTAGTAACTTGAGGGAGCCAGATCAGACAGCTGAGAGATTTCTTGATGTATTTCAGAACCCGAACAACAGCTTAAAAGTAAATACTTGTTAGACAATTCAAAACTGGCTTAATCTGCTCATAGAGAGTAGAGGCAGGCTTGACTTTTCATGTAGTATTCTTTCTTAAGAGTAAAAAACACCAAGTAAAAAATCTTCTTACCATTATCACTTATGAACCACTTGAGACTAATTCATTATAGTCCTCACATTTTCTACTTAACAATCTTTCCCTTAAGTGTGAGCAACCATATTGAGCACATCAATTTTTCTTCTTTCTAGCTCCTCCACCATATATGAGTATTCATCCCTCACACTGCTGCACCACACAGTGGGACACGCCATCCGAACTACTTTTGCTAGAAAGACTTTCGATGTTTTACCTTAAATACTATTTAAACCACCAGACCGATTAACCATCAGCTCTGATACCACTCGTTGGACCACCATGGAGAGTTCTCGACTAACAGGAAGATTTTAGGGTAGAACCAAGTGAGAGAACATAAGATGAGAAGACACCTGCATCCAACTCAAAATCTTAAGGTAGTAAGTTAATGAGTCTCTCATCTTGTAAGCTACTTACTCTTTCTTACTTTCTTCAATGTGGGACTAATTTCATACACTCCTCATACTTGCAATATTAAAAATCTTACCCTCAAGTGTGAGGCACCACATTGAGTACGTCAACTCCCCCTCTTTCTATCTTCTCCACCACATATGAGTATTCATCCATCACAATGTCGTACCACACTGCAGGACAGATATGAATATTTATTAGCCTTTTTTCTCTCCGCCCAGATCCAATTTTTTGGGAGTATCTCCTTATACCCTTGTATCACTATCATAATTAGATTTTTTGGGGTAATAGAGAGTGAGAGAGAGAAGAGAAAAAAAATAGAATTTTTAATTTTGTGCAGAACAATAGATTTAAAATGGTAGTTTCTCATCCGTTCACCGATGGATCGATCTTAAATTTGTACTGTAGATTCACCTCATCTTGTTCTTTATTTTGGACAGTGGAGATGTTGATTGAAGGTCTATAGTGGGAGGAATCAGCTTCGAATATTAGCTCTATTTTTTGGATATTTTTCATCTTTTTGTTATTCATTTGTAAGCTTTGATGTTTTGATGTGTTGGTTGCTTGTATGCACGATTTGTACTTTATTTGAGACTCTCTTGTACCTCATAACTGATTATAGTAGAGTCATTTTCTTGGTCTTGGTGACTCGTGATTTTTCACGTTAAAATATCGGTGTGTCACTGACAAACCCCAATTTGACGGTTTGTTTTGCCTTGAATTTAGAACATTTTGATAACCTTTTGTCACATTTAGCCTAAGAATTAGCATGGTTTTGTTATCTCTTCCATGATTGTGCTTAAGTGTAAAAACATGCTTTTTAAGCCTTGTCTTGGTGAATTCTAGTTTCTGTTTGATTCCATACGATGCCTTGATGTGTTTGCTAGTAACCTCAGGTTGAAACTAGGCATGGATCAAAGGAAGCAAGGAAGGAAGCATACAAGTGGAGAGAAGCATAAAAAAAGTCAAAGAAGCAAAGTTAGTCATGCACGCGCACGCGCACAAGGCGCTCGCGCGCACATTGCAGAATCGACCAGGGACGCGCACGCGTACCATGCGCGCACGCGCCGATGCTGGCAAATTGAATCGCCTCTCATTAAACAAGATGAAGCTCTTGAAGATAACACCAAGCCACGTAACAAAGAGGATGAGGTTGAAAGTGAAGAAATTCGTCAAGAGGTGGAGATACACAAGGAAGAGCACAAGGAAGTAGACCTTGCATTGTCTAAGTGTGGGGAAGCCTCTCTCCCCAAATTACCATCCAACACAACCTTCAAGTGGGTAAAATTCTTATCCATACGCTTCACTTTCTCGCTTGAATATGGTTTGATTGAAACGGATGGACAACTTAGAGCTCTTTGTGGAATTAAAAGCAAGAATGAGTTGTGTAGTGGTTGCAAGTTAGGAATTAGGCTCATCAAGGCCAAGGCCTCAAGGTATAGGGATGATGTTGGGACAAGGATCACTTTATATAGATCTAGGAGGAAGCATTGGTGGAGTAAAGAGAATTCTATGTGCCAATCACCTTTATGTCAACCGCTCATCCGACAAAACCATGAAACTCAACTAACGGATGGGTGTGAAGACAAGATATGGGATCCCGGTTCGCTAAATGAAGACCAACTATGGGGACTCATATCTTGGGTAGAACTTTGCCCAAGCTTGATGAATATGGTTGGAAATTCTGTCAACCAATTGAGAAGCAAGGATCCTTGGAGATTCAAGGATGAGTACAAACATAAGCCACCATGACAATAAGCATCTCAAATGTCCAACTTAAGGACTTAAACTAAAAGTGCTAGGTGGGAGACACCCCACCATGGTAAACTCTTTTCATCCCCTTTTTAAATTTGCCTAATAAGTGATCTGAGTTACCATTGTAGGTAGATGTTTCACATAATTTGTTTGTACAATTTAATTGTTAGCTTAGTCACATGCATGTTGTGTTTAGTAGTAGATGAATAATATCAAAAATTGCATTTTTGTGAATTGTATGATGGTTGAGTGAATAAGAGTTGTGAACACTAAGGGGAGCAACCAGCAAGTTGTTCTTCCAAAAAAAAAAAAAAAGAGATAGAGATGAAGAAATGGGCATGGACGCGCGCGCGCAACGTGCGCGTACGCGTCCTGCCGCGCATGCACCACGAGCCACATTCCAGAGAGTTGGGCCTCTCCTGGGCCAGCCTTGTGCCTCGAGCTCAATTCATTCCACGCTGACGCGCACCACACACATGCGCGCCTATGAAACTATAGGGAACGCACCACACGCGTACGCGCACCTGCCGCGTACGCGTCGATTCGCTGCTAGACTTTCTGGACCACTTTCCAGAGAGTTGTGCTGGATCTGGGCCTCTTCTAAGCCCCCAGCTCAAAACCACTCACGCGTACGCACCCCGTGCGCGTGCGCGGCGATGCGTATTAACATCACCAGGGGCCACGGACCAGAGAGTTGGGCGTGCCGCAAGCCCATTCTAAGCCTCAGGCCCAATCTCATGTACGCGTGCGCGCAAGGTACGCGCACGCGTCCCTGCCTAGTATGCCATCCCACGTTAGCGCGCACTGTGCGCTCACGCGTGGTTCCCCATTCCCCTCAATGCACGCGGACGCGTACTTGCCGCGTGCGCGCAGCTCTAGTAGCGCGACTCCCAGGCCAGTCTCCAGAGAGTTAGGCCTGAGTTGGGCCAACTCTAAGCCCCTGGCCCAACTCCATGCACGCGTGCGCGCACGGTTCGCGCACGCGTCCTTCCCTCTTTCTGCTCATCCCCGCTTAAGCGCATTGTACGCGCGCGCGTAGGATCCACAATTCTCTCAATGGGCGCGGACGCGCGATGTGCGCGCGCGCGCCAATTCAAAATTTGGGATAACCCTAGCTCGCGAGGCACACTGCGTAGTCGCGCACTCCAACCTTCCCCCCCCAACGTTCCATTTTCTTCCCCCCATTCCTCACCTTCCTCTTCTCCCGACCGCCCTCCGGTGAGCGCCCCGTCACCACCGCCGCCGCCATCACTGTCTTCCCCCTCCCCTTCTCTCTTACTCCTCTGACCACCCGTTCTCCCTCTCTTTCTCACTCCTCTCTTCCTCCTCTCGGTCAACCGCCGCCACCATCCTCGACGCCGCGCCGTCTTCACCGCCGGCGACTCACCTTCCCTTATCACTCCATCTCTCTCTCACCCGTCCATTCGGCTCAGTCTCGCACGCCTCCGAACGCCACCGGCGACTCTCCTTCACCGCCCTGCCGCTGCCGCCACCACCCACGGCGGCCAGCCTCACTGATTCTGCTGCTTCCGTTCCGACCCCACTCCCCTTTCTCATTTTTATTCTTCGGGCCCGCTCCCAGGTTCCTGCTCCATTTCTGCTATCTCTGTTTTTATTTTCCCTTTTTCATTTTTTCTGTTAATTCCTAGAATTGCATGATTAGTAGCATTAGACTGTTGTATGTTAGGATTAGTTAGAAATACTTGCGGTTAGGTAGCTAGGACTGGATAGAGGATTCTAGGCCTGTTAAGTGCTCCGTATGTGCTTACTTGCTGTTTGTCTGTTTGTATGCTGTCTGCTGGTTTTGGCTTGCTTTTTATGCACTTCTTGCTGCCTGATTGCTATACCACTGTTGTTGTGCTTACTCGATGCTGCTTTCTTACTGTTTGTGCTATTCCGCTATCCGGGAACGTCCAATTTTAGGCCGGAATGCTGCCCGATTTTCAAGGAAATTAGTTTTCTTTTAATCTTTATTTCAGCTTTGGGCATCTTTCCGTTTCCTTTTTGACTTCCCGGATTTGCACAATCATTGTGAACATGCACCACAATTTCTCGTTCAATTGAGCCTATATATCATCATATCGCTAATCCACTTTTCTAACCCCTAATTTCTTTCACCATTTTACTTACACTCACTTTTAACCCTCTTTAACAATTCTTTCATGACTATGATGATATTAGTGCCTTTTGCATATGAGGTGTTACCTTATGGTTTTGGTTCGGTCACTTATGCTTACTTGTTCAATTTTACATATTCAGTGCAACATCATGATTGCTCTTTGATAATGATATCCTGAACATGTCTTCTTTGTTACATGCTAAATGTTTCATATATTCTATCATATTCTTTTCAGGATGTCGGATAAAGGCAAAGCCGTAGCCACCACCTCCAAAAAGAGAAAACACTCTACCCCCTCCATTCCTTCCATCTACAAGAATTATGCTCGGAATCCATTGCAGGACGAGGATAAAGAGAATCAGCAGTTGCCTTCCACCAATCCGGGCAAATTCCCCAATCTCTACTGTGAGCTTCGGTTCTCTAGGTATCGAACCACGAAGCTAAATATTGAGAAGAAGTTGCTCCTACCTAATGATGTGAGACGGCGCATTAATGGTCGGATCCTTGAGTTAGGTATTGATTTTGTTGACCGGGACTTGGGTGACATCAACATATCTTGGGTGAAGGAATTCTACTGCAATTTTTTCCGTCCGACCTTGGATTCGGTTCAGGTGCGGGGTAGAGAGATTCTGCTCACCGAGGCCGCCATTGGGGAGGCATTACATTGCCGTCACATTCCGCTTGACCAGTGTGCCCACCATCAGGCTGAGATAGCCATCCATACCATGACATTTGATTATGAGGCGCTTCGGCGCGTGATTGGGATACCAGAGGCTTCATGGGTTATGGATGCGGGCAACACCAAGCCGAAGGGGATGTTATTCACTCATTTGACCAGGGAGGCCAAGACTTGGCAGATGATCTTCGCCCACTACGTCCTGCCTACCACCCACTTTTCTGAGGTCCCCATGGAGATGCTTTTGCTGATAGGGTGTGTTATGGAGGGGAAGGATGTCTCCTTCCCTAGACTTATCCGGCAGTGCATGTGGCGGGCGCATATTCGTGGCCTACTTCCGTTTCCTACATTGGTCACGAGTATGGCAGCCCTGGCTGATGTCCCATGGTCGGATGATGATGTGTGACCACCACCCGCTGATGCTGATGACAGGGAGGTTACTATCCCCTGGGGTGTTTGGGTGCACGAGCGGCCACCTGCTAGCCGCCGCTCTCGGGCTAGGGCTGTCATAGGGACACCTTCACCACCAGCCCCTGCAGCTGGCCCATCATCTTCTACAGCCGCAGCTCCTCCACCATCTACAGACCCTCCGGCGGCACCTGAGCCTACATATCTCCTGGTCCAGCGTCTCTTCCGGTTCCTAGAGCGAGAGCGACGCCATGTCAGACGCCGTTTGGATCGGATGGACCAGGCGCTTATCTCTCTAGGCGCTGAGCTACCTCCGCTTCCCGATTCTCCGGCCTCCGATGAGCAGGATCATCAGGAGGAGGACGCGGAGGCACCAGCTCAGCAGGATGCCCCGGACACTACAGAGCCAGCACACATGGAGGCACCACCTCAGACTCAGGAGGAGCCTGTTCCTCAGCCGGTCCCACGGCCACAGACAGAGCCAGAGCCTATCGTTGCACCTCCCACTGATCCTCCGGTTTAGCATCGAGGACGATGCTTGATTTTAAGTGTGGGGAGGGCACCGGTAGCATTATTTGGGAACCGGTGAACTCTTTTTCGGCCTAGTTATCTCATTTTGCACATTTTTGTATATATTTTGATGCATTTCTAGTTTGCTTTGGATACTTTTATTGCTTATTTTGGATTTTAGATATTTTGATGCTTTTGGATACTTTTAGATATTTTGGATGATAGATTCCATATTTTAGTTTGATTTTTCTTTATACATTTTTGCATATCTCCTTTTGTATATTCTCCTTTTAGTTTGTGGTTGTGATTAGAAATCATGTTTTAAGTAAAACTTAGTCACCCTTTTTGCATAAGAAATTGGTTTTGAGTGAAAAAAAGAAAAGGGTAAACTAAGAAAAATTTTTTTGAATTTTTCAATCACAACAATGCTTAGTCAAACATTGAGGTTTTTCAAGAAAGTTTAATTATAAGGCATTAACCCAATTGATTGAAAGAAAATTTTTGAAACTTGCTTGAAATTCATACCTTTTGAAGCATGTATTGAATTGAGAACACAAGCTTGTGAGACTTGAGCTTATTGATGTGGTTACATTTTATAACCACTTATTTTCCATTCTTGTGTGAAATTGTTCTCTTTCCATGATTGTGATCCTTAATTTGCTTTATTCTATATATCCGTTTATTTCTTGTGTTTGTGCATTTATATGATTGAGGCCATTATTTCATTTGCCACTTACCCAAATAGCCAACCTTTTACTCTCCATTGTTAGCCAATTTTGAGCCTATGCTTAACCAACTCATTCTTATTTTAGCTCTTTACAAGCCCAAGGCGGAAAACCAATGAGAAGTCCTTGTTTGGATCTTTGATTAGCCTAGGCTAGTGCGAGTGTATTATTCAAGTTGGTGAGGCTTGGGAACATCGGATGGGATAAAAAAGGGGCAATACACTTGTATGTTTAGGAATTGGGCACATACTCATGTATTAATCAAATATAGAGACCTTATGCATTGATGTTCTTGTATTTAGTTTGAAAGAAGAGAAAAAAAGAAAAAAATATATATAAGAAAAAAAAAATGAATGATGAAAAGAAAAGAAAAAAATTCATGATAAAAAAAAAAAGGGAAAGCAATAAAGGGGACAAAATGCCCCGAAGTGAAGTCAATAAAAAGGAATCAATGCATAAGTGTTGTGAAATGAAAAGAAAATGCATGAAGTATGTAAGAAAAAGTGAAGAATGGGTAGTTAGAATAGCTCGCATTTGTATAGGTCATTAATTAGGTTAGGTGGGAAAGTCTATGCTAATCAAAGACTCAAATCCTAGCCCACTTGACCATAAATGATCCTACCTTGACCCTAACCCCATTACAACCTAAATGAAAGACCTCATGATGAATGTATGCGCGCATTGAATAAATGTTGATTGTTAGAAGAAAATCAAATCTTGGAAAACATGAGTAGAAGAGAATTGAGTGGATTAACCCTTAAACACTTGAGTGAATAGAGCGGATACACATCCGGTGAGGGTTCAAAAGTTCAATTACATGCATTTCACCTATATTATCTATATTCTTGCAAGTTTGAACTCCTTTTAACAATTCAATACAATTGTGGTTTGGACTTGGTCCTTATTACTTAGCTCTTGTACTTACACATGCTCTCTTGGGAATTGATTTGTTTGAACTAAGCATTTTCAATTGCCTTAGATAGTTGCATTTAGATAGGACTCATATAGTTTAGTTGCATTCAATAAATGCCATACCCCTTAGTTCCTTCTTATTTTAGCATGAGGACATGCTAAGGGTTAAGTGTGGGGAGGTTGACAAACCCCAATTTGACGGTTTGTTTTGCCTTGAATTTAGAACATTTTGATAACCTTTTGTCACATTTAGCCTAAGAATTAGCATGGTTTTGTTATCTCTTCCATGATTGTGCTTAAGTGTAAAAACATGCTTTTTAAGCCTTGTCTTGGTGAATTCTAGTTTCTGTTTGATTCCATACGATGCCTTGATGTGTTTGCTAGTAACCTCAGGTTGAAACTAGGCATGGATCAAAGGAAGCAAGGAAGGAAGCATACAAGTGGAGAGAAGCATAAAAAAAGTCAAAGAAGCAAAGTCAGTCATGCACGCGCACGCGCACAAGGCGCTCGCGCGCACATTGCAGAATCGACCAGGGACGCGCACGCGTACCATGCACGCACGCGCCGATGCTGGCACATGACCTCATTAAGGCAACACGTGCCTGGCGATTTGAGAGGGTTTCTGAACCCATTTTTGGCGCTAAATTGCCAAGGGAAAGGAATAAAAGGATGAAGGATTAAGGAGGAGGCATATAAAAATCATTCATCATTGGAGGATCATTGATCATTTTTAGAAGTTAGTTACCATTAGTTTTAGCTTTGTAGTTAGTTTCTAGAGAGAGAAGCTCTCTCTTCTCTCTAGGATTAGGATTAGGTTTAGGTTAATATCTCTTCTTAGATCTAGGTTTAACTCATGCTTTGATTCACTTTTCATTTACCAATTCTTAATCTTCTCCTCTTCCTCTTTCTAGATGTGTGCTTTAATAATTGTAATCCTCCATTTTTGTTTTGGGATATATTGATGTTCCTTGGTTTTCTTTCAATAATGCAATTTGAGGTAATTCATGATAATTGTGATTTCCTTGATTGTTGTTGTTAATTCCTTTCAATAATTGTTGTTAGACTTCATTCTTGTTGTTGATTTACTATACTTTTCTTTTGTGCCTTCCAAGTGTTTGATGAAATGCTTGGTTGGATTTTAGTGTAGATTTTGTTCCTCTTGGCCTAGGTAGAGTAATTAGTGACACTTGAGTTATCTAATTCCTTTGTTGATTGATAATTGGAGAGATTGCTAATTGATTTGAAAGCCTCCAAAGCTAGTCATTCCTTTAGGAGTTGATTAGGACTTGAGAAATCAAATTGATTCATCCACTTGACTTTCCTTTAATTAGTAAGGGTTAACTAAGTGGTAGCAATGAACAATCTCATCACAATTGAAAAGGATAACTAGGATAGGACTTCTAATTTTCATACCTTGCCAAGAGCCTTTTATGGTTGTTAGTTTATTTTCATTGCCACTTACTTTTCATGCTTCTTATCCAAAACCCCAAAATAACCCATAACCGATAACAAAACACTTCATTGTACGTCCTAGGGAGAACGACCCGAGGTTTAAATACTTCGGTTTATAAATTTTAGGGGTTTGTACTAGTGACAAACAACTTTTTGCATGAAAGGATTAGTGATTGGTTTGGAAACTATACTTGCAACGAGAATTCATTTGTGAATTTCTAAACCGTCAATAATCCATTCGTCAGTCACTACAAGAAAAACGCTAGTACCGTCAGATTTACCGTCGGATTCTTCAAATATATCCGACGCTAATTAATTTATCATCAAATTTACCATCGAAAACAATCAGACGATATCCAGAAAATACTTACCGTCGGATTTTGCGATGGATTATCAGCTCAAAAAATGAATTGGTTACCGTCGAATGTTTCCGACGGTAATGTTGGCACCAAAACATGTTGTTTTATGCCATGTTACCATCGGATTAAATTTAAAATAAATAGTCAATTTTAATTTTAATTTTAATTTTAATTTTAAATTTTTTGAAACAATAAGTTGTCAATTCATAAATAACGAAGAAATTTTATTTAAAATAAATAAATAAAATAATGTGTAAATTAAGCAAAAGTCAAGTACACCAAATAAATGTATGAACAATAAAACTAAAACCTAATATCTACAGATCCAGGTAGTTGTCATTATCGTCAGTCGCGTGGCCTTGAGCTGATGGTGCAGGAGGCGGTGATGATGTCTGTGTGCCACAAGCGTTATTGCTACCACCTACAGCAGGACCACTACCATCAGCAACGATGTTGCCACCAGTAGGATCGATGCTAGCGGCGCACATCTGGGCCTGGTACACCTCCATTTGAGTCTCTATATGTTGTATCCGCTCCAGCCTGAGCTCATCCATAGACGTCACGTGGGTGAGGATCTCCTAATACCTCTCCCAATAATTGTTAAGCTCTTAAGCCTACCGGTGAAGGCTATGCTGGAGCTCCTGCACCTGGAGCCTCAAACCCACGCCTTCTTCGAGCTGGACGACTCGACTAGTGGTGGAGCCTAACAACGGCCTCAACATTGAAGTGTGGAGGCTGTTGGCGAAGAATGACCCCATTCTATGTACGCGATTCTTGTACGAGGCTGAAGTGGTCTCACACCGAATTGCATCGGGGTCGACGACTGATGCCTGATAAACCACTATTTTATGGTTTATCTTGTGCTCATTTGAGTAGTTTTTATCAATTCTTTATCCACTATTCATATGATTTGCATGAGTTTATGTTTTCCTTCCTAATTTTGTGCTATTATTGAAAACATGTTTCCTGGGCCTTTAAATTGCTAATATTAATCCTCTCTTATTACCATTAGATTCCTTGATATGTGTGTTAAGTGATTTCAGAGTTTATAGGGCATGAATGGCTTAGAGGATGGAAAGTAAGCATGCAAAAATGGAAGGAATACAAGAAGTTGAAGGAACTGCAAAGCTGTCAGCCTGACCTCTTCGCACTCAAACGGCTATAACTTTAGCTTCAGAGGTCCAAATGACGCAGTTCCAGTTGTGTTAGAAAGCTCATGTCCAGGGCTTCGATTTGATATATAATATGCTATAGTTTCTCTGACGCTAGGCGACGCGAACGCGTGCTCCACACGGACGCATCGCAATGGCGAAAATCAGCGTGGCAGATTTCTTCTCCAGCGATTTCTGGGCTGTTTTTGACCCAGTTTTCGGCCCAGAAAATACATATTAGAGGCTATAAAGTGGGAGAATCCATTCATTCATAATAACAAGCTCATAATACACAATTTTAGGATTTAGATGTAGTTTTTAGAGAGAGAGGTTCTCTCATCTCTCTTAGGATTAGGATTTAGGATTTTTATTATGTTTAAGCTATGATCTCTTCATTCCAGGTTCTATGTACCTTCAATATTTATTTTCTACTTTTATTTACTCTAATATTTTTATTTGTATTTGATTTATATTGCCCAATTGACTTATGAACCTTTCCATGTTAGAGTTGAATTTATGTTTAGACGTAATTTGATGTGTTTCAGATTTATGAATGCTTTTAATTTAATTTAGAATTTTCCCTTTTGTCTTTGGTTGAGTCATTGGAGACACTTGAGTTATCAAACTCATTGTTGATTGAAAATTGGAATTCTTCAAGAATTAATTCGAGTTCCAATAACTCTAGCCTTTCCCAAGGAAAGACTAGGACCTGAGGAATCAAAATTAATTCATCCACTTAACTTACCTTCATAGTTAGAGGTTAACAAAGTGGGAGAAAAATCCAATTCTCATCACAATTGATAAAGATAACTAGGATAGGACTTCCAGTTTTTATACCTTGCCAAGAGATTTTATTATTGTTAATTTATTTTACTTGTCATTTAAATTACCTGTTCCTTACTTTCAATACCCCCAATTTACAAAACTCATAACCAATAATAAGAACACTTCCCTGCAATTCCTTGAGAAGACCACCCGAGGTTTAAATACTCGGTTATCAATTTTATTGGGTTTGCTTAAGTGACAAAGAAAACTTTTGTACGAAAGGATTTTCTGTTGGTTTAGAAACTATACTTACAACGCGATTACTTTTATTCTTTACCGATAGAAAATCCGATCGTCAAAATGGCGTCGTTGCCGGGGAATTGCAAACGTGTGCCTTATTGGTTATTGTAAATATTTGCTTTTTGATTGTTTATTTGTTTTTATTTTTTGTTTTATTTTTGCTTTTTCATAAATTAAGAGGTTATTGGTTTTTATTTAGTTATTAAAAATTTTTTCAAAAATTTGTTCTTAGCGTTCATCTTGACCTTCAAGTTGTTCTTAGTTGTTTTCTTCATTTTGATCTAAAAATTTTAAGTTTGGTGTCATTTTGTTGTTTTTCTCTTTCCTCATTTAATTCAAAGATATCTTTTCTCCTTATTTTTATTGAATTTTCGAAATTTCCATAAAAAAAATTCAGATTTTGATTTTAAAATTTTTATCTTATCTTATCTTATTTCGAAAATCAAATTTCAAAATTCAAATTTAAAAAATTTTCAAAATTCAAATTTAAAAATTTTCAAATTTCAAATTTCAAGTTTCAAAATCCAAATTTCAAAAATTTAAAATTCAAATTTCAAAATTCAAATTTCAAAATTTCAAATTTCAGATTTCAAAATTTAATTTTCAAATTCAAAATTTAAATTTCAATAACCTTTTAATTTAGAATTTGTTTTTGTTTTCGTTTTTAATTACTATTATGAGTTCTCACCCCTCTCGCTTTGAGTTTGGTTCCAATGTTGTTGCAAGGAATGGAAATTATAACAGGGACTTGCATCAAGGTCAAAACAATCAGAGATGAAAGGAGGCACGAGGATCTGATCGACCCTTCCAGCAACAACCCCTTCCACAGTACCACAGACAAAGACCATTCCATGATGCATACCAAGACAATAGTTATGGTGGACCCTTCCGTGACAACCAACACCCACCAAATTACTATAGTCAAGAGCCATTCCAGGGGGCATACCAAGATGATAGATATGATAGACCCCCATCATATGCCTATGAACCTCCTCAACACAACTTTGAACCACCACACTCACAAGCTAACTACCACCATTCACCTTCATATGATCCTAACCCTCATCCACCATACCAACCACCTTATGAACCATATATAGAACCACCCCAATTCCAACCCAATTACTCCCAAGAACCACTACCTCCATATGCACCATATCCATATCCATCAATCCAAGAGCCTTATGGTCCTACTTATGATACCCAAGCGGAACAAGAATCAACGGATCGTCTCAAGAAAACAGTGGATCAATTTCATGCAACCCTTCATCAATTAGAGCAAGCGATACATCAATTAGCTTCCTGTGGACAATCTAATGAAGAACGTAGCATGAAGGAGACATTAGAAACTCCGGTGGACAGTAAGGAGCATGAATTTGTACTGGAACAAGTGGAGAAAGCCGGAATTATTGAAGAAGAAGAAGTAGTTGAAGACTTGGGAGATGCTGAACCTCCATGGAAAAGTCAAGACATAGAGACTCCTTCCAAGACGGTTGCATTTGATGTTGAGGAGGGTGTACAACCTCCAAGGCATGTCATGGTTAAGGACTTGGAAGAGGTTGGTCAAGAGATGGAGATTAAAGAAGCCCTTGGTGAGCAATGAAGAAGAGATTGAATTGGAAGAAAGCTACCAAGAGGAAGATGTTGATATTGAAGAAACTTGCAAAGAGGTGGAAGTTGTCAGAGAAGAGCACAAGGGAGTGGAGCTTGCAAATTCGTTAGAAATACCTCCCCTTAAGTTGCCATCATCCTTCACAACATTCAAGTGGGAAAAATTCATATCCCTTAGCTTTCTAATTCCGCTTGAATATGGGCTACTGGAGATGGATGGTCAACTTAGAGCTCTTTGTGGCATTAAGAGTAAGAGGAAGATGGTTAGTGGTTAGAGTTGTCAAGCAAGGTTCAACATGGTTGTGTGCTCAAAGTTTAAACGCAAAGGTTGGTGTAGAGCTCAACTGAATGGGTCTAGGAAGTTGTTTGGCTGCTTTAGTGAGAATTCAGATTGCTTGCTACCCGGATGGAATCATGATGATCAACACAAAGACGGGTGTAAAAGCAAAGTTTGGGATCCTGGAGTCTGTTCTGACATTCAGCATACTGGAAGCTTGAGAACCTGTTTAAAACTGCTCAAGGGCTTTACGTGCCTAGTTTAGAATCTCGGAGGCCATTGGAATCACAAACATTGGTGGAGATTCCTGGATGAGTTCAAGCACAAGCCACCATAACAAAGGACTCTCCAAATGTCCAACTTAAGGACAATAACTAAAAGTGCTAGGTGGGAGACAACCCACCATGGTATGATCGTTTCTTTTTCATTTTTTATTTAGTTTTATTTGTTTTCGAGTTTTATTTTATTTTATGGTATTGAACCTGGAGTTTTGCATAACATTCATATTAGCATTGCATTCTGCATATTGCATTATAAAAAAAAAATCATGCACGCGACGCGGCAGCATCGCTGACGCGTCCGCGTCACCAGTGCGTTGCGAAGAAAAGAAAGTAAACAGAAAGTCACGCGAAAGTGTGGCTGGAGGCGTGCTTTAGGCTCAAACATGCCCACACGTTCGCGTGACCCACGTGGCCGTGTCATTTGGAAAATAGCCTCCCACGCGTCCGCGTCACCCACGCGAATGCGTGGCTCTGTAAAATCGACGTAAAGGGGTGTATGGCAGAATGTTGGGCTGGAACGTGGCTGGACTCGTGCTAGAAGCACAAGCCCTATCACGCAACCGCGTGCCCCACGCGTTCGCGTAATTTTTAAAAGAAAGGCCATTCACGCGATCGCGTCAATCACGCGATCGCGTCAATCACGCGATCGCGTCAATCACGCGATCGCGTCACCCAGATTTTTGGTAAAATGCATTTAAAACAGAGAGTTGCGCGACCGCGCGGCTGCCCTCGCGCTAATGGCACAAATCACTCCATGCGAACGCGTGACCCACGCGTCCGCATCACTTCATAGAAGCGCTATCCACGCGAACGCGTAACCCACGCGTCCGCATCGCCCGCGTCGCACAACTTATCTAAATCAACGCCAATTATCTTATCTTTTCTTTTCTAATCCTAATTTCTTCTATCTTTTCTTCTTTCTTTCTTACTTCATTTCTTTCACTTCTCATTCCTTTTCACCTCCATTCTATTTTACTTAATTTATTTGCATATTTCATTCATTGCATTTTAATTTTGTGCATATTTTTATTTTCTTTTCTAAATTAATTATTTTTCCTTTGGTGTTAAAATTTTCTTATTTAACTATTGCATCTTCTCTTGAATTATTTTGGGTGCTTAGTGACTTGTGTTATTCTGGTTAGGTAATATTATTTAAATCAATGCCAATCTTTTATATCTGTATTACTTTTGCATTGACATGAATTTATATTATCTCTCCTTCCCCACTCTCTTCTCCATTGTTGCAAATTTTGCACTCTTGATTTGCCATGTACTTCTACTTTTTTCTCATTTGCATGTTGTAGCTACCATGTAATTGAGACCCTCATTATTTGGCATTAACCCAACCATATTTTATTTGTTTTCTTATCTTTATTTCTGGGTTACTGTTCTTCTTTTTCTCTTCTTTCAGGCTGGCCACCGAAGACGAAAAAAGGGAGAAACTTCTAAAAGGGGAGACAAACAAGTCCATCTGCACAATCCTTGAAGAAAAGTATCAGTTGGAACAACCCGTCCACCTGCACATCTCAGCATGCACCGAGGACGGTGCAATCTTTAAGTGTGGGGAGGTCGATACTGATCTCCATGGGTTAGCTAGTTTCTTCTTTTCAACACCATTGTTTTATTTTCTTTGTTTGTTCATTATTGCATTTGCATGTTTGTTTGATTTTATGCATTTAAGTATTACTTGGTTGAAAAATAATAAGTTTCTTTTTAAGACTCTATTTTCGAAAAAAAATTCTCACTAATTTAAAATCAAAATTTTTGTGTTAAATCTATTTGAAGTTGTATTTGGAACATGGTTTTTGAGCCAAAGAACACACAACCCGTGAGGTTTTGAGCTTATTTACATGGTTACATTATTTAACCATAAATTTTTATTCTTGTGTGTTTTCTTCTCTATAATTACAATCTTTGCTTTGTTCCATTATATATGTCCATTATTTAGTGTATTTACATGCTTGCATATGATTGAGGCCATTACTTGTTTAGCTCACTTATCCCAAATAAGCCTACCCTTTAAATCACCCTTGTTAGCCCCTTTGAGTTTTTTTTTAATCCCCTCTTGTTCTATAAACCACATTACTAGCCTTAAGCAGAAAAATAAAATAAAAATCCCAAGTTGAATCCTTGGTTAGCTTAAGATAATGTATTGTGTATAATTTAGGTGTGGGGAATTTTATGGGACATAGGATGATATGAAAAAGTAGGGAATTGAATTGAATAAGTTATTTAAAAATTTGGGAAGCATGCTCATATGAAATCAAAATAATTAAATTACCATGTGCATTGAAAAAAAATATATTAAGTAATTAAATAAGGGGATACAAAAAAAAAGGAGAAGAAAAGAAAACAGAAGAAAAATAATATTACCCCAAATGCAAAATAAAAAGAATCAATGCACATGGGACAAAATTCAAAAATAAGTTTGATACTTGAGCATGAAATACAAAAGTGAAAAAAAAAATTTGGGTAGTTAGGTAAAGTATTTTAAAATTATATAAAGTATGTTAGGTGAGATCTTAGACTAATCAAGGATTCACTTTATAAAGCTCACTTGGCCATACATATATCCTTACCTTTACCTCAGCCCCATTACAACCCTAAAAAGACCTCATGATGTTTGCATTGATATGCTAAATATTTGTTGATTGGTTAGATGAAGAACAAAGTTTTAGAAAGCATGACTAGAGAATAGTAGAGTGATTAACCCGAGACACTTGAGAGTTAGAGTGATATACACTACCAGTAAGGGTTCAGTGCTTGATTCTATGTTCTCTGCTTTCATGAACTATCTTCTTACAAGTTTACTTGTCTTTTATTGCATAATTTGAATTAGTGAAATCTGATTTATGTTTGTCTTGAAGAGCTTATTTACTTTTAACCAAGTAGGTAGAAACATTTTGCATGTAGTTGCATTCATACAGATAGGTTGCATTCCATACATTCTATTATTCCTCTTCACTCCTTTATAGCTTCTCTTGAGTTTAGCATGAGGACATGCTAATGTTTAAGTGTGGAGAGGTTGATAAGCCACTATTTTATGGTTTATCTTATGCTCATTTGAGTGGTTTTTATCAATTCTTTACCCACTTATTCATATAATTTGCATGAGTTTACATTTTCCTTCCTAATTTTGTGCTATGATTGAAAATATGTTTTCTGGGCCTTTAAATTGCTAATATTAATCCTCTCTTATTACCATTAGATGCCTTGATATGTGTGTTAAGTAGTTTCAGAGTTTATAGGGCAGGAATGGCTTAGAGGATGGAAAGGAAGCATGCAAAAATGGAAGGAATACAAGAAGTTGAAGGAACTGCAAAGCTGTCAGCCTGACCTCTTCGCACTCAAACGACTATAACTTTAGCTACAGAGGTCCAAATGACGCGGTTCCAGTTGCGTTGGAAAGCTAACGTCCAGGGATTTGATTTAATATATAATATGTCATAGTTGCTCTGAAGCTAGGCGACACGAACGTGTGCTCTATGCAGACGCATCGCAATGGCAAAAATCAGCGTGGCAGATTTATTCTCCAGCGATTTCTGGGCTGTTTTTGACCCAGTTTTCGGCTCAGAAAATACAGATTAGAGGCTATAAAGTGGGAGAATCCATTCATTCATAATAACAAGCTCATAATACACAATTTTAGGATTTAAATGTAGTTTTTAGAGAGAGAGGTTCTCTCCTCTCTCTTAGGATTAGGATTTATGATTTTTATTATGTTTAAGCTATGATCTCTTCATTCCAGGTTCTATGTACCTTCAATATTTATTTTCTACTTTTATTTACTCTAATATTTTTATTTGTATTTGATTTATATTGCCCAATTGACTTATGAACCTTTCCATGTTAGAGTTGAATTTATGTTTAGACGTAATTTGATGTGTTTCAGATTTATGAATGCTTTTAATTTAATTTAGAATTTTCCCTTTTGGCTTTGGTTGAGTCATTAGAGATACTTGAGTTATCAAACTCATTGTTAATTGAAAATTGGAATTCTACAAGAATTAATTCAAGTTCCAATAACTCTAGCCTTTCCCAAGGAAAGACTAGGACCTGAGGAATGAAAATTAATTCATCCACTTAACTTACCTTCATAGTTAGAGGTTAACAAAGTGGGAGAAAAATCCAATTCTCATTACAATTGATAAGGATAACTAGGATAGGACTTCCAGTTCTTATACCTTGCCAAGAGATTTTATTATTGTTAATTTATTTTACTTGTCATTTAAATTACCTGTTCCTTACTTTCAAAACCCCCAATTTACAAAACTCATAACCAATAATAAGAACACCTCCCTGCAATTCCTTGAGAAGACGACCCGAAGTTTAAATACTCGGTTATCAATTTTATTGGGTTTGCTTAAGTGACAAACAAAACTTTTGTACGAAAGGATTTTCTGTTGGTTTAGAAACTATACTTACAACGCGATTACTTTTATTCTTTACCGATAGAAAATCCGATCGTCAATGCCACAGATCCATCGGCGGCGTCCTCTCCACTCTACTGAGACTGTTGAGTCGTGACCTCCAGTCTCTGTGTGTAGGACTCCTGTGCAATTAACACAAGTTATTGTGTGATTAGTAAGCTAAGGAAAATATATAATTAATATCTAATAATTTCATAGCGTCAGATAATCAGACATATGTTTAATCACATAATGGTCCTGAGACTACTGATAAAAAAATTTTGCTTTGTTCTCCTTCAGTATGTGGGTGTACTTGAAGCTCTCTGTCAATATGGCCTCGCGGTCCAATGACTTTGACTACACAAGTTGCATTGAAATACAAAATTATTAGATTGCCTAGTAATAATATGTAAAATAGATAGCATAATAAAGTTATTAACAATATTAAAGGAACTACATACCAGCTTGGCCTTCATTTTCATGAAGGTCGTCGAGCCACGGTGTACTTTAACGATCTCTCCGATGCCCTGTTAGCTCAGTTGGTGAGATGCTGATGTCGGAATCTTGCATCGTTCTCCCAATGAGTGAACAGACCCTTCTTTACCTTCGGTCGGAGCCAGCGTGTCCACTAGTCTCAGCTGTGGCAAACATCATCCAGCTTCTGCTGGAGCTGCCGACCTATCTTATAGTCGAATATCTTCTGGATGGCCAAGTTGTGCTTTGCATCCCAAATGAAGCGTAGCTGCAATAACGAAGCTTTAAATTCATTTAGACAAGATAGAGGATATAAAGTAGTTAAAAAGAAATAAAACAGAAATAATGAAAGTAATTGCCACCCATTTCTCAAACCAGCACTGCCTGGTCTTAGCAGAGATCTTCGTGTAGCTGGCCAAGGCTAGTCGTACATCATCTTGATGACATTCGTAATCTCCTACGTACACGCATTCGGGTTTGGCAAAAACCTAAAAACAACCCCAAAACAAGAATCAACCTAAATCCACTCAACAAGAATCAATTTTTAGGAAATCTTAGCAACAACAGAAATCAATTTTGACAATTTTACCCTCCCTTCTCCTCTCCATTTCAACTTCCGTCTCTTCTCTCTTCATGGCCAACTAAGCAGAATCTTTTCTCCCCTCCCTTCTTCTCCCCATTTGAACTTTTATTTCTTCTCTCTTCATGGACAACCAACCTCCTCTTACTGAAGTGTCACTGCCACTGCCATTGCTACTACCTCACTTCCTCCTCATACTCTCCAGATTGGGTCTCTGTCTTCTTCATTTTTCCAAATCTCCAGATCTGCAACTTTTGTCTCTGCCATGTCGCAGGCGATCCTCTATCATCAACCCATCATGCCTCCATCTTCATCTCTGTTCATCCTTCTATTTGCCCCTTTCTGGATTTTTTCTAAAATAAAGTTTTATTTTTTTCTTTGTTTTTTATTATTAATCAGTGCTATTTTTAGAGAAAAAATTATAGTCTGAATGCTATGAACAATTTTTTTGTTAGCTTCTATGATGTTAAAATATCTCACATTCCAATTAATTTTTTAATTTGATATTCCATTCATTCATAGTCGCTTCAACAACTTAAAATTGACACAAGGGATTCAAAATGGGAATCATGCCAATTAATTATTTGTTATTTAATTAGGAAGATATGTATTAAATTTGTTGTTGAAATTACTAGAATTTTTGTTATCTAGATTTTTTTATGAATAGAGATGGAAGAAGAGAATCAGTGTAGCTGTTGAAAAAATATAGATAGTGGTGATGGTGGTAAAGGTAGATGATGAGGATATTATTGACTTTTTAAAGTTTGATGTGTTTTATGTATACTCTTTGCCAAACATAAAATATGTATACATGTATTTTCTGTCTATGTCTCTGTGTCCATGTCTCATGCTATACACTAAACAAACGGAGCCATATATATATATATATCAAACCCATAACCCAGAATATACATAAGACCCCTAGTTCTCCATACTCCTCTAAGGGGTACAAAATAAAATAAATCATTAGGAGAGTTCTATACGTAGGGTCAGATATAAACATCACACAAAATAATGTCCCAAAAGATCCACTTCGCTGCAGAGAACTCTAGACACCTAACGAGGTGCCTCTCGATCTGCATATGAAAAACACAAAAATCCGTATGGAATGAGAACCGGGAGTTCTCAGCATGGTAAAGGTGCCGTATAAATAAGATATAAGGTCCTGGGAAAGCCAGAAGCAATCCTAGAACGCCGACACTCAAATTATAAATCTTAAAGAACTAAAACAGAAATCATAAAATCAGGGTGGTTCTCTAAGGTTCTTAAACTTAACCAAATTCTAACTAAAACCCTCAACTATTTTCCTTCCTCCACCTTCCTCCAAAACACCAGTAGATCCACACAAACAAACAAAACAGACAAAGCAAACACAAGTAGAATACAGATATGGCAAGTAGCAAATATAGCAGATAGGCATAATAATCACATAGGCAAGTCCAATTAATGCCCAATCAAACAAAGCACATATATGTATATGATGTATGTCTATCCTACTGGTCGTGAGCTCACGTGTCGGTTAAATCGCCAGAACCCAACATACCCGGTAGCTAACCCAAATATGGTCTCTAGGTTGCGCATCCCCAGGAGGAACTTTAACGAAGGAGAGTGCCTTTCCACCTTCTCCTGGAGGTATCACGAAGGGGAGTTTCTTTCCACATCGAAGGAGTGTACCTTTTCACCTTGCAACCAGAGAAGAATGTGGGGAAAACAAAACGAAGGAGAGTGTCTTTTCACCTTTCCCACATCTCCATCACAACAAGAGAGGGAATCCTCCATCCTCAACTTGCCACACATTAAAGTTTTCAGTTAACTCAGGCGGGATCACACCCAGACCCTGCCATCTCGGCCATTCTGGTCATACTCGATCATTGCCAATCTCAACATTTACCTCTCAATACAATCACATCATAAATCAAATCTTATCATTCTCAACTCTGTCATTAATCATACATCATCATCAATTCTACACATCTTCAACCACAATTTATCACCCAAACCTTTCTTCACTTCCAAGCTACCACACCTTCCCTAACTTTACCTTATCACTAAGCATACAACACAGATTTAGGGGTTAAAAGAGTAAAAATAGAGGTTTAGAGATTCAAAATTATATTTTAAAATACAAAACTCACTTTGTTGATTTCAGGGGTCACGCGTACATGAGTTGCTCAACCTGGAAGGGTTGATATGCAGAGTGGCAAAAATGTTGAATGCTGCAAAATTTTAGTTTTGTACTCTAAACTTTCGATGTGCATAACTTTTTCGTTTTAAAATATTTTTCATCCGTTCTTCAAATGACATAAATTTCACGGACCCAATTTTCAAATGAAATAAGTTTGAAATAATTTGGGGGTCCAGAAGCCGAGTTATGACTCAGCGAAGTTCGGCCAAAAATCAATTTTTCAAAAAATTTCATAAATGTCTATTTTCACCAAAACCAAACTCAAAATCAACCTGCCATACACAAAAAATAGCACCACAAGCTACCATTTATAGCACCACAACCTCCACATCCTACCATACCCAACCATTCCTTAATTTTAAACAATCATATGCATAAATTTCTCAATAATACCAACAAGATCATCAATATATCACCACCCCTTTGATATTCATTCATGTCACTTTGTCAATCATCATTAACTCATCACTTAACATCCTATTTTCATCATAACCAATAATCACCTAACAATTACTCAATTCATATCAACAAATATCATCAAAGGTACTAAGTATTTAGTATACTCATGCATTTCAACCTATCTTATGGTCATCTAGTCTAAGTTTTTACAAGACATTATATATTAAATACGAGAAATCAAAATCATACCTTGACCAATTTCCTCGTATAACCCAAGAATAACCCACTAAGAAAGATTGCTAGCCTTTAACACCAAAATTCAGCAACCCAAGATCCAAGCCAAGTTTCCAATTTCCACAAATAAGCTTCATTTTACATATTTACACACCTAATTCACATTACCACAGATGTATACCCAAAATTTAATACCCAATACACATAACTAATAAATTAACTAGGGTTCTAAGATTATCACCTTACTCAAGCACCAATGAAGTAAGGTTAAGCATTTTCCTCAAACTAATCAGATCTTATAACATAAAAGAATCAAAATCTCACACCCACTTTATTCAATTTTCAAAAATTTAGGAAAAAGTAAGGCTGAGAACGAAAATGGAGATTTCTTACCAAATTATGCATCGGGCTTTATAGAGCTCAACGACGTGGACACGTGGCTGCAAACGGTGTGGCGATCGGAACTTGGAGTAGCAAGATATGGTGATTTGAAGTGGAACAAGGGTTTTGTTCTTATTTCTCCCCCTTTTCTTGTGTTTTCAGCGTGTGTGTATGTATGAATGGGGAAGAGAACTGGCTCTGCCATTTCATTTAGTATGCTCGGTTGGGCCTTGGGTCCAATACGGGTCCGATTCGTCGGTTTGGTCCGTTTAGTTCAATTTTGGACTAAATTCTTTAAAATTAGTATCAAAATTATTATTTTAATTAGCTCTATATTATTAAATTATCAAATTCATATTTCTAATTTTTTAAATAATAATTAATTTATAGATTAATTATCTACTAATTTTACGAATTTTACATATATAAATACATAGACATGGCCTGTCCTTCAATTTCAATTGAAGCATATGAAATAGTGGAGTCTATGGTGAGTTGGTGACTATCAATACTAACTTTAAAGTCACAAATTTTTATATTTTTTAGAGTATTTATCCATTTTGATCCCCAAAGAATTTTGAACTAGACACTTTAATCTCCAATTAAAATTAATTATTCGATTGATCCCTAACAATTAATTATGCATGTGCATCTTTAGTAGTTTTTAGTTGTTATTTCTTTGAATAGTGGTAGAAATTTAGTGTTTTTATTAGGAATTTCATGTTTTTAATCTATGTTCTTAATATTTCTTTTCTTAAATTTAAGATAGAGATTTTCCTTTGCTTTAATTGAGATTTTTGGTGCCTTGATCAATGTTCTTTGGAGTTGTTTTGTGCTTTGATAAGTATAGAAATGAAACAAAAAATCAAAAGAACAAAAAAGTAAGCTAAGAACACGCTTTGAAAAAAAGGACACGCCTTAGAAGCTAAGGATACGTTTTTTTTTTCAAAGACCAAAATCAATAGACTTTGGCATAGAAGCTTTGCCGTCCAACATAAAAGTGCTGGCGTGCCACGATCATGCGTACACATGCATCCATGCGTACGTACAATTGTCCAAATTAAGTGAAAACATGCGTACGCATGCATCCATGCATACACACAAATGACGAATTCAGCAAGTCATGCGTATGCACAATTGACGCGATCTTCAAATCATGTGTACGCATAACTGTAAATTGGCGTCCCACGCCAAGGCTGTCCCGTACCACGTCTGTGACTTAAGTATCACAATTTGAGCCAAAGAGTCATTGAAGTGCTATGCCAAATCTTCAGTTCAACGTCTATGCTCCATATTCATACATTTGGGCTAGTTGTTGAGAAGCAAAGTGTGCCATTCCACATCCAAACTCTGAGGCTTTAATTTTTCTTCACATTCCTCAATTCTCCAAGGATCAGAACAATAGATTAAGTCCAACAGTTTAATTTCAATTTAATCTTGAATTTAATGTAATTTAAATTTTATTTGAATTTGCATTTTGTAATAGTTTATAAATAGGATAGAGGGTCACTCGCCATACAGACACATCTTTGGGAGGGAGTCTTTGGACTCTCTTTTTCTCCTTACTCGTTCTCTTCCTCTCTTCCATCTTCTTTCACATCATTTTATAATTCTTTTGTTATGAATTTCTAACTCTCTTCAATTGGTAAAGAGAGCTCTGTTACAATTTAATGGATTAATTTGTTTGATTCTTCATCTTCAATTTTTTTGTTATTTACTTAATCCGTTAATTCTTGTGGGATCGACACTCACTCACCGTGAATTTATTACTATTGATACGACTCGGTGCACTTGCCGGTAGTTATGCGAGATTGTAAAAATTTCATATCAAGTTTTTGGCACCATTGCTGAGGATTAATTGTAATTGATAAGCTACCATTTGATTTATTCCCTAAATTAGACACTTTTTCTTTTTGTTTATTCATTTAATTACTTTTATTTCTTTATTTTCTATTGTTAGTTAACTGTTTGAAAGATTGCCTCACTAAGAATTCTCTCAATTGTGACAAGGGGGATTTCAATTTCTTTTTATCTTGGTGATTGTGTTGCTATAGAGTATTTCAAGGAAGAATGGAGTTTACATCATCCTTTGGTTAAGCAAATTACATAGGAGATTTTTTCACCACCACAAAATGATTCAAGCTACTATGCTAATAGTAGTTGGGAGTATCAAGAACAAGAAATGATGGAATTTGAGCAATCAAACCCATTGTTGTCAAACTCTCGAGTTAACTCGTAAACTCATACGAGTTTACGAGTTTAGATATGGAAATGAGTTGACTCGGAAATAGACTCTATCCTTAGTAAACACGGCTAGACTCGGTCAAACTCGGACAAACTCGTGATTTAGGACCGAGTTAGCGAGTTTGTATTTTTCTTCATTTTTGCTAAAAAAACCGTCATTTTGAAACTAAAAAACACTTTTTTTATTAAGGTTACGATAACATTCCCAAAGAATGAAAGAAAACTCACTCACAACTCACTCATCTGCGTCGTTTCTCTCAAGTCTCACTTTCTCCATGTTCTGCCGCAGTCGCTGTTCCCCGTCGAGCTGCTGCTGTTCGCCTGCGTCTACTACCTCTGCTCTAATATACGCCATTGTCTTTGTGAATTTTACCTATGTTGCCCTTTGCTTTGTATTTCTTCACATCTCTACTATCTACAACTCCATCATGTTATCACCGTTTATGAGTTCGACTACTTCTCCTACAGTCCTATCTCTGCTCTGGTTTGCGCCATCGTGAAATTCATGACTCTTTGTCGCTGTCATTTCGTGCTGCCTGTTGCACCCTCATCACCGCTGCCTGCTGCACCCTTGTCTTTGATCTGCTGTTGCTGACTTTGTCCGTTCTTTTCTTTTGTATCCTCTATTTTTGTATGCTTTTTGTCCTTTTTTTGAGCATTTGCTTCTTGATTTAGATTTTTTTCTTTTTAAATTTTATTGTTTCTAATTTTAACATATTGCTTATCGTTTATATTAGATGGTCAGATGGTTCATCCATTCATGGCTCATTAGTAATTAATTATTTTGAGGGTAAAGTATACTTTTTGTCCTTAAAGTTTGGCAAAAGTTTTAAAAATACCCCTAAATTTTATTTTGTTTCAATTTTGTCCCAGAAAATTTTCATTTGCATCAAATATACACTCGACGGCTAAATTTTCAACCAATCTAACAATAATGTATGAAAATTATGTTTGATTTACTTGTGTTGAAGGGTTGTTATTATGAAATTGTTGTTGACTCGGTTTTAAATTTTTTGAAAATTTAGCCGTCGAGGGTATATTTGATGCAAATCGAGAACTTTTGGGACAAAATTGAAACAAAATAAAACTTAAGGGTATTTTTGAAACTTTTGCCAAACTTCAAGGACAAAAAGTATACTTTATTAAAGATTTATTATTACAGATTTAAAATTTTTAATTTTGTGTGTTCTATATTGTATTTGTATAAGAATAATTATAGAGGATTTGAATGTGTATTTTAAAATATTTGTTATAATGTATGCTACTATTTTAATTTATTATGTGTTTTAAGATTGATATTATTAATTTTGAAGGATTAGAATTGAGTAAATATATATTATGTATGAATATATATATATATATATATATAAACTTCATAACAGGTGAACTCGTACGAGTCTACGAGTTAACTCGCGAGTCGAGTCTAGGTCAACTCCACAAGTTTACTTAGACTCGCGAGTTCGACAACCTTAATCAAACCAAATGAAATACTTTTCAAGACCACAATATGATTCATACTCCTATGAATGAAACAACTATCTAAACTGACGTTGGGAAGGTCAAAGTCAAAGAGAATTCAATGTTCTATATCCCATTCTTCAAGAACCATCAAATTGGGACTAAAATGTGTTCTATGATTAGAAGCTCTCTAAACTTGCATAAATTTATTTTGTCAAGAACTTGGGACATATATTGATATAACGTACAGCGAGATCCTTGTAATTTAATTGTAGTTAACTTATATTCTTGGGATTTGACACTGCTGCTGCTTCCTCTTGCTTAATGCTGTCATAAAGATTCTCGACAAGGTGAAGCAAGAATCCGTCTGCACCGTGTTTGGCCAACAGTGAAACTGATATAGGAAGGTTATTATTCATCCCCAAGGGTATGGTTACCTACAGATAGTTAACAAACAACATTTCAGTTACATTCTGAAATTTAACAGACTAAGGATATTTATGATTCAGTTTGTTCAACCTTTTCTACTTTCTGTTTCAGTCATGTGAGTTTTATGCTTCTAAACCCTTTTGGTCAAGGTGAATCTAACATAATATCAGAGTATTATCACCCAACTTAAATTTTCTGTTGTATGCTTTCTTTTTACATTAATTTTATCTTCCATTTCTCCAGAAATTGACTTTCCTCAGTTCTTTTTATATTGTTTGGTTTCTAGATATTTAAAGAAATCCTTGCATATACAATTATTTAGAGAAACTATTAACCCGACTTACTTTGTTTCAATTAGTTTCTAAACAACATATAAATAGTGGAGAGGGGAACAACCTGGCAAAATCCAGAGACTCCAGCAATGGACAGCAAGCTAAATGCCCTTGCTCGAAAAACTTCTAATTCAGATGGATCTGTTTGTAGCTTTGGTGGAGACCCTGGTACTGTTGGGATCATGAGAACACCAAAATCCTGAAAGTTTCAAACACGTAAGAGAAATTCTTAGATAAGCAAGGTTCACCACACCCTCTTTTAAGCACAAATTATTATTTAACAAGGGTAAGAAAAGTATCTATTGTGGTAATGAATGAACTTCTGTTATGTTCTCAACACCTTTATAAATGTAAAAGACTCATACACAAGCATGATAAGTTTATGATGTTTATCTCATGAACTTTGTTCTTTGTTACTTGGTTATGTGGATTCCATAGTCCTTATACGTGTGTGAGAGAGAATACCCCAAGAAGAGAAGTAAGAGCATCGCGCAGCTCCCTTCTTATAGCATGGCAGATATCAGTATCTTCCCCTGTTGCATATAAGGCTTCTGATACACGTTCAGATATTCCAGGACCTAAATTTGGTTTAACTGCACTGATCCACTCACCATGATTACTCTTGAACTCAAACCTAAGTTTAACAAAAATGAACAAAGCAAGGAATCAAATGTAGTTCAAAACAGAACACAAAGGTGCACTCTGAAAGCCAAGGATTAGCACTGGATGATGAGATACACCTCTGAAGCGATCTCATTGCGCTTGAAAGAGCTGCCAGTGATGGAATATTGTATACTTGGTCTGTCTTCTCTTTTGTCATGAAATGGTTCAAGCTTGGAACATTGTCCTTCACATAGTCGCCGAGATTTTCGTGCTTTAGTACATCACCTGCAAAGGATCAGATTGTTTCAGTTCAATTACATAACTAAACATCATTCTCAGCCGGTATGGAGATAGGTACGCGATTACATTAAATAAGCATACTGAAATTATTACAGAAGTTCTATCTGGTCAACTGCTCACCTCCATATAGCTTCTCTGCAGCTTTAGTGACAACTTGTGTAATTAAATCAAATGGAGTGCTTGAAAGCCGAAAACAGTCATCTGCGATGATTATGCGAGTAGCTCTAACAGCTGAGACTTCTGTCAGCTGTAGTAGTATGCGTCCAACGCTGGTGAAAGTCTTTGGATCCCTAGCAAACCATCCTGGATGTGAATTTGAGAAGTAGAAAATAAGTCTCCAATATAAAGAGCTGAATAAATAGTGAAAGCTAAACTTTCAAGACCATCAGACTTAGAATTACACAAGTTCTTTTAGGATCCATCTCTTGATGCTGAACAAGAGCATGTAGTACCAAAACATTAGTACATTGATATATTGATTTATGAATACACCAGGAGAGTCAAAATAAGTTTTCAATATGAGAAAACTAACAAGCTTCTATGATCCCAAAGTTGGAGGTTCTTACCCACAGTATCAAAGCTTTGTGCCATAGGAGTAACTCCAGATTCTGTAATAGCGCCATGAGAAGGACGAAAGCCAAAGATCCACAGTAAGATGCAGGCACTCTTACACTTCCTCCCGTGTCGGTTCCTATCATACAAATCAAGTGGTGAAAATCAGGTTCAAAGTTCAAACTATTAACGAAGTGTTATCAGAATAATTGACTCATTGAATGGAAGAATAGTTCACCTAAGGAGAAATCAACCAGTTTTGCACCAACGGCGACAGCAGAGCCGCTAGAAGATCCTCCGGGAACCCGATCTGCAGCACAAGGATTTATAGGCGTGCCATAGTGTATATTCTCTCCATTTATGCTGCCAAGAAAAGAATCAGAGTAGTTAGTCATATTATTAACAGGGGGGAAAAAAAACTCAAATGATCCTATTTTACTGAATCAGTTAAAGTTAAGAAAGTTACATAATGCCCCTATAAACTGAGAATTTCTTAGATAAATACTCCCTGCACAAGAATATGGAGCTGCTATGTACAAGCATATCAGCTGCTTCCATAAAGGCAACTTGCATGAAAGATAGCAATGACCAATAAAATTGATCTGTTAAATCTGTAAATTATACTGAAAAAGAAAAGGGACAAAGTCTTCTCTCAAAATCCTTGAAAATGACGAATTTGTCCTTCGCATCTAAAAAAAAGTAACAAATAATTTATATAGTAATGTTTATTTTGACCCTTGAAATTGAACTGAAGAATCAATTTGGCCTATGACTTTTCAAAATGAACAAGTCAGTCATTTACTTTCAGAAATGTGACTTCCATTGGTCCTTAACCAAACTTCTCTCTCACAACTATAACTGTAATGTTGATATGGACAATTAAATGCCATCATATATTGGTCGATATGGTATTTGAAATTATGTTACAACAACTAAATAGTATCTATTAGAGAGGCAAAACGCATTTAACCGTCTATGTCAGCACTGCACTAACGATTATGGGATGAAAGTTTAGCCAATGACTAATGAGAGTCGAGTTTTTGGAAGTTGAGGACCTAGTTGATCATTTTTAAAAGAGTAAACTATCATTTGTACCCACGAAAGTTGAAAACGCTGACATATCTACCCAGAGAAAAATGAAATTACCATTTATACCCATAAAAAATTGTTTTTACAGGCAAAATTATCTAAACCCTAAAAAATTATCTAAAATTCCTAAATTACCCTTATCTTCACCCTATCATCTCCTTCCTCCCTCCTCTCTCTCAATGTTCTCAGCCACTCAATCCCTACCCTTCTCTCCACATTATCATCTCCTTCCTCCCTCCTCTCTCTCTCTCAATATTCTCAGCCACCCAATCCCAGCATCAACCACAAACCACCGTCTCACCCTCCTCATCATCGTTCACCCTTCTCCGCTAGTAACGTCGCGTACCTCCGCCAGCCCAGGAGCCCCGCGCCAGCCCAGGAGCCCCGCGCCAGCTTCTCCTCGCCGCTATAGCCAACCCTCTTCACCTCTTTCTGCGTCGTAGAACCACCACCGCCGCTGCCCTTCCAGTTGGGAGGAACAGCGCCAACCCTCTCTCTGTCAGGACAGGTGTCAACAACTCCAATGACGATATCTAAACCGAAATCCATCTCCTTGAGGAGGCCGGCCCTGTCGGCAGTTTTGAGGCCCAAGAACTGCGGCGAGCGGGTAGTGTGGAGTTGGCGGACCTGCTACGGGATCACTGCGACGACGTGGGATAGGGATTCCAGCTTTTGGGCCTCTAAAGGTGAGAGCCTTACTGAGAAGCCATGAAAGACAGTGTCGTAAGTGTGAAGGACGGCAGCAGAGGCGGCGGTGGTGGTGGTTTCAGCTGCAGTGGCATGGTTGATAATAGAAGCGAGAGAGGATTCATACAGTGCTTGTGGGTTGGGAAGATGGAGGGCTTGGCTTTATGGTGGACTTGCACCATGAAGGTGCTCTTCTTCTCCGGGGAAGCGACAGCAAGTGTTGTTGTGACTGTGAAGATGAAAGAGAGGAGAGTGTAGCAAGGAGCCATTGGAGCAGCAGTGGAGATTGAGTGAAAAGTAATGGTGAGAGTGTGTTAGAAAGGGAAAGAGGGGTGGTGGCTGGGTGAAGAGGATTAGAGTTAGAAAGATGATTGGGTGAAGGAGGTGGTGTGGTGGTGAAGATAAGGGTAATTTAGGGATTTTAGATAATTTTTTAGGGTTTGGATAATTTTGCCTGTAAAAATAATTTTTTATGGGTACAAATGGTAATTTCTTTTTTCTATGGGTAGATATGTCAGCGTTTTCAACTTTCGTGGGTACAAATGGTAGTTTACTCTTTTTAAAAAATTAAAAATCAAATTAACTCATCTTACCAGTTTCAACATTCAAGAACCAAAATATAAATGATCTCAATTAGTTATTCCCTACAAAATCCACACAGGTATAAAAGCACAATAATGGTGTTAGTTTACTGAGATTCGAGAAGGAGTTGAAACCTGTAAGCCATTTCATCCATGACAGTCTTGCCAACACAAGCAGCACCTGCTTTAAGGAGAGTCAAAACAGTTGGAGCAGTAGAAGTAGCCACAGGATGAGTCCTTAGCCAATCAGGGTTCCCGAATCCGGTCACATACCCTTTAACATCAAATCTGCGTGCTCGCAATCACAACAAACTCTTTGATTTCAAACAAACCGTTATGGTTATTACTTAGTGGGTTAAGTGTGACACAACAACTTACATGTCTTTGACTGCAAAAGTGAGTGAAGTGAGAGGAAGGGGAGCATGCCCGGGTGGTGAGGAACTTGGGGGTAGAAGGAACCTCTCGATGAACGCTCCGTAGTTCGAGGAAGTTTCCATGATTGGTTGGTTCTGTCGCAGGGTTGCAAACATGCTCTATCCTAAGTTTTTCAACTACGGAAAGATGATGGTGTGGTGGTTAAGTAGTAACTAACAAAAAACTGTAGCGGCACTTCACTATTTATTATTTCAACTTTTCAAGTGTTCCAGCATTTCCACCAATTTAGCCATTAATTTCAATCATAAAATATATAAATAGTCGAGACCAAATGATTAAAATTACTTAAACATCCACAATACTTAAAATATTTCTTATATTTTACTCTCTACGAAGTAAAAAAATATACTCTACATTTTCTGTAGTTTTGTCCAAAATTTCAATTTGTCCACCAAACTTAGGATTTTTTATTTAAATAAATGAAATAAATATTTTAATTACTAAAATAAATAATTATAAAAATTATTATTAGAATTCGTTCTCCAGCCTTATCTCGTTTATACTTGATGCACGGAAAACTTGTCTCACAACAAATTTCTTTCGGCAAGTGTACCGGATTTGTCGTCAAGTAAAAACTCACAATAGAGTGAGGTCGAATCCCACAAGGATTGATTGATCAAGCAACTTTAATTAGAGGACTGTTCTAGTTGAGCGAATCCAGAATTTGAGTTGAGAATTGCAGAAAATAAAATGGCGGGAAGGTAATTGACAGGAAAGTAAATGCTAGAATTATAGATCTGAAAGTAAATGACGGAAGGTAAATTGCAGAATTGTAAATGGGAATGGGGGAATTGCTCAGTAAAGTAAATAACAGAAATTAAAGAGAATGGGTAAGATCAGAAATGGGGAGTTCATTGGGCTTAGGAGATGTTGCATTCTCCGGATCAATTTCATTTTCATCTCTTCCTCAATCAATGCACTCATTGATCTCCTTGGCAATCTTAAGTGATTGAATTACAATTTCTTGTAATTCAATCTCTCAAATCTTGATCAATAGCCAATTCCTTGGTCAATTGCTCATGAGAAGAGATGAAGTATGGTCACTGATTATACCACATGCATTTCCCAAACCAAGTGTTGAGAGGATTATAGTCACATATCCATCCAAACCCAATTTGGTCCAGCATGAGAAAGCATTTCTAGCTTGATCTCTTCATTCCTCTTTCAAGGTTCAGAAGAGATCCAAGTATGAATAGCTTCTTTTTCAAGATAACTACTCAATTGGATGAAGATCGAAAGCTTTCAAGTAAAATCAAGAGAAAAGATAGAAGAAGAATAATGAAAACTAGTATTGATCCATCAAATTACAACAGAGCTCCCTAACCTAATGACATGGGTTTAGTTGTTCATAGCTCTGGAAAATGAAAACAAAGATGGAGAATACATGATGAAAACTTAGAAGTGCAGAGAAAGTAAATACAGAGAGTAGTTCTATGCTAAGAGTCTCCCTATAATTTCCAACTCTCTAAAATATTTCAAAGATACTCCTATATATACTACTCTTCTGTTCTTCTAGTTGATTCTTCAAGTCTTGGGCCTTTGGATCTTGAGTTGGAAGCAGTTCTTTTCTTCATTGGGCTTAGCTTTTACTTGCAGAGAGAAAGTATGAAGTGGGCAGGGGCTTTGGCTCAGGAAGTTAGTGGTGTTAACGTTTAGTGAAAATATGGGTTCGAGAACGTTAGTGACAATCACTTTTTTACTAACGTTCCTCACCAAAGTTAAAGGTCACGTTAACCTCAACGTTAGTGGCACAAACGTTGCCACTAACGTTTCCACTATGTCCTTCGCACACGTTATTGGGACTCAACTTTCCCAATAACGTTGAGAAGCCTCCCCCTTCCCTACGTTAGAGCCCACGTTAACTTAGTTAAAGTGACTCTTTTAACGTAGGCTTGCCATCCTTCGAGAACGTTAGTGACACTTACCATTGTCACTAACGTTCCAAATTGTCCCTATTTTCCATGTTAGAGTCCACGTTAACTAGGTTAACGTGGCTTCTAACGTGGCCTTGCTAGCCATCTCCAACGTTAGTGACAAAGTTGAGTGTCACTAAGGTTGGCTCATCCTTCCCTTATCCACGTTAGCTTCCACGTTAACTAAGTTAACGTGGCTCATGGTGGCATGTGTGGCTCCTTCCAACGTTAGTGACAATGTTGGGTGTCACTAACGTTGGCGATCACCTTCTTTCTTCACGTTAGCTTCCACGTTAACTAGGTTAACGTGGGAGTCAACGTGGCTCATTGGGGGCTTGTGTTCTTCCAACGTTAGTGACAATGTTGGGTGTCACTAACGTTGTCGACCACTTTGTTCCTTCACGTTAGCTTCCACGTTAACTAGGTTAACGTGGGAGTTTACGTGGCTTAATGTGCTTTGGCCAACGTTAGTGACAATGTTGAGTGTCACTAACGTTGGCTCCCCCCTTCCTTCTTAACGTTAGAGGCCATGTTAACTAGGTTAACGTGGACTCTAACGTGGCCACTCATGATCTTGGTTCAACGTTAGTGATAATGTTAAGTGTCACTAATGTTGGCTCTATTTCTTAACGTGGGCAATGATGGCTTCGAGAGCGTTATTGGCAATCACTTTTTTCATTAACTTTTCAAGTTACTCCCATTCCACGTTAGTGTTAACGTTAGTGCAACTAACGTAGCCACTAATGTGGTTCTTCTTTGCTTCCTTTGTCCTGAAATTAAGCAATAAAGTGCATCAAAGTTCTAGTCCAAGTCATGGGAAATGCAACGTCCAATTTGTCCTTAAATTCATGTAAAATTCTCATGAAATCATGTAAAATGCGCAATGTATGCTTGAATCAAGATGTAAGTGAATATCTACCCAAAACTAGCTTATTTCCTAAGGAAATTCATGAAACTACCCTAAAAACAGTAAAGAAAAGGTCAGTGAAACTGGCCAAAATGCCCTGGCATCACAACACCAAACTTAAAGCTTGCTTGTCCCAAGCAAGTACTGGAACAAGAGAATGATGAAAGAAATGCCACGAGACATGAGTCATTCTTGTGGAAGTCATGTCCTGGTTTTATGGTGGTTTCATGCATAGCAACTTAGGCTCATTCCTGGCTTTCAGACCTTTATCATGTCCTAGAATACTCACTTGTTATTGCATCCCATGAGACTTTTATTCATTGATCCTTTTGTTGTTATTTGAGGGCTTATTTTTGTTCTTAAGCTAAGTGCTCTGTAAGGGGGCAACTCTTTAAAATAAGCTTTCAGCCAACACTCCCGAACCAGTTGGTTCAAGGTGCTAGGTGTTGAAGCACTCCTAAGGACTTACTTGCTCAAGTCTCTCCCCCATACATACACACCACAGGCACATAGTTTATTTATTTTCTTTTCTTGAGACCTTGGTGTCCAGCACCTCTTTGGGTTACTAAATGCTCTATGGTGAGGGTTACTCTTGATAGTGGACTTTCAGCTGATAATCCCGGGTTAGTTAACCCAAGTTACCAAGTGATAAGGCACCCCTAAGAGCTTATTCATCCAAGTAGATCCCTCACACAGGAGCACCACAAACACATGCTTCAAGATTAAAACCATTGGTGCCTAGCCTTATTGCTTACTATTTTTCTTTTATTCCTCAACTTTGATTGTTCTTTTCCTTTTTCTTATTAGGATCTTCTTATTTATCTAGTCTCATGGGGTGCGTCTCAAGCATAGTATTCATGACAGATAGTTGTCTTCCCACCTTATGGTTGAACCAACTTAGCTAGCTTATGACCACACCACAAACTCATGGACTTACTCCCTAGTATGAACTCCACTCTGGTTTTTTGAAAACAATCATTCTCTTTTCATTTGATTCAAAAGGGACAAGCATACAAGTAAGCAAAGTAAAGATGCAGTGACATAAGGACTAGATATCATAAACCTCTTCAACAAGAACTTAAAAGAAAGAATTTAGAAATGTTTAAACTGAAATGGAAGCAAGTTCTATTTCATACAAGATCTTCCTTATTTAAAGCATAGAGAAAGATGGACCAAAAAAGGAACTCCACCACCTTTTACTCTTGTGGATGTCCATGCTCTCCTTCTTGATTGCTTGTGCTCCCACTTCCCTTGCCTTTTCCAAGCAGCTTCTTCCAGAAACCACCATCTTCTATCTTCTTCTTGAGTGTTTCCTTTTGCTGTTTCACTTACCTCTCTTCTTGTTCTACAAAATCTTTTTGGACCTCATCATATGTAGGGATGGCATAGTGTAGATGATGCATATTACTGGACATGTAGTTCAACTTGGCTTGAGTGTTGATGTTGAACTCCTCCCGATGTAGTTGCCGTCCTTCATTAAGTACAGTGAACTCATTGAATGCTTTCATCTGGGCTAGTTGTCGCTGATTGAGTTCCTGCAAATGCTTATCTTGACGTTCTTGCCTCTCGGTAACTTGGTGGATGGTTTGAGTGAGCTGGGAGTATTGTTCCTGTTGCTGCTCCATTTGTTGTTTCTTCCACTCTTCTTGTTAGCTCATCCAGTTCAATATTTGCTCTTGTCCTTCCATATGTCTCATCCCCAAATCTTCAATAGCTCTTAGAAGGTGATTCATATTCAAATCTGTTGGGTAAGGATGCTCTCCCTGTTGATATTCTTCCTGATGAGACTCCTCTTGGTGAGCTCCTTCCTTTGCTTTTAGTTTCCCTATTTGTGGCCTTCTTTGTTGTTGAGCAGGTGTAGTATAGGCCATACGCTGGGTTGTCATTAGCCTCCCTGGGTTAACCCATTCTGGATTACTATCCTCAAAGACCACCTTGGCCTTTGTGCACAATCGGAGAATGGTGCTGGGGTACCAAAGCCTGGCACCTGATTCAAGCTTCTCAGCTGAATCTTGAATTCCCTCAGCTATAAGTTCATGCACGTTGATTTCTCCACCTTGTACTAGGCAATGTACCATAGTTGCTCGATTAATATTTACCTCTGAATTATTTGCAGCTGGGAGAATAGACCTCCTCACGAGTTCAAACCACCCCTTGGCTTCTGGGCTAAGGTCTCCCCTCTTGATGAACCGGGGTCTCCCATCTCCATACCTCTCCCAGTCAGCAGCTATAATACAGATGTCAGTCACTATCTCAGTGAGCTCATCATTATCTTGGCTTTTACTTATCCTTGCATGATAGCTAGGCTCATCAAAGTGTGGTGATTTTCAGGTGAAGAGTTCTTATTATAGCATTTGGGCTGAAGTCTACCTCCTTTCCCCTTACATAGCTTTTGAAGGTTGGGGCTCTGGTTTTGTCTTCTCTGACCACATTTGCGTAGAACTCTTTGATGAGGTTTGCATTGATCTTCCCCTCTGGATTGGTGAGCAATTGCCACCCTCTTTCTTCAATCTTCTCCCGAATCTGTGGGCATTCGTCTTCATTGATTTGGAAGGTTAACTCGGGCAGTATCTTTTTGAGCTTTATCCGCTCAAATTCTCGTTCATGGAAGGCAGTCTTGAATCTCTTCTCGTCGAAGGGAATGTTCTCCGTTGGTTCCTTCCTCTTCTGCCTCTTGGAGCTTGATGATGCCATGAATGAAGTTAAAGCAAAAAAAGGGGTGTAGTGAAGAGAAGAGATGTGGGATTTAGAGAGTGGGAAGTTGAAGAATTGGTTGCTGGAAAGTGAGGTGCAAGGGGTATGAATTTCGAATATGGAGATGGTGTGGATTTGATTCACTTATATAGAGAAGTGATGAAGAGATGAAAGGTGTAGATTGATGGGATTGGTGTATGATGAACGGATGGGGTTTTATATGGAGTAAGCACAAGGATTCTCAACTTTATGATGGAGTTGGTTCGCTTTCCAAGTTTGTTCTTCCTCCAATGTTGCATGGCAACCATTCCCAATGCATTCCCCCTTGAGGCACGTGTGTAGTGCCCTCTTCATGAAGTGGCCGAACCTTTCCCATTAAATTGTCCAATCAATCTCTTTCAATGCTCCTTTCCTTTCCCTATAAAGATCAAATAAGAAAAGTAAGAAATATCATAAAAAAAATTAATTTAGATTTTTACGGCTAAAATAATAAAGAGAAGAAAAGATTAGATTGTTTATTCATGAACTTCAACTAACTAACTAACTGTGTATCCCTTTATGCATTTTGGTGGCACCATGGGGTGACACCAAACTTAGTTTAAAGCATTGTGATGAAAAGTTCTGTTCAAAGCTCCAAGACTAGAATGCTCTCTGTTGCATTCATGCTTTCTTGGTATGCTTTGAACACCAAACTTGTTCTTCACTATATACTGTAATATAAGGACTTCACCAAGTTTGGGTTGGAATTTATGAATATTGACTTATTCACTAGTAAAAGCTAATAAAACATGGGCTGCCTCCCATGAAGCACTTCTTTAGCGTCACTAGCTTGACGTTTCTCCTTCATCAGGGTGGTTGATAATGCTTCAAGTCCTCCCTTCTTGCCTTGGACTTATATCCATTGGTTGTATCAATGATCTCTACATGTTCCAAGGAAAGAACTCTGTTGATAGTGAAGACCTTAGGTAACTGAGATGGTACAGTGGGGAGATTAGGGGGGATATCTGGGAAGTAAGCTGAAATCACTTTATCTCCTGGAGAGAGGCCTTCCGTAGGGATCTTCTTGTTCCTCCACCCCCTTGGTACCTTCTTCTTTGTCCCTTTTGATGCTTCCCTGTTCTTGGCGACTTCTTCTTTTAAGTGAATTTTGTTGTTGTCTTCACATGCCTCTGGTGGTTTAGGTTCCTCCAACTTCTCCTTGAGCTGTGACGATTGCTGTTTGCCTTGTTCATCATTCAGTGGGGTTCTCAGATGTGTTGGTGGTGCTTCAGTGCTTGTTTCCTCTGTCAGCATCCCGTTATGATCATTGCTTGGTTCTTTGTTTTCTTGGTCAGTTTCTTGGGAGAGTTTGAAGACATTGAAGCTGAGTTGTTCATCATGGATCCTCAATATTAGCTCCCCTCGCTCCACGTCTATGAGTGCTCTGGCTGTAGCTAGGAATGGTCTTCCCAATATGATTGGGTGAGTGTGACTCTCTTCCATGTCCAAGATGACAAAGTCTGTGGGAAGAAAGTATTTCCCTACCTCTAACAACACGTTTTCCACCACCCCTCTTGCTTGTTTTTGAGTTTTGTCAGCCAGCCTGATGACTACATCTGTGGGCAATATCTCATTGATCTGCAGCCTCTTCACCAGGGATAGAGGCATTAAGTTGATGCTTGCTCCCAAATCGTAGAGTGCTCTATCAAACATTGTTTCTCCTATGGCACAGGGGACATGAAAACTCCCTGGATCTTTTTTTTTTGTAGGCAACTGCGGTTGAATGAGGGCACTACACTCCTTGTTCATCACTATAGTTTGGCCTTCCTTGAGTGAGCTTTTCCTGGGAAGCAACTCCTTCATGTACTTGATGAATGCAGACATTTGTTGGATAGTCTTGATGAATGGTATGTTCACATGCAGAGATGCAAATAAGTCAAGAAATCTTGAGTATATTCTCATCTCCACAGCTCCCTTGAGCAGTTGGGAAAAAGGTGCATAGAGTCTCAGCAACTCCTGTTTTGAGATTTCTGGTTCTTGGTAATCTTTTTCCACCTCCTCTACTGAGGTATCTTCAGGTTGTTCTGACAGCTTGCTTGGTTTGTCCTCAGTCTCCTTATCACTTATAGTGACCATCTTGCAATCTTCCCATCTTACCTTCTTTGTTTCACCTCTCGGATTCTTCTCTGTGTCACTTGGGAATCCATCTGTGGGTTTGGGAATTTGCTCAGAGAGATATCCTACTTGAGATTCCAACCTCTTGATTGTGTCTCCCTGGTTCTTGAAACTGGCTCGCACTTCCTCCTTGAAGACCTTGTTGTCTTGAATCTCCTTGCTTAGGCCTTCAAGTAGATTCTCAATCCTTGAGATTCTTTCATCAAATGATGACAGGTCAGGCTGAGTAGGGTTATTCTGGCCTTGATATGAATGTGGGGAGGTGTTGTTATGGGGGTGTTGATATGATCTAGATGTGAAGTGTTGGGTGGCTGCATTGTTTGGATTTGGGTGTCTTTGATCAAGGCTTTGGTCTTATTGATTTCCCCACCCAAAGTTTGGGTGATTCCTCCATCCAGGGTTGTAGGTCTTGGAGTATGGATCATGGTTTTGCCTAGGTGAATTTCCAATGTAGTTGGCTTGCTCCTGACTACCCTCTGCTTCTTCATTCACTCCTTCTTGGGTTGTTGATGAAGTGGAGACTGCTGCTACTTGGTTCCTCTCCATCTTCTTGGTGAGGTTAGCCAGCTGCTGGGTAATGAGCTTGTTTTGGGCCAGCAGAGCATCTACATTGTTTAGCTCCATTACTCCTCTTGTGTTCCCTCTTTTGGAAGCATAGAAGTAGTCGTTCTCTGCTACTGTTTCAATGACATCTATGGCTTCCTCAATAGTCTTCTTCTTGTTCAAAGATCCTCTGGATGAATGGTCTACGGCCTTCTTTGACTCATATGAGAGCCCTTCATAGAAAATGTGCAGCTGCACCCATTCGTTGAACATATCTGGTGGGCACCTCCTTGTTAAGTCTTTAAACCTCTCCCATGCTTCATATAGAGTCTCACCATCTTGTTGTCTGAAAGTTTGGACCTCAGCTCTCAGCCTATTGATTCGTTGAGGAGGGTAAAATCTTGCTAAGAATTTATTCACCACGTCTTCCTAAGTTATCAAGCTCTCCCTTGGGAAAGACTCCAGCCACTTAGCTGCCTTATCCCTGAGTGAGAATGGAAATAAGAGCAATCTATAGGCGTCAGGATGAACACCATTAGACTTCACTGTGTCACATATTCTCAGGAAGGTGGTTAGATGTTGATTGGGGTCCTCTTGGACACTCCCTCCGAACGAACAGTTGTTCTAAACAAGGGTGATGAGCTGTGGCTTCAGTTCAAAATTGTTGGCATGGATGGTTGGGTTTTGAATGCTACTTCCACAGTTCCCTGGGTTTGGATTGATGTAAGAGCCTAAAACTCTTCTATCCTCCCCAGCATGATTTGCTCCACCTCCTCTGCCATGGTTGTGAGCCTCTTCTTCATGATGGTTTTCTATGTTTTCTTCCATGTTTGGTTCAAAGTATTCCTCAAAGTGTTCCTCCTCTTCTTCACCACCAATTACACGTTTTTCTCTTGCCTCCCTCCTTAGTCTAAGGAAGGTTCTCTCAGGTTCAGAATCAAAGGTAGTTGAAGCCCCGCTTCTTCTCCCTGTCATACAACCAACAAGTACAAGCAAAGAGAATAGGTGCAGAAAGTATATCTGTCAGAATTACTGTTAGTGTGAGTGATGCAATATATCAAACAGTTAGTGGGTTAGTGAGATGAATAGTAAATAAAAAAGAAAAAGTAAGGGGGAAGGGAAGAAGTTATCTAAAACAGAAAGTAAATGACTCAAACAGAAATTTAAATCAAACAAAAATAAAATGCTCAATCTAGTTATCCTCCAATCTAATCATTGTTGATGCACAATCAATCCCCGGCAACGGCGCCATAAACTTGATGCACGAAAAACTTGTCTCACAACAAATTCCCTTCGGCAAGTGTACCGAATTTGTCGTCAAGTAAAAACTCACAATAGAGTGAGGTCGAATCCCACAAGGATTGATTGATCAAGCAACTTTAATTAGAGGACTATTCTAGTTGAGTGAATCCAGAATTTGAGTTGAGAATTGCAGAAAATAAAATGGCGGGAAGGTAATTGACAGGAAAGTAAATGCTAGAATTATAGATCTGAAAGTAAATGACGGAAGGTAAATTGCAGAATTGTAAATGGGAATGGGGGAATTACTCATTAAAGTAAATAACAGAAATTAAAGAGAATGGTTAAGATCAGAAATGGGGAGTTCATTGGGCTTAGGAGATGTTGCATTCTCCGGATCAATTTCATTTTCATCTCTTCCTCAATCAATGCACTCATTAATCTCCTTGGCAATCTTAAGTGATTGAATTACAATTTCTTGTAATTCAATCTCTCAAATCTTGATCAATAACCAATTCCTTGGTCAATTGCTCATGAGAAGAGATAAAGTATGGTCACTGATTATACCACATGCATTTCCCAAACCAAGTGTTGAGAGGATTATAGTCACATATCCATCCAAACCCAATTTGGTCTAGCATGAGAAAGCATTTCTAGCTTGATCTCTTCATTCCTCTTTCAAGGTTCAGAAGAGATCCAAGTATGAATAGCTTCTTTTTCAAGATAACTACTCAATTGGATGAAGATCGAAAGCTTTCAAGTAAAATCAAGATAAAAGATAGAAGAAGAATAATAAAAACTAGTATTGATCCATCAAATTACAACAGAGCTCCCTAACCCAATGACAGGGGTTTAGTTGTTCATAGCTCTGGAAAATGAAAACAAAGATGGAGAATACATGATGAAAACTTAGAAGTGCAGAGAAAGTAAATACAGAGAGTAGTTCTATGCTAAGAGTCTCCCTATAATTTCCAACTCTCTAAAATATTTCAAAGATACTCCTATATATACTACTCTTCTGTTCTTCTAGTTGATTCTTCAAGTCTTGGGCCTTTGGATCTTGAGTTGGAAGCAGTTCTTTTCTTCATTGGGCTTAGCTTTTACTTGCAGAGAGAAAGTATGAAGTGGGCAGGGGCTTTGGCTCAGGAAGTTAGTGGTGTTAACGTTCAGTGAAAATATGGGTTCGAGAACGTTAGTGACAATCACTTTTTTACTAACGTTCCTCACCAAAGTTAAAGGCCACGTTAACCTCAACGTTAGTGGCACAAACGTTGCCACTAACGTTTCCACTATGTCCTTCGCACACGTTATTGGGACTCAACTTTCCCAATAACGTTGAGAAGCCTCCCCCTTCCCTACGTTAGAGCCCACGTTAACTTAGTTAACGTGGCTCTTTTAACGTAGGCTTGCCATCCTTCGAGAACGTTAGTGACACTTACCATTGTCACTAACGTTCCAAATTACCCCTATTTTCCACGTTAGAGTCCACGTTAACTAGGTTAACGTGGCTTCTAACGTGGCCTTACTAGCCATCTCAAACGTTAGTGACAAAGTTGAGTGTCACTAACGTTAGCTCATCCTTCCCTTATCCACGTTAGCTTCCACGTTAACTAAGTTAACGTGGGAGTTAACGTGGCTCATGATGGCATGTGTGGCTCCTTCCAACGTTAGTGACAATGTTGGGTGTCACTAACGTTGGCGATCACCTTCTTTCTTCACGTTAGCTTCCACGTTAACTAGGTTAACGTGGGAGTCAACGTGGCTCATTGGGGCTTGTGTTCTTCCAATGTTAGTGACAATGTTGGGTGTCACTAACGTTGTCGACCACTTTGTTCCTTCACGTTTGCTTCCACGTTAACTAGGTTAACGTGGGAGTTAACGTGGCTTAATGTGCTTTGGCCAACGTTAGTAACAATGTTGAGTGTCACTAACGTTGGCTCCCCCCTTCCTTCTTAACGTTAGAGGCCACATTAACTAGGTTAACGTGGACTCTAACGTGGCCACTCATGATCTTGGTTCAACGTTAGTGATAATGTTAAGTGTCACTAACGTTGGCTCTATTTCTTAACATGGGCAATGATGGCTTCGAGAACGTTATTGGCAATCACTTTTCTCATTAACTTTGCAAGTTACTCCCATTCCACGTTAGTGCAACTAACGTAGCCACTAATGTGGTTCTTCTTTGCTTCCTTTGTCCTGAAATTAAGCAATAAAGTGCATCAAAGTTCTAGTCCAAGTCATGGAAAATGCAACTTCCAATTTGTCCTTAAATTCATGCAAAATCCTCATGAAATCATGTAAAATGCACAATGCATGCTTGAATCAAGATGTAAGTGAATATCTACCCAAAACTAGCTTATTTCATAAGGAAATGTATGAAACTACCCTAAAAACAGTAAAGAAAAGGTCAGTGAAACTGGCCAAAATGCCCTGGCATCAATACTGTAAACGAGATACGTGTTAAAATAATGCGTTTATTGTGTAAACGAGATACAGTAAGACAAATTTCCAATTTCTATAAAAGGATGTACAATCCTTGGCATTCTCCATATACATTTCATATCTTCTTCTCTCCCGTTTTTCTTACAAAAAGTAGGCAAACATGTCCAGTAATAGCGGATACGAAGTTGTCTGTGTGTATCCCAATTGTCATATGAGAAACAGCGACAATGAGGTGATATTTGAGTGTGAGAATCCGTTACTATTGCGCACTCGGCGCGTAAGTTTGTTGTCTGAATTGAAAAGTTTGATATTGAGCAACCTTGGTGGCACATGGAGAGGAGAGATCGGAAGGGTGGGGTATAGGTTGCTAGCACCGTTAGGTAATGGAGTTTTCCATTTTCGACTATTTCGGCTCCTCAGCGACGAGCATGTGCGACTCATGTTCGACATCCATGGGAGAATCATGGCGGAATAAGTGATGAAGCTTTCCGCCGAGGTTGGTGATGTTGGTGGTGGTGATTCTGTACGCTTGACATTTGTGTAGGATGACTCACCTTTCGCACCACCACCGATTCATATTGCCATACCAGTGGAAGACATGAAGATGGGTAAGGAAGACTCCGACGAAGAGTACGTTGTGGATAGCAACGATAGTTATTCCTCTAAAGATGATGATGAGGAGGAGTTTGTACCAGAGACGCCGGCTGAGGCAGCGATGCAATATGTTTTGCCTCCCCTCCCACCCGATTCCGGTGCTATCAAATGTACCAAGTCACTATCATACATTGGATCTGGACGCCATGCATGAGAAATCTCCATTTTCCAATATCAGGGAAGAGAATTACAACCTAGATGATGGGGTTGAGTTTTGGGTTGGCCATAGATTCAAATGCCGAGATGCAGTAATATAGGGTGTGAAGAATTATAGTATTCACAGAAGTACTGAGTACCGAGTGGTGGAATCGGACCGATTAGAGTACCATGTGCATTGTCGTCAAGTTACAAATGGATGTCCATGGAGTATCCGTGTTGCCCTCCGACAGAACCTTGGATACTAGTGAGTTCAAGTTTAATTGAGGCGTACTTACTCATTTATGATTGCTATATGTTGAGTAGTTTTCAACCATGGATGTTTTATTTCATTAGGGAGGTCCAGAGGGTTGGTGGAGCGCATAGTTGTCTAGCACCCACCATGTCCCAAGACAATCGACAACTAGATAGCAGCCTCATCTGCAAGGTCATCCTGCCATTGATACAGACGAACCTATCCGTCAGCATCCCTGTCCTGCAAGGTGCAGCCTGGCAGAGCTATCACTTCAAATCCTCCTACAAAAAGGTATGGATGGCGAAGGAAAAGATTAAAAACACATAAACAATTGTTATCTCGCAGCCATAGGATACATGAAAATTTCTCGTTCAGGTGGACACCACTGAAAAAATCTCTAGTATATCCAGGACTCCAACAGCGGAGTGTAGCCGGCGATGTCTGTGGTGCCTCGGTATATTGCAGAGCATAGTGAGTAGTATGTCCTGGTAAGCACCGCCGAGCTCCAAGACAATACACGACACCACCCAAAGTCCTGCAATAGTGGCAGCCAATGCAGATGGACGAAGTTGTTTGACTTGTCCGTCATCAGGTAGCCTACGATTAGTAACAAGATGTAATACCTCGCATACTGTCGAAGTGTATCCGGGTCATCGGTCGGTGGCATATGGCGGATATGGTCCCACATCCATACAAGCTTTAGCGAGAATGACTCCTTCCTTTGAGCCCCCTGCTGTGGAACCACTGGAGGCCTGGCACTAAGCAGTCGCTCCACCATCTCCCATGTCTCGGTGCCGTGCCACTTGAGGAAGTCACAAAAGTACCCCTAACTGGGTCCCCGTGTGCGCGTAACCCAAGGTGGTACGCCATGTCTTGTAGGGTGATGGTGGCCTCACCCCACGGCAAATGGAACGTGTGGTTCGCCGGACGCCATCGCTCCACGAATGCCGTAATCAGGGAGTTGTCGAATACTAAATCCATGAGAGGCACCATATCACCGAATCCAGCCTCCTTCAAATACGGGACGATGGCGTCCAGTGGAGGAAGCGTGTGTGACACTCGCCGGGAAGGAGTAGGCGAAGCCTGACAAAGAAAAATATTTTACAATTATTAAAAAGTAAAATTAAAATTTTTTTCTAGGTCCATCAACATAAACTGTCTTAACTAATACACATTTTCTGATTGCGTTACGTGAAATTAAAATATTCAATAAGGTAATTAATTATCTAACTACGAAACTTTGAGTTAACTTAATAATCTAATTATCATACTTGACTAGTTACTAACTAAATTAATAAATTAAGACACGTGTGACCCCTAAACTAGACTCCACAAATGAAAAATATCTACTCCAACATTTAAACTCTAAATTAATAATTATATAGTTAACAATTTAATTACCAAAAAATCATAACCACAACCCTAGAATTACTATTTTCTATCAGTGACCTATTCCTAAGGATACAAGTTGTATTCTAGTTCTTGACAAATACCCTAACCATGACTATACATACATGGGATTATATAAAATAATAACCACATTCCTAGAATTAATAATTTCTACCAGTGACCTATTCCTAATCGTTGTAATTGTATTCGAGTTCTTCGCAAGTACCCTAACCATGGCTCTACATCTATGGGATTACATAAAATTCAAGATAATAGAACTAACAGCCAAGTCATCTGTCCTAGCATAGTGCCATGTCGTATTCAGCTAGTTGATGTTCTGATCATGTGCATCTTCATATTACTCGATAATATGATCAGAAAGGGTTAAAAGAGAAAAGAAAGTGGTCGAAAAGTTCGAATTGGGATCCGGAAACTTGCTGTCAACGAAATGTATATATAGATGTCCCCCAACTTTATCTCATTTACATTATAAACGAGATAAACTTGGGAAACGAATTTCAGTAATAATTTTTATAATTATTTATTTCAGTAATTAAAACATTTATTTTATTTATATAAATAAAAAATCACAAAATTTATCTTTCCATTAACACTCAACCAATTTTTCTTTAAAAAAAAAGATTATCCTTACCTTATCCACATACCTTTTTCCGACCACTACAAATAGACAAATAGTATACATAATTTTTTTTTGAAACAAGGGAGCTCAACATCGAGATGGAGCAAAACAGTAACAAAAAAGGCTAACACAAATAGAATCTAGCTAGTAGCTTACAGAACTAACCAACCCCAATGTCATCTTTTGCATAGCCATCAACAACACAAGGGGTCTTTATACCTCCACTCCTGGTAACTAAGAAAGGACATATCAATAATGTCTTCAACGCCTTTTTCTTTATTATGAAATATCCTCCTGTTCCTTTCCAGCCAAACGTTCCAGACTATCGCAAAATAGCAAATGAACCAATTTCTAGACTCCGCCTTACTACCGGTAGCGCCTGTCCAGCTTTGAAAGTGTTCATTCACAGTACCAGGAAAGGACCATTTCCGCCCGAGATTAACTAACCAAGTGCACCAAACATGCCAAATAAATTCACATCCAAGAAATAAGTGATGAACATTTTCAACGTCCTTTTTACATAGAGCACACAAATTATCTTTCTGATTAATTATGCACCCTACCAATCAAGACAAACCAAGCAAACAGCTCCACTCTTGGAGGAACTAAGCCTTTCCAGATAGTCTTGGTGAAGCTATAACTTGTTATGTCCTCTGGGAGTGTTTCCTCCTGCAACACATGCACAAATGAGTTAGTAGTAAAAATACCTTGTTTGTCAAACTTCCATACAAGCCTATCATCTCTATCAGCCGCTAGTTTAACTACTCTCAGAGCGTCGTGTAACTGATTCACACTTTCCAACTCCCATTGGAACAGCTCACGCCTCCATTGGAAGTTCCATATCCACTCTAACCCATCCTAGAACCCACAGTCCCCAATGACCGATCCTTTTTGGATTGAAACCGAGAAGAGTCTTGGAAACCTATCCTTTAGAGCACCACCACATAGTCAAACATCCTCCCAGAACCGGGTTCTTCTACCATCACCAACCTCCATGGTAAGTCCTGTGATCATCTTGTCTCCCCCAACCAACAAAAGGGAGATACGGTCGTTTCTAACTACCTCGCCAATCATTCTATGGAGCACGTCAACAACAAGTACAAAAAGGAATGGAGATAGTGGGTCACCTTGTCTCAAACCTCTTTCCATCAAAAATGGCTTTGTGGGTGAACCATTTATCAACACTGACATAGAAGCTGTGCCCACGCATTCCATAACCCAAGCCCTCCATCTTCTCCCAAAACCCATCTTCTGTAGTACGATGTCCACAAAACTCCACTTAACTCTATCATATGCCTTCTGAAAGTCTAGCTTGATGATTGCTGCCTCCTTTTTCCTTAATTTGAGCCAATGCACAGTTTCACATGCAATAAGTGCACCATCATGAATTTTTTGATCTTTGACAAATGCACTCTGAGTCTCCCCAACCAGCCTTGGCATCACGGTTCTCACCCTCCTAACCAACACCTTAGAGATCACCTTATATACACATCCAACCATACTAATCGGGCGAAGGTCCTTGATTTCCTTGGCCCCAATAAACTTAGGAGCCAAAGCAACCCAAGTGGTATTAGCGTCCTTAGGTAACTTGGCTGTCTGAAAGAAAGCAATCATAGCTGCCGTAAACTCAGGCCCAATCTCATCCCAACACTTCTTGATAAAGTTCATGTTGTACCCATCATTGCCTGGTGCTTTAGACGATTCACAGTCCCACACTGCCTCTCTAATCTCTTCAACTGATGGCAACACCTCTAGCTCCACGGACTCCTCGTCAGATATCATAGTCACCAATCCATCCCTGAAGCCCACCCTAGGAGACTCCTCTTGATGATACAAATTCTTGTAAAAATCCCTGATAGCAATCTTTATTCTAACTGAGTTCCTAACCAACCTCCCATTAATCATCAAAACATCAATCCTGTTATTCCTCCTTCTAGCGGAAGCTATCTGGTGGAAATACCTGGTGTTTTTGTCCATCTCCTTTGCATGCCTAGATCGTGACATCTGCTTCCAGTGCATCTCTTTTCGTACATACCATCTCTTGCAGCAGGTAACCAACGCCTTCCTTCTTGCCTCCACTGTTCCATCATACACCCCACTACTTACTTTGTCATCCAACTTCTGTATCTCTTCCTCAAATTGCAGAATTTTGTTATCCATGTTCCCAAAATTGACCGTGTGCCATTTTTCCAGAGGAGCTGTCAAAGCCTTCAATTTGTCTGTAAAGTTTATCTCCCCTAAACCCCTCCATTCCTCTTTAACCATTCTTAGGAAACCTTCATGAGTAAACCATGAGTCAAGACTTCTAAAAGGTCTTGGGCCGTCTCTCATCTTAGTATCTTCCATTATCAACGGACAGTGATCTGACAAACCACTTGGTCCTCCTCTTAACTGAGTCTCTGAGAATTCCTCAACCCATTCGAGGCTGACCATCACTCTATCAATCCGACTACATGAGCAGCCTCTAAACCACGTATACTTACGGTCATTAAGCGGTAAGTCCACCAAGTGCATATCCTGTATCCAAGATTTAAACTCTTCAGCAGCTACAGTTAAACTACCAGTATCTTTTCTTTCCTCTATATGGACAATTTCATTAAAGTCCCCCATGAAGCAGCACGGGACCTGACATAAACCAGCAACATAGCTCAACTCCTCCCACACAACAAGTTTCTTCTCTCTGACATGAGCACCATAAACCAAAAAGAATGCACAATTGAAATTATTCTTTAATAAGACCCCTTCAACACACAGTCATCTCTCCCCTTTATAACAATTATTCATCTTGAACATGAAATCATCCCACATTAACAACAACCTACCCGAAGCACCATCGGATGCAACATATTCCCAACTTACACTATTACAGCCCTAGAGACGTGCAACATCAAATCTCGTCACAACATGTTTTTTAGTTTCAACCAGCCCTAGCATATTCAATCTATTCTTCGTCTTCAAGTCCTTAACCATTCTCGACTTCCCATCACCCCCAACCCCCTAACATTCCAAGAACAAAAAATCATTTTAGGATATTATTACACACCTTTTTGGAGTTTTTGGGTCTGCTTCGCCTTGCTTTCACCTTCTGTTTTGCCAACCTTTTTTGAGCATTTTCCTCATTCTGGGCTTGGAGAATGGCCATTATATCCCCTTCTTCGTCATACAGAATTGCGCCGGATTCCACTGCTAGATCCCAAGTCCTTTTATTTTCCAGCATTTGCTCCTCCAACGTTGAACTCAGATTGTCACTCGTTCCCCCAATATTTTCAACATCTACTCCCTCCCTAGCAGCCCCAGCACCTTCATCCCTTCCCTGGGCCAAGCTCTCCCTGCTTGCCAATGAACCTGTACGTTCTTTAACATCCAAGTCATGAATCCCACGTTTCTGTGCCCAGGTCCTCATTCCAGTCTCCCTAACCACCTCGTTATCATCCTCAACAATCGTGGTCTCAGCCACTTCCCTTTCATCACTTGTCTCCCCTATCCCTTCGTTTTCGTCAGTATCGTGCATGTCCCCTCCCCCGGCCCTTGTTGCCGACCCCTGAATTTCCTTCATCTCAGCTTCCTTGTCATTCAACCTGTCTCCATCAGCCAGCCCAATCGACCCCTCCTCAGCCTTTCTCTTCTCTAGTGAATCACCTAACCGCACTACTTCTTCAGCGGCGCAAGTCACCGTGCCAAAGAGGGGCGAGCAGCCACCAACACCAGGTGTCATGGCTATATCCCCACTGTTCGCCACTCCGCCCTCTCCATCTCGCCGTGAGCATGGGTGCCCGTTCGTCGCAGCAACCCCATCTCCATAGACCTTCCCTGGAACAGCTACGCAAGGATTGGAGAACCTTGCACCAGCGCTGATTGCTGAAGCCCGACCCGGTTGGAAGGAGCCTAGCCCACCAGCAGCTCCTGATCCAGTGCCTGTTTCAAATGGGTCAGCTGGGGGATTAGGGCCCAATTGGAGAACCTTCCCTGGAACAGCTACGCACGGATTGGAGAACCTTGCACCAGCGTTGATTGCTGAAGCCCGACCCGGTTGGAAGGAGCCTAGCCCACCAGCAGCTCCTGATCCAGTGCCTGTTTCAATTAGGTCAGCTGGGGGATTAGGGCCCAATTGCAATAGCAACCCCTTGTTGTAGCAACTAGTGTATCTGGCCCAACTTTCATAAGAGCCTGAACTTTTTCTTTTTCCCCCTTTGACACCCGCTCGCAACCCACTTAGTCTGCTCACAAGAATTCCAGATTGAGTCCTTTCCGAATCGTCCTCATCACTCACTAGATCCCCTCCCACAAAATTAGCCCTGTCTTTAATTTCCTCTTAATTAGAATTAGATGGTACCATATTCATGGGGTTGTGATTTGAATTGTCATAATTCCATTCATTCAAAATTTCTTCTGAAATTACCATTCTGTCCTTATCTTCTTCACCATCTTTCGTCACCATCGTTAACAGCTCCACCGCGTCATCCCTGAACTCCTGTATGTCTGTTCACCGTGCCAATTTTATAACATTTTCTGTTAAGTCAAGTGTTGCACCATTCAATTGTTGTTTGCTGCTTGTACCTCCATCATCCATACTTACCAGCTTACACCCCAGGCCGTATGTTTCTCGTCCTACCTCTTTTACCAGAACATCAAAACCACTGAGACCTACTGTAATATGAATCCATTCATTGATTACATCCAGCATGCTTGTATCGATTTGCACATGTCCAACACTAAAGGAATTGCGCGATTCCGTTAAATTATCACACCCGACTACTTTCCCCCATTGACCTCCTATCATTTTGAAGGTGTTCGCTGACCATACATGTAGAGGAACTCCAAAGCATTCCAACCACACTCTCCTTGTTTCACTCCTCTCCGCCTCCTCCCATCTCCATACGCTATGGAAGATTTGTAGAAGACTATTCATTTTAAAAGTGTAGGTTTCTTCGGCACTCAGCATAGAATCAAAAGTCAGTAGGGCTTTATATGCACCTAGCTCTCGTACTTGGATGACTTGAGGCATATTTATCTCGATCATATCCTTCAAAGAACAAAAATCAATGGCCTTTGTCATCCCTCCTATTAGACTTCTCTGCAACCAATCGAGATTTTCTTTTGCCACCGTTACCTCGATCTTCTTCTTAGTCCCCCCCTTTACATTGGGATCTTGTTCTTTTTTCTCCTTTCTGACCTCCAAAGTATTCAACTGCACGTCGCTAGCCTCTTCGCGCTTTGGCTGCCGACCCAACTTGTTCCGATCATCTTTTCCTCTCTGAGGACTCTTTGTGTCCTTCGTACTCGATATCCTTCTGTACTTTGCTTCCCCCACGAACACAACTTTTCCTCTCAACTTCATACGATTCATTTCCTTTATTGCCTTCAAAGCCCCACCCTTCGTAGTATATATGAACGCAAAAATGTATATGTTATCACCTTTTTGTTTGCGTGATAAGTATATGTCATTTATACGTCCAGTCCAATTGAACAGCTGAAAAAGTTCTTTCTTTGAGATGTCTTGAGGAAGGTTATCCACGAAGATGGAAAAAGAATCATGCTCCAGCCGTCGATGCTCTTCTCGATTCCAAATTCTCGAATCATTGCCATGTTTCCTATTCCTACCCCTCTCTGTGTTTCCCACCATGCTCTCTCTCTCTCTCATCTCTGATATACGTGTTAGTTATTTCTGTGAAAAATATTAACAACCAAATAGTATACATAATATTCAGTAACTCAGTAAGAGTTATAATTTAATGAAATTGGTTTAATTATTCTGTTAGTACTTATAGTTTTACTAAATTTTTAATTAGATTTTTATATTTTTTTCTTTTCAATTGTGTCTTTATAATTTTGTAATTAAGTTATTTTTATATCAAAAATATTAAAATTAACAGAATTTTTTTTCTAAAATATATGAAGTCAAAGATCTAATTAAATTTTAACTATGAATATCTTTAATTTATAAAAAAATATTCAATTAATTTTAACATTTTTTAGATTAAGCAATACCTAATTATAAAATTAAAAAAAAATGTAAGAATTCAATTAAAAAAATTTATAAAATTTAATTAACAATTTAATAAAATTATAAAGATGAAAAGATAATTAAACTATAAGAATGAAATTCTGTAAAAGTAAAAGGTTTATTAACTTTTGAATTGGTACGAGAGCATTGTGCATAGAAGATAATCTTATATTGGTTTACGAGTTAGCAAACATCGACAATCAATAACTTTGCATAGACTATATTTTTATCAACTTATAGTCACCTTACACTCCATCAACAGTTTAAAAAATGGGATTAAATAGTTCACTTTTGAATATATTTAAAAAGGAGAGTTACTCTAAGGGCATGTTGACGTGTTTGGTTTAAGAGGATTTTAGATAGGAAGAAGTGGTTTTGGAGAGTTAAACTTCATTCATGAGTTTAATTATTTGGAGAACAAGGATTCTGAAAGTTTTTATTAACCCGCTAAAACTCTTCCGAATTCCCTTTGTTTTCAAGTTCTCCAAATCGAAAGTTTTATGATAATTAAATTTAAATTATTTTTTTATTCTTAATGAATTATGTTTTGGTCCAACTCAATAGGAGTCAGGAGTCTACCAAGCAGACATGCACACTTTTCGTATGGGTAGATAATGCATGAGCATTACAGACATCTTTTTTTATTGATTTATGTAGTGAATGATTGATTTTCTGAGAGGAATTAGATATTTTATGCTTGGATCGAAGCTACTTTGAGTGTTGTTGCCTTTTATTGATTTCAGATAGCATTTGAGTGAAGATCGGGCAGAATTCATGAAAAAGTAAAGCAAAAAATTGTCCCCTACCATGTTGGCGCTAAACGCTACATCACTAGCGTTTAGTGCTGGACCCTTAAAGCTCACCATTCCGCTCCCTTCAGGCAAGGTGGCGCTAAACGCCACATCACCGGTGTTTAGTGCCAGGACCTTGGGACGTGCACGTAACTCCCTGGATGTGTGGCGCTAAATGCCACATCACCGGCATTTAGCGCTGACAACGAATCAGCAAGTAGTCCTCACGTTCTCCTTGAAGCCAGTAGCATGATTCCTTCCTTTAGATTTAAATTCAAATAAATAAATAGAAAAGATACTAGTAGGTTTTAATTTAAGTTTGTATCAATTAGGATTAGGACTATAAAAGGGAGGAGATTTGTCCTGCGGGGCTCTCTCTTCTATTCTCCTCTTCAGCAATTTTCAGTTTTACACTTTTAGGATTTTCTCTGCACCATGCGTAACAAAGTCTCCATTGTTAATGTTAGGAGCTCTGTTTATTTTGATGGACTAATACTACTATTTTTCTACTTTTGATTAATGCATTGATTTCTATTCAAGAATTGATTTCGTTCTTCATCCTAAGGATTAGAGTATATTGGAAAATAACCCTAATCTAAATTGAATCCCTTTGAATCTTGAAAAAGTTAAATCATTGGAATTAAATCTTGAAACCTTTTTCTCATAATTTATTATCTGGATTTGATGTCATATGTGACATATAATCGGATTATTTATGGGTTCTTGAGAATTGTGTGGTCTTTAAACCAGATTTCAAACTTATTTTTTTAACACAATTAATCGATTAAGGAATTGACGGTTAATTAGGTTAGAAGAGATTGAATTGCCAAGGGATTGAAATTCAATCACCTAGTGTTTGCTATGAATTAAATCTTTGTATGATCAAGGTAGATGACAATAGTTGTTAATTTGAAAATCTAAACATCTCCAAAGCCTTAATGCTCTTCTCATATTAACCTCTTCACGCATTTACTGTCTATTTTCTTTAATTTAGTGACTTTTATGCTATTTGCTATTCAAAATCCTCAATTGTTGCTTGTCTGAATAGAGTAATCAGTCAATCATTGCTTACTTAATCCATTAATCCTCGTGGGAATGATAACCCCATCCCATGGTATTACTTGATACGATCTGGTATACTTGTTGGTAGTTTGTGGTGTGAAAATTTCGCATCAAGTTTTGGCGCCGTTACTGGGATTAATTGTGATTAACAAACTACCAGTTGGTTGATTACCTTGATTAGACCCTTTCTTTTTGTTTATTTTGTTTCATTTTAGTTTAATTTATTTTTTGATATTTTAATTTAATTCAATTTTCTTCTCTTTTCGAGTTGCTCACAGAGGTTCTCTTTACTGTGACATTGAGAATCCCAATTCTTCTTATTTTCTGAGTGTTTATGCAGAAAAACAAGGACGAAGAACTTGTTCTTCACTATGACCTTGAGATTAAAAGAAATCTTAGGAGACGAAGGCAACAAGCTAGAGCTCAGAGAATTGCAAAAGATCTCAGGGATGAATCTTAAGAGGAAATTGAAGTCAGAATGGCAGATAATAATGATCATGATGTTGTCAACAATCCCAATAATGTCCAACTAGTAAGAAGAACTCTGTGGTCGTATACTAACCCCAATCCTGGGAATTGTGTGAGAAGCATTGTGGCACCAGTTGTGAATGCCAACAATTTTGAACTGAAACCTCAATTGACTATCTTAGTTTAGCAAAACTTCCAATTCATTGAGAGTCCTCAGGAGGGCCCCAACTTATTCATCTTTAATTTTTTGAGGATTTGTGATACGGTCAAGACCAACGGAGTTCCTGTTGATGTCTACAGGTTGTTACTTTTTCCATTTACTGTGAGGGACCGGGCTAGTCAGTGGCCCGAGGCACAACCCAATGGAAGTATTACAACTTAGGAGGATTTGGTCTGTAAGTTCATAACCAAATTCTTTTCGCCTTAAAGGTTGACTAAGCTGAGAATAGACATTCAGACTTTCAGACAGTTAGATGGCGAGTCTCTCTATGAAGCTTGGGAGAGGTACAAGGCCATTATTAGAAAGTTCCCTCCAGATATGTTCTCAGATTGGGTGCAGTTGCAGATTTTTTTTATGGAATCACTTAAGCTTCGAGACTCTCATTGGATAATTCTGCAAGAGGATCTTTGCACATGAAGACCACTAATGAAGCCCTGAATTCGATAGAGATGGTGGCTAACACTACAACAAATTCAGGCTGAGGCAACCCTTTAAAAACGTTGCCTATAATAAGAAAAAGTTTTGTCTTTGATCAAAGGCAACACTTTCCAACAAAACGCAACGCTTTTTGGGGGTTGGCTATACGGCCGTTACCTTAGGTCTAAGGCAACATTTTTGTGCATCAAAGGGAACCCTTTTTATGGCAACCTTAAAAAAAGTTTCCTTTTCTACAAAAAAAAGCAACTTCACGAAAGGGTTGCCTTAGAAGACTCAAACATAACACTTTAGATAAGGATTTATGGCAACACTTTTTACGAGTTGTATTTTCTAATACATAAAGCAACACTTGTCCAGATTTTTTTAAGTTGTCTTTTCATATACCTAAAGCAACACTTGTATAAATTTTTTCTGGTTGTTTTTTAATATACCTAAAGTAACACGCCAAATTTTTTAAGTTGCCTTCTTCATATACCTAAAGCAACACTTGTCTATATTTTTTTAAGTTACTTTTTTCATAGAGTTAAAGCAACACTTATCTAAGTTTATTTGTAGTTGTCTTTTTCTAATACCTTAAGCAATACCTTATTGAATTTTTCTTAAGTTCTCTTTTTTTATATCTAAAGTAATATATTTTTTACCTTTGTTATATTTATATGACATTTGAAGGATATATAGCACACACTAACAATATTTAAATATTTAAATTCAATTTAATCAATAGAGAGAATAAGCTAATAATATATATTGCATATATATAGAAAGGTATTCCAATAAGTGTCAATTAACATACTTGCTAAGTTACCAAATTAAATAAATAATAAACATAAGTAAACAAAATACATATTTTTCTCATGATGAAATTGAATAAAAAAGAAACTAGTTTTTTCATTTGAAACAATAAAGGTTTTGTGCTTTACCATTGTGCCAAGAATCGCCTTTATCTCTTCAGAAAACTTCACCCAACCATAAGAAAGCTGCAATCAATCTAAATAGACAAAAAAAATATAGTCAAAACATCAGCTTAATGGTGCGCAGAAATTGTGATTACACTTTGATTATGTAAAATTCATCGCTCTTTCTTTCCCTGGTAATGGCGCCAAAAATATGATGCCCATACCATGGTTCACAACTTCGCACAACTAACCAGCAAGTGCACTGGGTCGTCCAAGTAATACCTTACGTGAGTAAGGGTCGAATCCCACGGAGATTGTTGGTATGAAGCAAGCTATGGTCACCTTGTAAATCTCAGTCAGGCGGATATAAAATAGTAATGGGGTTTTCGAAATTAATTAATAAAATAGGGATAGAAATACTTATGTAAATCATTGGTGAGAATTTCAGATAAGCGAATAGAGATGCTTTCGTTCCTCTGAACCTCTGCTTTCCTGCTATCTTCATCCAATCAGTCTTACTCCTTTCCATGGCTAGCTTTATGTGATACATCACCATTGTCAATGGCTACTTTCGGTCTTCTCTCGGGAAAATGATCCAAATGCCCTGTCACGGCATGGCTAATCGTCTGGAGGCATCACCCTTGTCAATGGTTTCATCTTATCCTCTCAGTGAAAATGGTCAACGCACCCTGTCACAGCACGGCTATTCATCTGTCGGTTCTCAATCCTGCTGGAATAGGATTTACTATCCTTTTGCGTCTGTCACTATGCCCGGCAATCGCGAGTTTGAAGCTTGTCACAGTCATTCAATCATTGAATCCTACTCGGAATACCACAGACAAGGTTTAGACCTTCCGGATTCTCTTGAATGCCGCCATCATTCTAGCTTACACCACGAAGATTCCGATTAAGAGATCTAAGAGATACTCATTCAATCTAATGTAGAACGGAAGTGGTTGTCAGGCACGCGTTCATAGGGAATGATGATGATTGTCACGTTCATCACATTTAGGTTGAAGTGCGAATGAATATCTTGGAAGCGAAATAAGATGAATTGAATAGAAAACAGTAGTACTTTGCATTAATCTTTGAGGAACAGCAGAGCTCCACACCTTAATCTATGGAGTGTAGAAACTCTACCGTTGAAAATACATAAGTGAATAGAGGGTAGGCATGGCCGAGTGGCCAGCCTCCCATGGAGGTCTAGAGATCTAAAAGTGATCAAAAGATACAATCCAGGATCAAAAGATATCCAATACAATAGTGAAATGTCCTATTTATAATAAACTAGCTACTAGGGTTTACAGAAGTAAGTAATTGATGCATAAATCCACTTCCGGGGCCCACTTGATGTGTGCTTGGGCTGAGCTTGAGTGTTGCACGTGTAGAGGTCCTTCTTGGAGTTGAACGCCAGCATTTGTGCCAGTTTGGGCGTTCAACTCTGGTTTTGGATCCTTTTCTGGCGCTGGACGCCAGAATTAGGCAGAGAGCTGGCGTTAAACTCCAGTTTGCGTCGTCTATTCTTGGCCAAAGTATAGACTATTATATATTGCTGGAAAGCCCTGGATGTCTACTTTCCAACGAAATTGGAAGTATGCCATTTAGAGTTCTGTAGCTCTAGAAAATCCACTTTGAGTGCAGGGAGATCAGAATCCAACAGCATCAGCAGTCCTTCTTCAACCTCTGAATCTGATTTTTGCTCAAGTCCCTCAATTTCAGCCAGAAAATACCTGAAATCACAGAAAAACACACAAACTCATAGTAAAGTCCAGAAATGTGAATTTAACATAAAAACTAATGAAAACATCCCTAAAAGTAACTAGATCCTACTAAAAATATACTAAAAACAATGTCAAAAAGCGTATAAATTATCCACTCATCACAACACCAAACTTAAATTGTTGCTTGTCCCCAAGCAACTGAAAATCAAATAGGATAAAAAGAAGAGAATATACTATGAATTCCAAACTATCAATGAAACATAGCTTCAATCATATGAGCTGGACTTATAGCTTTTTGCCTCTTGAATAGTTTTGGCATCTCACTTTATCCATGGAGGTTCAGAATGATTGGCATCTATAGGAACTCAGAGTTCAGATAGTGTTATTGATTCTCCTAGTTCAGTATGATGATTCTTGAACACATCTATTTTATGAGTCTTGGCCGTGGCCCTAAGCACTTTGTTTTCCAGTATTACCACTGGATACATAAATGCCACAGACACATAATTGGGTGAACCTTTTCAGATTGTGACTCAGCTTTGCTAAAGTCCCCAATTAGAGGTGTCCAGGGTTCTTAAGCACACTCTTTTTTTTTTTTGCTTTGGACCTTGACTTTAACCGCTCAGTCTCAAGTTTTCACTTGACACCTACACGCCACAAGCACATGGTTAGGGACAGCTCGGTTTAGCCGCTTAGACCAGGATTTTATTCCTTTAGGCCCTCCTATCCACTGATGCTCAAAGCCTTGGGATCCTTTTTATTTACCCTTGCCTTTTGGTTTTAAGGGTTATTGGCTTTTTGCTCTTGCCTCTTGGTTTTAAGAGCTTTTGGCTTTTTCTGCTTGTTTTTTCTTTTTCTATTTTTTTCGCTATTTCTATTTTTTTTTCTGCAAGCTTTGTTCTTTGCTGCTTTTTCTTGCTTCAAGAATCATTTTTATGATTTTTCAGATTATCAAATAACATGTCTCCTAGTCATCATTCTTTCAAGAGCCAACATATTTAACATTCTTAAACAACAACTTCAAAAGACATATGCACTGTTCAAGCATACATTTAGAAAACAAGAAGCATTGTCACCACATCAATATAATTAAACTAAGTTCAAGGATAAATTCGAAACTCATGTACTTCTTGTTCTTTTGAATTAAAACATTTTTCATTTAAGAGAGGTGATGGATTCATAGGACATTTATAACTTTAAGACAAAGTTACTAACTACTAATGATCATGTAGTGAAGACACAAACATAGATAAGCACATAGAAAACAAAAAACAGAAGAAATAAGAACAAGGAATGAATCCACCTTAGTGATGGTGGCGTTCCCTTCTTGAGGAACCAATGATGTCCTTGAGCTCTTCTATGTCTCTTCCTTGTCTTTGTTGCTCCTCCCTCATTGCTTTTTGATCTTCTCTTATTTCATGGAGCATGATGGAGTGCTCTTGATGTTCCACCCTTAATTGTTCCATGTTGGCACTTAATTCTCCTAGGGAGGTGTTGATTTGCTCCCAATAGTTTTGTGGAGGAAAATGCATTTGAGGCATCTCCGGGATCTCATGGTGATGAGCTTCCTGCGCCTCTTGAGCTCCACGAATGGGCTCTCTTGCTTGCTCCATCTTTTTCTTAGTGATGGGCTTCTCTTCCTTAATAGGAATGTCTCCTTCTATGAAAGCTCCAGCTGAGTAACATAGATGGCAGATAAGATGAGGAAAAGCTAGCCTTGCCATGGGGGATGACTTTTCGGCTATTTTGTAGAGTTCATTAGAGATGACTTCATGAACTTCTATTTCCTCTCCAATCATGATGCTATGAATCATGATGGCCCGATCCACAGTAACTTCAGATCGGTTGCTAGTGGGAATGATTGAGCATTGAATGAACTCCAACCATCCTCTAGCCACAGGCTTGAGGTCCAATCTTCTTAGTTGAACCGGCTTGCCTTTGGAGTCAATCTTCCATTGAGCTCCTTCCACACATATGTCCATAAGGACTTGGTCCAACCTTTGATTAAAGTTGACCCTTCTAATGTAGGGGCGTTCATCTCCTTGCATCATGGGCAAGTTGAACGCCAACCTCACATTCTCCGGACTAAAATCTAAGTATTTTCCCCGAACCATTGTAACGTAGTTCTTTGGATCCGGGTTCTTAGTTTGATCATGGTTCTTGGTGATCCATGCATTGGCATAGAACTCTTGAACCATTAGGATGCCGACTTGTTGGATGGGATTTGTTAGAACTTCCCAACCTCTTCTTTGAATTTCATGTTGGATCTCTGGATACTAATTTCTTTTGAGTTTGAAAGGGACTTCGGGGATCACCTTCTTCTTGGCCACAACATCATAGAAGTGGTCTTGATGGGCTTTGGAGATGAACCTTTCCATCTCCCATGCCTCGGAGGTGGAAGCTTTTGTCTTCCCTTTCCCCTTTCTAGAGGATTCTCCGGTCTTAGGTGCCATCAATGGTAATGGAAAAATAAAAAGCTTATGCTTTTACCACACCAAACTTAGAATATTGCTCGCCCTCGAGCAATAAAAGAAAGAATAGAGGAAGAAGAAGAAGAAAATATGGAGAAGAGGGGTGAAGTGTGTTTCGGCCAAGTAGAGAGGAGAGGGTTGTGTTGTGTGAAAATGAGGAAGAATGGAGGGCTATATATAGGGGAGGGAGGGGAGTTAAGGTTCGGCCATTTAGGGTGGGTTTGGGTGGGAAATTGGTTTTGAATTTTGAAGGTAGGTGGAGTTTATGAGGTAGGTTTATGGGGAAGAGTGGATGGATGTGAGTGGTGAAGAGGTGATGGGGAAGAGAGATTGAGGTGATTGGTAAAGGGTTTTTGGGGAAGGGTGTTTATGAGATTGTGTGAAAGAGAGGTGAGAAGAAGTGAGTGGAGGTAGGTGGGGATCCTGTGGGGTCCACAGATCCTGAGATGATCCTGTGGGGTCCACAGATCCTGAGGTGTTCAAGGATTTATACCCTTGCACCAAATTAGGCATGCAAAATGCCCTTGCACGTAACTCTGGGCGTTCAGCGCCAGGTTGGTGCCCATTTTGGGCGTTCAACGCCCATTTACTGGCCATTTCTGGCGTTGAACGCCAGAACCATGCTTGTTCTGGGCGTTCAGCACCCAGATACTGCCCATTTTGGGCGTTCAGCGCCAGAACCATGCTCTGTTCTAGCGTTGAACGCCAGACAGATGCTTCCTCTAGGGTGTGATTTTTCTTCTGCTGTTTTTGATTCCGTTTTTAATTTTTTTGTTTATTTTGTGACTCCACATGATCATGAACCTATAAAGACATATAACTAAGAAAAATATAGTTAGATAAATAAAAAATTGGGTTGCCTCCCAACAAGCACTTCTTTAATGTCAATAGCTTGACAGTGGGCTCTCATGGAGCCTCACAGATGTTCAGAGCATTATTGAGACTCTCCAACACCAAACTTAGAGTTTGGATATGGGAGTTCAACACCAAACTTAGAGTTTGGTTGTGGCCTCCCAACACCAAACTTAGAGTTTGACTGTGGGGGCTTTGTTTGACTCTGCTTTGAGAGAAGCTTTTTATGCTTCCTCTCCATGGATGCAGAGAGAGATCCTTGAGTTGTAAACACAAGGTTGTCCTCATTCAATTGAAGGATCAATTCTCCTCTGTCCACATCAATCACAGCTCTTGCTGTGGCTAGGAAAGGTCTTCCTAGGATGATGGATTCATCCTCTTCCTTTCCAGTATCCAGGACTATTAAATCAGCAGGGATGTAAAGGCCTTCAACCTTTACTAACACGTCCTCTACTTGTCCATAAGCCTGTTTTCTTGAATTGTCTGCCATCTCTAATGAGATTTTAGCAGCTTGCACCCCATAGATTCCCAGTTTCTCTATTACAGAGAGGGGCATGAGGTTTATTCCTGAACCAAGGTCACACAGAGCCTTAAAGATCATGGTGCCTATGGTACAAGGTATTATGAACTTTCCAGGATCCTGTCTCTTCTGAGGCAATGTCAGTTGATCCAGATCACTTAGTTCATTGGTGAACAAGGGAGGTTCATCTTCCCAAGTCTCAATACCAAATAATTTGGCATTCAGCTTCATGATTGCACCAAGAAACTTGGCAGTTTGCTCTTCAGTAACATCCTCATTCTCTTCAGAAGAGGAATACTCATCAGAGCTCATGAAGGGCATAAGGAGGTTCAATGGAATCTCTATGGTCTCTAGATGAGCCTCGGAGTCCTTTGGTTCCTCAGAGGGAAGCTCCTTATTGATCACTAGACGTCCCAGGAGGTCTTCCTCATTGGGATTCACGTCCTCCTCTCCCTCTTTGGGTTCGGCCATTTTGGTTATGTCAATGGCCTTGCACTCTCCTTTTGGATTCTCTTCTGTATTGCTTGGGAGAGTACTAGGAGGGATTTCAGTGATCCTTTTACTCAGCTGGCCCACTTGTGCTTCCAGATTTCTAATGGAAGACCTTGTTTCATTCATGAAACTTACAGTGGCCTTGGATAGGTCAGAGACTAAGTTTGCTAAATTAAAAGTATTTTGTTCAGAGTTCTCTGTCTGTTGCTGAGTGGATGATAGAAAGGGTTTATTATTGTTAAACCTGTTTCTTCCACCATTATTAAAGCCTTGTTGAGGCTTTTGATTCTTCCATGAGAAATTTGGATGATTTCTCCATGATGAGTTATAGGTGTTTCCATAAGGTTCACCTAAGTAATTCACCTCTGCTATTGCAGGGTTCTCAGGATCATAAGCTTCTTCTTCAGGAGAAGCCTCTTGAGTACTGTTGGATACAGCTTGCATTCCATTCAGACTCTGAGAAATCATCTTGACTTGCTGAATCAATATTTTATTCTGAGCCAATATGGCATTCAGAGTATCAACTTCAAGAACTCCCTTCTTCATAGGCGTCCCATTACTCACAGGATTCCTCTCAGAAGTGTACATAAACTGGTTATTAGCAACCATGTCAATGAGTTCTTGAGCTTCTGCAGGCGTTTTCTTTAGGTGAATGGATCCACCTGCAGAAGTATCCAATGACATCTTTGATATCTCAGATAAACCATCATAGAAGATATCCAGGATGGTCCATTCTGAAAGCATGTCAGAAGGACACTTTTTGGTCAGTCCTTTGTATCTCTCCCAAGCTTCATAGAGGGATTCACCTTCCTTCTGTCTAAAGGTTTGAACATCCACTCTAAGCTTACTCAGCTTTTGAGGAGGAAAGAACTTGGCTAAGAAAGCCTTGACTAGCTTATCCCAAGAGTTCAGGCTGTCTTTAGGTTGAGAATCCAACCATATTCTAGCTCTGTCTCTTACAGCAAAAGGGAAAAGCATGAGCCTGTAGACTTCAGGATCTACTCCATTAGTCTTAACAGTATCACAGATCTGCAAGAATTCAGTTAAGAACTGAAAAGGATCTTCAGATGGAAGTCCATGAAACTTGCAGTTCTGCTGCATCAGAGAAACTAGCTGAGGTTTCAGCTCAAAGTTGTTTGCTCCAATAGCAGGAATGGAGATGCTTCTTCCATGTAAATTGGAATTAGGTGCAGTAAAGTCACCAAGCATTCTCCTTGCATTATTATTATTTTCAGCTGCCATCTCCTTTTCCTGTTTGATAATTTCTGACAGGTGCTTACTGGTTTGTTGTAATTCAGCTTCTCTTAGTTTCCTCTTCAGAGTCCTTTCAGATTCTGGATCTGCTTCAACAAGAATATTCTTGTCCTTGCTCCTGCTCATATGACAAAGAAGAGGGTACAGAAAAATAATAATAATAGAGATCCTCTTTTTTTTTCTTTTTTTCTTTTTTTTTTGTGAGTGAGGGAGAGGTGTTAGTAGATGAATAAACAAATAGAAGGAGATGAGAGAGAAGAGAATTTTCGAAAATTATTTTTGAAAAAAGAGTTAGTGATTTTCGAAAATAGTTTTTGAAAAAGGTTAGTAGTTTTCGAAAATTAAGATTTAAAAATTGAAATAATTAGTTAATTAAAAAGAAATTTTGAAAAAGAGGGAGATATTTTCGAAAATTGGAGAGAGAGAGAGTTAGTTAGGTAGTTTTGAAAAAGATAAGAAACAAACAAAAAGTTAGTTAGTTAGTTGAAACAAATTTTGAAAAGATAAGAAGTTAGGAAGTTAGAAAAAGTATTTTGAAATCAAATTTTTGAAAAAGATAAGATAAGAAGATATTTTTGAAAAGATATGATAGAAATTAGTTTTTGAAAAAGATTTGAATTTTAAAATCACAATTAATGACTTGATTCACAAGAAATCATAAGATATGATTCTAGAACTTAAAGTTTGAATCTTTCTTAATAAGCAAGTAACAAACTTGAAATTTTTGAATCAAAACATTAATTGTGATGTTATTTTCGAAAATATGATGTAAAATTAAGAAAAATATTTTTGAAATTTTCGAAAATAACTAAAAAAAATTGAAAAAAGATTTGATTTTTGAAAAAGATTTTGAAAAAGATAAGATTTTTTTTAAATTGAAAATTTGATTTGACTCATAAAAACAACTAGATTTTAAAAATTTTTGAAAAAGTCAAATCTAATTTTCGAAATTTTAAGAGAGAAAAAGGGAAAGATATTTTTTTATTTTTGAATTTTTATGATGAGAGAGAAAAACAAGAAAAAATGATGCAATGCATGAAAGTTATGGATCAAAACAATGAATGCATGCAAGAATGCTATGAATGTCAAGATGAACACCAAGAACACTATGAAGATCATGATGAACATCAAGAACACATTTTTGAAAAATTTTTAATGCAAAGAAAACATGCAAGACACCAAACTTAGAATTCTTTAATGCTTAGACATAAAGAATTCAGGAATGCATATGAAAAACAAGAAAAGACACAAAACATGCAAATGCAAAGATCAAACAAGAAGACTTACCAAGAACAACTTGAAGATCATGAACAACACTATGAATGCATGAATTTTTTCGAAAAATGCAAGATGAACATGCAATTGACACCAAACTTATAACATGACTCAAGACTCAAACAAGAACACAAAAATAATTTTTTTTTATTTTTATGATTTTCTAAATTTTTTTTTGGATTTTTTTTTTCGAAAATTATTTGTAAAAGAAAAAAATAAGGATTCCAAAATTTTTAATATGAATTCCAGGAATCTTGCCATGTTAGTCTAAAGCTTCAGTCCAGGAATTAGACATGGCTCACTAGCCAGCCAAGCTTTCAATGAAAGCTCCGGTCCAAAACACTAGACATGGCCAATGGCCAGCCAAGCTTCAGCGAAATATCAGAATATACTGCTCCTTACTTATCAAATATGTAACTTGCCTCTATGCTGATGGTGTGGAAGCCTCAGTCCAAAAGAATTTAGACATGGCTTTGCAGCCAGCCAGGCTTCACATGCTTCATGAAACACTAGAATTTATTCTTAAAAATTTTGAATAAATTTTTTTTTTCGAAAACAGGTGAGAAAATTTTGAAATATTTTTGAAAAATTTTTTGAAAAGAAAACAAAAAGAAAATTACCTAATCTGAGCAACAAGATGAACCGTCAATTGTCCAAACTCGAACAATCCCCGGCAACGGCGCCAAAAACTTGGTGCGCAGAAATTGTGATTACACTTTGATTATGTAAAATTCATCACTCTTTCTTTCCCTGGTAATGGCGCCAAAAATATGATGCCAATACCATGGTTCACAACTTCGCACAACTAACCAGCAAGTGCACTGGGTCGTCCAAGTAATACCTTACGTGAGTAAGGGTCGAATCCCACGGAGATTGTTGGTATGAAGCAAGCTATGGTCACCTTGTAAATCTCAGTCAGGCAGATATAAAATAGTAATGGGGTTTTCGAAATTAATTAATAAAATAGGGATAGAAATACTTATGTAAATCATTGGTGAGAATTTCAGATAAGCGAATAGAGATGCTTTCGTTCCTCTGAACCTCTGCTTTCCTGCTATCTTCATCCAATCAGTCTTACTCCTTTCTATGGCTAGCTTTATGTGATACATCACCATTGTCAATGGCTACTTTCGGTCTTTTCTCGGGAAAATGATCCAAATGCCCTGTCACGGCATGGCTAATCGTCTGGAGGCATCACCCTTGTCAATGGTTTCATCTTATCCTCTCAGTGAAAATGGTCAACGCACCCTGTCACAGCACGGCTATTCATCTGTCGGTTCTCGATCCTGCTGGAATAGGATTTACTATCCTTTTGCGTCGGTCACTACGCCCAGCTCGTCATAGTCATTCAATCATTGAATCCTACTCGGAATACCACAGACAAGGTTTAGACCTTCCGGATTCTCTTGAATGCCGCCATCATTCTAGCTTACACCACGAAGATTCCGATTAAGAGATCTAAGAGATACTCATTCAATCTAATGTAAAACGGAAGTGGTTGTCAGGCACGCGTTCATAGGGAATGATGATGATTGTCACGTTCATCACATTCAGGTTGAAGTGCGAATGAATATCTTGGAAGCGAAATAAGATGAATTGAATAGAAAACAGTAGTACTGTGCATTAATCTTTGAGGAACAGCAGAGCTCCACACTTTAATCTATGGAGTGTAGAAACTCTACCATTGAAAATACATAAGTGAATAGAGGGTAGGCATGGCCGAGTAGCCAGCCTCCCATGGAGGTCTAGAGATCTAAAAGTGATCAAAAGATACAATCCAGGATCAAAAGATATCCAATACAATAGTGAAATGTCCTATTTATAATAAACTAGCTACTAGGGTTTACAGAAGTAAGTAATTGATGCATAAATCCACTTCTGGGGCCCACTTGGTATGTGCTTGGGCTGAGCTTGAGTGTTGCACGTGTAGAGGTCCTTCTTGGAGTTGAACGCCAGCATTTGTGCCAGTTTGGGCGTTCAACTCTGGTTTTGGATCCTTTTCTGGCGCTGGACGCCAGAATTGGGCAGAGAGCTGGCGTTGAACTCCAGTTTGCATCATCTATTCTTGGCCAAAGTATAGACTATTATATATTGCTGGAAATCCCTGGATGTCTAATTTCCAACGCAATTGGAATCACGCCATTTCGAGTTCTATAGCTCCAGAAAATCCACTTTGAGTGCAGGGAGGTCAGAATCCAACAGCATCAGCAGTCCTTCTTCAACCTCTGAATCTGATTTTTGCTCAAGTCCCTCAATTTCAGCCAGAAAATACCTGAAATCACAGAAAAACACACAAACTCATAGTAAAGTCCAGAAATGTGAATTTAACATAAAAACTAATGAAAATATCCCTAAAAGTAACTAGATCCTACTAAAAACATACTAAAAACAAGGTCAAAAAGCGTATAAATTATCCGCTCATCACTTAACAATAACATGTATACTCAAGTGTTACAATAATTTAGCACACATATACCTAATCATGATTTGGTATATGAGTCGATAGAGGAGAATGTCGAATTATCAAATTTAGATCTTGTGCACTATTTGCAGACGATTGCTTAGATCGCAAGAGAGAAAGCGTTTCATCAACATTCATACTAGGAGAAGTTTGTTGCAATATAAGTTTCACAATATCTTCCAATCCTTGCAGCCGTTACTTATAGTGGTCTAATTCAATTTTTAAAGTTGTTATCTTCTCTTCACTTTGTTTTTTGATTTCATCTATTTCTTTATTTTTCTTAAGAGAAATTTTTGTAATAGTTCTTTCCAAACATCGAACTCTTCTTGGATTCTCTTTACCAAACACTTTTTAAAATGCATTGGTAGGAGTTTCTCCAACTTCTTGAAAATCATCAAGTTTATCCTATACACACAAATATATTATATGCCTATTTTTAGTGATAAAAATTCAATGAAAGAATGATCAATTTAATCATAAAAAGATTAGAGCCTCAAATTGATTCTCCTAAAAAAAATAAAATCATAGTTATATTAGTTATTCTATCATCTAAATAATCACACATGTCATAGATCATTATGACCCTTATAATCTAATTCACAAAAGGACTAGCAATTTTATTCATTGTTATATCTTTTTAAAATTAATTTGAAACATCTAATATTTAGAAGGGCAAACCAATACACGATAATATTTTAGAAATAATTTTAAACATTTATCCTATATATTTCTAATTATAAGTGATATAAATATGAATATCTTATAATTAATCCAACAACCTATTGATAACTAATAAAGGCAGCAATCCAAAATAGGCATAAAACAGCCATAAAATAGCAACTGAAATAATAACCATGTCAGCCATAAAACAGCAACCACGACATTCATAAAACAGCAACTATGACAGTCATAAAATAGCCATAAAGTAGCAACTAGAATAGCAACCACGACAGCCATAAAATAGTAACTAAAACAGTAACCATAACAGCCATAAAACAGCAATTAAAACAAGAAAATTATAGACTAACTTACAATAGCAACTTGTGTTTCTACGTCAAGTATTTTTCCTTTTAGTCCATTCTGAGTTGCAACAAACATTTTAGCTTGATTTGGTTCCTCTTTGTTCTCTTTTTTCTCATGATACATACCAAGATGACAATTATAAAGTTATAACATACTAAAATTAGGTAAAAATCACGAGTAGAGAATTTTAACTCAAACATGACCTTACAAAAATCAACACGCACTCTTGCAAAATTGATTGGCCCCATTTTATGCCTCTATTGTTGCTTCTCATGATTTTCAGAATTTATAACACACATGCACTACAAAAAAAAAGGTCTATGGTCACGGTGAAAAACCGTGACCATAGCTAGTGAAAAGGGTGACCATAGGTCTATGGTCACGGTTTTTGACCTATGGTCACGGTTTTTCTGCCGTGGCCTATTCTCTCATGGCCATAGACCTATGGTCACGGTTTTTTTATCTATGGTCACGGTTTCTATGGCCACGGTTGTAATGTTCAAATTCTGGCACTTTAGGCCACGTTTTTTTACCGTGACCATAGGTTAATCTATGGTCACGCGATAAAACCGTGACCATAGCCCATCTATGGTCACGGTTTTGGCCGTGACCATAGCCTCTATGGTCACCCCTTCCCAAAACCGTGACCATAGCCCTATCTATGGTCACGGTTTTGGCCGTGACCATAGCCTCTATGGTCACTCTACCTAAAACCGTGACCATAGCCATATCTATGGTCACGGTTTTGACCGTGACCATAGCCTCTATGGTCACCCCTTCCCAAAACCGTGACCATAGCCCTATCTATGGTCACGGTTTTGGCCGTGACCATAGCCTCTATGGTCACTCTACCTAAAACCGTGACCATAGCCATATCTATGGTCACGGTTTTGACCGTGACCATAGCCTCTATGGTCACCCCTTCCCAAAACCGTGACCATAGCCCTATCTATGGTCACGGTTTTGGCCGTGACCATAGCCTCTATGGTCACTCTACCTAAAACCGTGACCATAGCCTCTATGGTCACCCCTTCCCAAAACCGTGACCATAGCCTTATTTATGGTCACAGTTTTGGCCGTGACCATAGCCTCTATGGTCACCCCACATGAAAACCGTGACCATAGCCTTATCTATGGTCACGGTTTTTTACCGTGACCATAGCGTCTATGGTCACCCCGCATTAAAATAGTGACCATAACCTTATCTATAGTCACTGTTTTCACCGTGGCCATAGCTTATCTATGGTCACCCCTCCTTAAAACGGTGGCCATAACTTATCTATGGTAACTTGTTTTATTTTATAAATTTTTTTAAAGCATAATCACATTCCAAAATGATGATAATCACAAAATAAATCTAAGAATGAGAAATTCAATAAATGTAAATCATAAAAGTTTCATTAAAAAGTAGATATCCATTACAACACTAATCAAAATAGAGTGTAATTTATCCATTACATGTATTATCGAATAAAATCTCTTATCAAAATGTAAAGAAGACATCAAAATAATACATTTAGATAACCAAAATCATTATAAGACCCATCCCATCTTATATTTGTATTGAACATATTTTCTTCACATCATATCCTCCTGCTAGCAAAAGAAATAAAGAAGTTAGAACAGAACAAAAATATTTTTGATGATGCATGCAGTGCAGTTGAGTAATGAATATGGAGCACAAGTTAAGTAAGTCAATCAATATGAAAATTTCAACCACTAAATAACAAGGAGCATTTGCATGTGGTTTTGAGCCATTTGGTAATGTTTATATGTTTTTAATCTATCTTTGAGTGGAACTTCAACTCCCCTGTTGAAGTCGCTTAAAACTGAAAAAAATCCAGCACAAAGAAACAACCGCAACCAAAATAGAAGCTTAAAAAACAAGGTAATACCGAAATACTATTATTAGCTTCCAACCCATCAAACAAATCAAGTAATCAACACCAGCGAAACAGAAAAACCAGATTGAGTGTGAAATCAATAGACAAAGTAAATTTTAAAATAATAATAATACTGATTGCTATATATTACTGAGTACTAATTCAATGCTGATTGCTACCCCTTCACCTTCATGTATTATTATTGCTTTATCTAATTTTCTATACCTTCTGAAGAGAAACAATGGTAGGTTATGCATCTTAGTTCGTAATTAGTTTCTTACCCTTCTATTCAACACGTGCTCATGGAGCCAATTAGCCAATAAAATCAACAATAAAATTAACATCAACAACAATCAGGTACTATTAAGCAATCAGCCACTATTAATTTAACTACTCATTTTGACAGTACTTACTTCCATATCTTTTGACACATGGTTCGATCCCAGTGAAGGAGGAATGCTTCGCCTCGCATCATTTGGTGCACTACTTGCATCAGGCGGAGATTGTTGGGCAGCTTCTATCATTACTTGCACTTGTTCCGCACTCATACCAGGATTAACTTGTTGCAACACCGTTTTGATCAAGCTTGTTAAACCATCCAACTTGGAAGTCAAGTTATTTTGATTTTTTTCCATAGTTGAAACCACTTCAGCATGTTGTTGTTGCATTTGTCGGATTTGCTTATCCTTTTTAAGAGAGGATTTTGTGACTGATCGACCATAGAAACGAACCCTACCATGTCTCTCCTTTCCAAACACCGTTTGAAGCGCTTCATCATCACTGTATCCAGCTTGCTTCAAATTTTGAAGATGTTCCTATTACACAGAAGGAAAATTGTAATAAGTTCATGTGCGCATATGCTGAAAATAAAAAAAATGATTTACACATTTCTTTTAGTGTACATTTCTACGAAACTAAACAACTCACAATCGTCTCTTGTGTTCCCGAGTCAATTTCTCCTTTCTTGTTAGTACGAGTTACAACAAACATCTCAGACTGTGATGGATCTTCATTGCCCTCTTTTTTTGCACGCTACAAAGAAACCATCAAGGTTACTCGAAGTCAACACAGATGAAGTCAACATAGACGACATGAAAGATGTAAAGATACTTAAATGCGAAGTACAAATATGATACCAATTCAGCGCGTACTAATTCAAAACTAACTGGTCCCATTCGATGATTCCATTTTTGTTTGGATCTATTTTCACGATTTTTCTCAGAAATAACCTACATATTGTTGTAATACAAAAATACATAAAGTTAGTTAAATACACAATACCATTAATAAAGCCAAGAAAGTTGTGAAAATAACTTACTTTGATGATATCAAGACTCCAAAATTGAACTAATTTCCTAAAATGCAGTTCAGGTACAGTAATTGGACGATTTTTCATCATCTCTCTGAATGAGCTGTACGGTGTATAGTGATATTTTTTTATCCGTTTCTTAAATTGCTTCCATGACTCTCCAATGGTATCTATCACCCAAGGCTCAGCATCACTTGGAATTTTATATTTAGACTATGAATAAACAGTGAGTTATGTTATTTTACCATACAATGCTAAGCCTAATTGTAAACAATTTAAAAAGGAGAATGGTCTAGTTACCTTTGCATAATCCAACATTGAAGTTTTAGTCTCACTTGAAACAGCTTGCCAACTAGTATATAATAACGTGACCAAATTAGAGTTTCTTGCAAGTGTACCTAAGAATCGACTAAACAATTGAACCTGAGTCTTTGTTGGGCCTATAGGTCTGCCGTTGCACCATGTTAACTCTATCTGTGTCTCCATAGCATGAATATGCTTGAGTTGGGTGGGACCACGAACTTTTTTATTTTTGGTACCTATTTCCAATGTCATTACTAGAGAACATTAACAAGAATACTAATGAAGTAAATAAAAGAGTAAGCAACTAAATACAAGAGTTAGGTTGATGTCTTTCACTATTTGCTATTGAAAAAAAAAAGGATAAAGGCATTACCGAGTTGACTGTCACCACTATCACCAACACTTGGATTGTGATCATCATAATCATATTCATATTCTTCATCATTTTCATCCAATGATATCCCATATTTTTCGAAAAATTCATCCAAAGTCATAGCCGGGATAAGAGACTCAATCTTATGTTCTTCTTCATTGGCATATTCTTCATTCGATTTCATCATTAGCATGTTCTTATTGGTCGGCTTCTTGCTTTGACCATCAGCTTCATTACTATTCATCTTGGGTTTATCATCTTCCACCTTTGAATTCTTCATTGGCACCTTCTTCCTAGACGACTTCTTCCCACTTTGACCCTCAATTTCATTGGCTTTCATCTTGACTAGATGATTTTCTTCGTTGCAGTTCTTTGTTGGCATCTTGATTTGATCCTCATGGTCTTTCATTTTTGTTATCTTCTTGGTTGCCATTTTGCTTTGACCTTCATCGTCAACTCTTGTCAGCTTCTTCTTTGGCATCTTGCCCTTTTTCATTGTCTCATGTTTACTACTATCCCCACATGCAGCTAAAACATGTTCCCTTTTGATTTGAAATTGTTTTAACAATGCATAAGCACTCGTGAATTGTATTTTTCCTGAATTTTTCACTGGACTCCTCATCTTCAAGGGACTTCTTTGTGACTCTATTTGTGATAGGGTCCTTAACCTTTTTCTTTTGGGATTTCCTTCATTGTTCATCCTGTATAAAAAAAAGTCAAATAAAGCATCAACATAATTCAATTGCATGAAGGAGAAAATTAAGTAAACAAACATTGAGAGGGCAGGGTCGAATCCCACGGAGATTGTTGGTATGAAGCAAGCTATGGTCACCTTGTAAATCTCAGTCAGGCAGATATAAATTGATAATGGAGTTTTCGAATAATAAATAATAAAATAGGGATAGAGGTACTTATGTAAATCATTGGTAGGAATTTCAGATAAGCGAATGGAGATGCTTTTCGTTCCTCTGAACCTCTGCTTTCCTGCTATCTTCATCCAATCAGTCTTACTCCTATCCATGGCTGGCTTTATGTGATACATCACCACTGTCAATGGCTACTTTCGGTCATCTCTCGGGAAAATGATCCAATGCCCTGTCACGGCACGGCTAATCGTCTGGAGGCATCACCCTTGTCAATGGCTTCATCTTATCCTCTCAGTGAATAATATGCTCACGCACCCTGTCACGGCACGGCTATTCATCTGTCGGTTCTCGATCATGCTGGAATAGGATTTACTATCCTTTTACGTCTGTCACTAACGCCCTGCAATCGCGAGTTAGGAGCTCGTCACAGTCATTCATTCATCGAATCCTACTCGGAATACCACAGACAAGGTTTAGACTTTCCGGATTCTCTTGAATGCCGCTATCATTCTAGCTTACGCCACGAAGATTCTGATTAAGAGATCTAAGAGATATTCATTCTAGCTTAATTCATGTAGAACAGAAGTGTTTGTCAGACACGCGTTCATAAAGGAGAAGGATGATGAGCGTCACACATAATCATCACCTTCATCACGTTCTTGGGTGCGAATGGATATCTTTAGAAGAGAAATAAGAAGAATTGAATAGAAAACAGTAGTACTTTGCATTAATCTTTGAGGAACAGCAGAGCTCCACACCTTAATCTATGGAGTGTAGAAACTCTACCGTATGAAAATACATAAGTGAAGGTCCAGGCATGGCCGAGATGGCCAGCCCCCTAAAACGTGATCAATAGTCTCCTAAGATGAACAATGGGTTAAAACTGAGACCAAAGATGCCTAATACAATAGTAAAAGGTCCTATTTATAATAAACTAGCTACTAGGGTTTACATGAGTAAGTAATTGATGTATAAATCCACTTCCTGGGCCCACTTGGTGTGTGTTTGGGCTGAGCCTAAGTGTTGCACGTGCAGAGGCCATTTGTGGAGTTGAACGCCAGTTTCTGTGCCAGTTTGGGCGTTCAACTCTGGTTTTGGATCCTTTTCTGGCGCTGGACGCCAGATTTGGGCAGAAGGCTGGTGTTGAACGCCAGTTTACGTCGTCTATTCTTGGCTAAAGTATGGACTATTATATATTGCTGGAAAGCCCTGGATGTCTACTTTCCAACGCAATTGGAATCGCGCCATTTAGAGTTCTGTAGCTCCAGAAAATCCACTTTGAGTGCAGGGAGGTCAGAATCCAACAGCATCAGCAGTCCTTCTCAACCTCTGAATCTGAGTTCTGCTCAAGTCCCTCAATTTCAGCCAGAAAATACCTGAAATCACAGAAAAACACACAATCTCCTAGTAAAGTCCAGAAATGTGAATTTAACATAAAAACTAATGAAAACATCCCTAAAAGTAACTAGATTCTACTAAAAACATACTAAAAACAATGTCAAAAAGCGTATAAATTATCCGCTCATCAATTGTAAATATTTGTTTTTCGCTTGTTTATTTGTTTTTGTTTTTAATTTTTTCTTTTATTAGCTACTATGAATTCTCACCCTTGTTGCTTTAAGTTTGGTTCCAATGTTGTTGTAAGAAATGGAAACTATAATGAAAATAGGCATCAAGGTTGGAAGAATCAAAGATGGGAGGAGCCACAAGGATTTGATCAATCCTCTTGGCAATAACCCCCTCCAATGCGCTATAACCAACAACCATTCTGTGATGCATACCAAGACAACAGTTATGGTGGACCTTTTCGTGACAACCAACCTCCACCAAATTACTATGGTCAAGAGCCATTCCGAGGTGCGTACCAAGATGATAGATGTGGTGGACCCCCTTGTAGTTACCAACAAGCTCCATCATATGCCAATGAACTACCTCCTCAACATAGCTTTGAACTACCATACTCACAAGCCACCCACAACCATTCACCTCCATATGACCCTAAACCTTAATCACCCCAATTCCAATCCAATTACCCCCAAGAACCACCACTTCCATATGCACCATGTCCATATCCATCGACCTAAGAATCACAGGCTCGCCTCAAGGAAACAGTAGATCAATTTCATGCAACCCTTCATCAACTGGAGCAAGCAATAAATCAATTACCTTCCAGATGTTCGGACACTCAAGGAACACCCATGGCTTCATGTGGAGAATCTAATGAAGAACGTAGCATGAATGAGACACTAAAAACTCTGGTGGACAGTAAGGAGCATGAATTTATACTGGAACAAGTGGAGGAAGCCGGAATTATTGAAAAGGAAGAAGTGGTCAAAGACTTAGGAGATGCAAAACGTCCATAGGAAAGCCCAGTCATAGAGCCCCCCTTCTAAGGAGTTTGAATTTGATGTTGAGGAGGGTGTACAACCTCCAAGGCATATCATGGTTGAAGACTTTAAAGGGGATGATCAAGAGATGGATTCAATCATTGATGAATTCTTATCTACATTTAAATCCTCTCCCATTGGACTTGACATGGAGATTAAAGAAGAAGAATAACAACCTCCCATGCCCTTGGTGAACAATGAAAAAGAGATCGAATTGGAAGAAAGCTACCAAGAGGAAGAGGTTAAAATTGAAGAAGCTTGCAAGGAGGTGGAAGTTGTCAAGGAAGAGCTCAAGGGAATGGAGCTGGAAATCACCTTTCCAAAGTTGCTGGAGACCTCTCCCCAAAGCCATCACTGTCCATTCCTTCATTCAAGTGGGTAAATCTTTCATCTCTAAGCTTAATTAGCCCACTTGAATATGCTTTGCTTGAGACGGATGGGCAACTTAGAGCTCTTTGTGGCTATAAGAGTAAGAGGGAGATGGTTAGTGGCAAGAGTTGTCATGCAAGGTTCAATATGGTTGCATGCTCCAAATTGAAGTATAAGGGTTGATATAATTCTCAATTGAATGGGTCTAGAAAATTATTTTGATGTCTCAGTAAGAATTTCGACTGTTCACCACCCAAGTGGAAAAATGATGATCAACAAGAAGACGGGTGCAAAAGCAAGGTTTGGGACCCCAGAATTCATTCTAGCAATCAACACTCTTGGGGTCTTGTCACTTGCTTTAACTTGCTTGAAGGCTTTATGCAAATAGTGTGGGATCCCGGAGGCTATTGGAATTGCAAACATTGGTGGAGATTCCTGGATGAGTTCAAGCACAAGCCACCATAACAAGGAGCTCACCAAATGTCCAACTTAAGGACTCTAATTAAAAGTGCTAGGTAGGAGACAACCCACCATGGTATGATCGTTCTTTTTCAGTCTTAGTTTTATTTTGTTTTGTTTTATTCTTAGTTTTATTTTATTCTATTTTTCTTAGTGTTCATTCATAATGTCTGCATTAGCATCTGCATTTCGCATTCTGCATACTGCATAAAAAAAGAGGGGGATCGACGCGCAAGCGTCTACGACGTGCAAGCGTCTACGACGCGCACGCATCATTTGTGTATGCACAACCAAACAGAGAGTGGCGCGAGAGACGCGCGGGAGGGGTGCATGAAGCACAAGCCACCCCACGCGTACGCGTACGCGTCCCCTGCAGAAAGTGCGACCCACGCGTAAGCTTCAGCGACGCGTATGCGTGGGGATGAAAATCAGCGTAAAAATCATATGAACAGAGAGTTGTGCTGCCCCCACGCTGGAACTGTGCTAGAGGCACAAGGTCATCCACGCATACGCGTCTCTGACGCGTGCGCGTCCTTTTGCTTCCAAGACCACCCACGCGTACGCGTGGGCGACGCTTATGCATCACATGGTTAATGCAGTTTTCACGCGCACGCGTGCCCTGTGCACGCGCGTCGCGTCCCGTTTTTAATTTCCCTCCCATTTCTTCTCTCTTTTCTCTTTCTTTCTTCCTCCTTTCTTACTTTCTTTTTCTTCGTTTATTTACCTTTTCATCCTTCTTCACTTTCATTCTATTTGTACTTAATTTATTTGCATACTTTCATTCGTTGCATTTTAATTTTTTGCATATTTTTATCTCCTTTTCTAAATTTATTATTTTTCCATTGGTGTTAAATTTTCTTATTCAACTGTTACATCTTTTCTTGAATTATTCTGGTGCTTCATGACTTGTTTTATTCTGATTGGGTATTATTATGCATAAGTCAATACTAATCTTTTATGATACTTGCATTCCATTTGCATTGCTATGCATTTACACTGTCTTTCATTGCCCACACTCTTCTCCCATTATTGCAATTTTTGCACTGTTGATACGCCAATTGCTTTTACTGTTTTCTCACTTGCATGTTGTAGCTACCATGTAACTAAGACTCTCATTATTTGGCATTAACCCAACCATATTTTAAATTGTTTTCTATCTTTGTTTTTGGGTTACTTTTCTTCTTTTTCCTCTTCTTTCAGGATGGCCACCGAGGAAGGGAAACAGAAAACTTTCACATGGGGAGACAGACAAGTCCATCTGCACAATCTTTGGAGAAAAGCGCCAGTTGGAACCACCCGTTCACTTGCACATCTTAGCATGCACCGAGGACTGTGCAATCTTTAAGTGTGGGGAGGTCGATACCGATCTCCATGGGTTAGTTATTTCCTTCTCAACACCAATGTTTTATTTTCTTTGTTTGTTCATTGTTACATTTACATGTTTGATTGCATATTTGCTTGATTTTGTGCATATTTTACCACCACTTGGTTAAAGTAATATTTTCTTTTTCAAGAAACTTTTTATAGCATTCCACTAATTTGAATTAAAATTTTTATTAAACTTGTTTGAAGAAATATTATTTTGGAACATGGTTTAGAGCTCGAACACACAAAACCTGTGAGATTTTGAGCTTATTTGATTGGTTGCATTTTATCAACCAATATTTTATTTTTGGTGTGTGTTTTTCTCTCTAAAATTGTGATTTTTGTCTTGCTTGATTCTATATTTCCATTGTTTAACGTATACATGCACTTTTATGATTGAGGCCTTTGTTTCACTAAGCTTACATACCCATATGGCCTTACCTTTCATTATCCCTTGCAAACCAATTTTGAGCCTATTATACCCCTTTGTTCTTTACTTTAGCACATCATTAACTTTAAGCGGAAAATAATAATGTCCTTAATTTGAATCCTTGGTTAGCTTAGACTAGTGACAGTGCTCACAAATTAAGTGTGGGGAAATTGGGTTTGCCAATATTTGGTTTGAGAATTGGGTGCTGTGTATTCTTGAGAAAATATGAATAAGAATGTTAAGAACATGTTTATGCATTGAATACCTTAATCATATGCATTGAAAAAGAAAAAAAATTATTAAGAAAAGGAAAATAGAAAAAGAAAAAAAAGAGAGAAAAAAAAGAAAATGAGTAAATAAATAAAAGGGGACAAAATACCCCAAAGTAAATGGTGAAAGCAATGCATATGTGCTGTACTCAAAATCGGATGCATGAATATGTGGTAAACATAGTTAATGGGCAGTTAGATTTTGCATTGTAATTACATGGATTGTCTTAAGTTAGGTGGGAAAAGTTTAAGTTAATTAAGGATTCAGATTTTAGTCCACTTAGCCAAATACAATCCTACCTTGACCCTAACCCCATTACAACCCTTAAAAGACCTCTTGATATGTGTATCTGTGCATTAAATACTTGTTGATTGTTAGAAGAAAAGCAAGCCTTAGAAAGCAATATTAGTAGAGAATTGAGAGAATCGAACCTCAAACACTTGAGAGATTAGAGTGTATACATTTCCGGTGAGGGTTCGATGCTCGATTCTTTGTTCCCAGCTTTCACGAGCTATTTTCTTTTACAAGTTTACTTGTACTTTATTTTATGATTTGAATTAGTGAAATTCAGTTCATGTCTGTTCTTGAAAGATTTATTTATTTTTCACCAAGTAGGTAAAAGTATTTTGCATTTAGCTGCATTCATACAGATAGGTTGCATTTCATACATTCTACCATTCCTCTTCACTCTTATAGCTTCTCTTGAGCTTAGCATTAGGACATGCTAATGTTTAAGTGTGGGGATCCATCTTGTGACGAAGCCTTTAAGCACTTCAAGATCGTATTGTCGGAGCCCCCTGTACTCAGAAAGCCTAGGGAAGGAGAGCTCTTGTACATGTACCTTGCTATTGTGGAAAAGGCCTTAAGCGCTATCCTGGTGAAGGAAGAAGGTAAATAACAGCAACCGATGTACTTCATAAGTAAAGTGCTCCAGGTGCTGAGCTAAGGTATAAAAGGTTAGGAAAGGTGGCCTTCACCCTACTGATTTCTTCTTGGAATCTAAGGCAGTATTTTTAGGGGCACCCAGTCATAATAAGAACCAACCAGGCAATCATGCAGATATTAGAAAAGCCCGACCTAGCAGAGCGGATGATGATATGGGCAATAGAGCTATCTCAATATGACATCCAGTATGAGCCTCGCCACACCATCAAGGTACAAGTAATGGTTGACTTCCTAGCAGAAGTAGCTGGCGACCCTTGCGAGAGCCCGAACACACGGTGGAAACTCCACGTGGATGAAGCATCCAACTAAGTGTTCGGTGAGGAAGGGATAATATTAGAAAACTTAGAAGGGGTGACTTACGAGTAGTCTATTAAGTTCGAGCTCCCGGTCTCGAATAACCAAGCAGATTATGAGGCCATGATTAGGGGCCTAATGCTTGCAAAGGAAGTTGGGATAACAAGACTCGAAATCAATAGTGATTCTCAGGTGGTGACAGCCCAGGTAAATGGAATGTACCAAACTTATAACCCGCTATTACAAAAGTACTTAGAAGAAACCAAATAGTTGTGTACGGGTTTTGAGGAGGTAGTTGTGCAGCACGTTCTCAGGAAAAAGAATGCTAGAGTAGACCTGCTGTCAAACTAGCTAGCACCAAGCTTGGACCAAGAAACCGATCTCTCATTCAAGGCTTGGAAAAGGAGCCCTCAGTAGCCCTATGCTTAACCCGAGACCACCACCAAGAACCCCCTTCTTGGGCTGACCCGATCCAATAATTCATCAAGGAAGTGAAGTACTCGCAAACCTGGAAGAAGCTAAGCTCGTGAGAAGATAGGCCGCTAAGTATACAGTAGTGAAAGGCTAGTTATACAAGAGAGGACTCAACCAACCTCTATTGAAATGTCTGAGGCCCGGGCAGATGGAGTATATCATGAAAGAGGAACACGAGGGATGTTGTGGGCATCACATCGGAAGAAAAGCTCTAACTCGAAAGCCCGTCAGGGCTGGTTACTATTGGCCCATAATGATGGCCGACGCCAGCGAGTACATGAAGAAACGATCTAGGTGCCAAGAAAATGTGAATTTCCACAAGGCACCATCATGGCCTCCGACCTTTCTCCCAGTGGGGAGTTGACCTACTGGGCTCGTTTCTGAGACTCAACAAGTAAAGTATCTGATCGTGGCTATTGATTACTATACGAAGTAGGTAGAAGCAGAGCCACTAGCAAGCATATCATTGGCAAATTGCTGCAAATATCTGTGGAGACAGGTAATCGCAAAGTTTGGGATCCTGGAGGTCGTGATATTAGACAATAGGACACAATTTTTTTATAAGAAATTCGGCGAGTTCCTGTCAGGTCTCGGTATCAAGCAACGACCCCTAGAGCAATGGACAGGTAGAGGCAGCGAACAAGGTCATCCTAAAAGGATTGAAGAAGTGATTGGAGCAGATGAAAGGCTTGTGGGCAGATGAGCTAGCCTTCGTCCTATGGTCTTAAAGGACGATACCATAATTTTCTACCAGCGAAATGCCCTTTTGTTTTACCTACAGGGTAGATGCTGTTATTCCTATCGAGATAAGAGAACCCAGCCCAAGGCTCCTACCAGGAGGCAGCGATGTGGCGAGTGAAAAGGACCTGGTAGACGAGACAAGGGCGATGGCCCACTTGTCAGAAGCAGCACTGAAGCAAAGATTAGCACTGTGTTACAATCACAAAGTACATAATAGAATATTTGAAGAAGGAGGTCTAGTTCTACGGTGCAACGACATTAGGCCATCAGCACCGAGGAAAAGAAATTTGTCCCCAAATTGGGAAGGACCGTACAGGGTGAAGAAGTACAGGGGAAATATGCGTACAAACTAAAGCGACTAGACGGGAATGAGCTCTCGAGAACTTGGGATGCAGCGAACCTAAGAAGATTCTACTCGTAGGGGGCAACACTTCTTCCACCCTAACAACCTCCTGAACATGATTTGGTTATACCTTGTTACTTTTTGTCCTCACTTTATTGCTTTTGATATGCCTATGCCTTATTTTCGTTTTACTTTTATTGCATGCCTCTTTGTATTATCGAGTGTAGTTTGTAAAAAAAGGGTACTATTTCCCCTTACCGTCAACACGGAACAGAGGTGAGGGGTTTTGATGAGGCCCATTTTCAATAAAATTCTTTTTCCTTTCAAGAATAATTTTCAATTATATCTATGTCTTCTCAGGATTTGATCAACCTGAGATCCCCCTATGCAGTAAAAATAGATATCCATCATGACACGACTAAACGGCCAAGTTAGCATAAACATCACATGAGTAAATGACCAAATTAGCTTAAATGCATAATGGTTCGTACCAAGTAATATCTCAGGTGAGTGAGGGTCGATCCCACGAGGATTGATGGACCAAGAAACAATAATTGAGCGATTCACTTAGTCAGACAAGCAGAAAATAATATTTTTGGGTTCAAAAACATTAAACAGTAGTTCAGGAATTAAGAAGGAAATTAGTAGATTGGGTGTAAAAGGTATGCGAGAGACGGTTAAGGTTTCAGAGATATTTATTTTTCTGGATTAATGGTTCTTACCAATTGCTTTAATCATGTAAGATTCAATTCATAGCAAACTTTAATTGACTAAACCCTAATTCTTTAGTGGTTTGATCTCCTCTAACCTAATCAACTGTTAATTTCTTGGTCACTTAAATTAAGATTAAAGGTTTAGGTCCAATTCTAGTTTATTAGCCACAAAAACCCTAATTACCCAACTATAAGATGATTATATATCGCGTATCACGTTAAGTCCAGGTAATCAGTGATTTAGGAGGAGTTACTTTCAAGCTATTATCCAAGTGAGTTAACTTTCCCAAGAATCAACAAGAATTCATGTAGAAAAAGAGCTATCTTCCAATATACTCAAATTCATAAGATGAAGAACAAAAGTAATCCTTGAATATAAATCAATGCATTGATTGAAAAAATAATGACAATAATATTAATCCATAGAATAAATAGAGCTCCTAATCTTAACACAGGAGGTTTAGTTGCTCATGGCTCAGAGAAAAACTAGGGTTTCCAAAAGTGTGTCCAGTGCGGAATGAGAAAGAGAGGAGCGAAGAAGCCCGAAGAGCTGAATCTTTTTCCCTTTTTATATCTAACCTAATTGATTTGAGGCTAAAATAAAATAATTACTACTAAAATCCCAAAAGATTGTGTTTTATTTTAACTAATAATAAAGATAAACTAAAATAATAATGATTATTAACTAAATCTACTAATGAAGCCCGTTCCGTACGATCCAAATTCGCACTACTAGCGCTAAACACATGGTTGCTGAAGCAGAGTGTTTTGCGTATGTTGCGGTCTTCCTGGCGCTAAACGCCAGGCTCCGCGTTTAGCGCCACTAGTGTAGCTCAGGCACATTTTACAAAGCTCTTGGCACTTCGGGGCATTTAGCGCCAGCCCAACAGAGACCTTGCACACAGCACGAGATGCCTGGCACAAACGCCCAGTAGTGGCGTTTAGCGCCAGCTTGGTAGCTTCACTTTTTCTCCTTTTTCTTCTGCACGAACTCTCCCAAACTCGCCCGGATTTTTTTTTGAAATAAATAAAACCACAATGCGCCTCAAAGTAGCATCCAAACAGGCTTCCAACACTAAAATCTCAATAAAACTCAATGAATTCATATCTAAAAAATAAGAAAATCAAAGAAAAGATGCTCACGCATCACGCAGATACAAGTTTGCAAATTCACAAGTTTACAAATTCAAAAACAAATCCAAAAATGTATAAACGGGGCAAATAATCGGTGCACCAACACGAAAACAACTAATGCAAAAGAGAAAGAGTTCAACTATAGCAAAAGAGAAATAGAGTTCAAACTACAAAAACAAAAGCGGCTATTACCTCGGCATGTCCACAATCTTGCCATCTTGGATTATCTTGAAATCTCCGATGCAGAAGTGTCGAAACCGGGAGCAAGCAGAAGCACTTGGGTCTTCATCGCCTCCTTGGTAGCAGATATGGCATCCCGAGCATCCTTTATGATCTCCTTATTCTTTTTCCGCATATTGGTGGCCTTAAGGTGAGCAGAATCTGCCAATTTTATGACCTTAGCCAGCTCCTTCTCGAGTTCTTTTACCCTATCCTCTGCCGTAGTAGTCCGATCTTAAGCATCGTTGACTTGCTTCAGAAGGGTGGTATCTTGGTTATTAAGGCGTTGGATCTCTTCGCCGGCCTCCTTCAGCTACTTCTCGGCATCCTCCAGCTTTGTTACCACAGTTTTCCCCCAGCCTTCAGTTTAGAAATTTCATGCTGAGCCACCTAATACTTCCTATTTAAAGTATGGCACTGGGCCAAGACCGACTCCACCTTCTTCGTGATAGCAGCAGCTCGGAGAAGGCTCCGATATGTCTACTTGGCTTGTGCTGCCAGGTCTTCATCACGGAAAAAAATTTAAGTGCCTGATAGTAGTTGGGAGTCAATAAAGGTGCACGCATCGAAGTGTTTTTTCATAACGAAAAGAAGTTGCCCCGGGCTGGACCCATCATGTTACTTCTTATGATTGGAAATCTCCAGTATATCATCGTCCCCTTCTCGAGCTCCGAAGATTTCCCAACCACAACTCCCTTGTCTTGGTCAACCTCGCCAGTAGCGCTATGCCCAGGTTGGGGGTCGGGTTGGACCTCCGGCTCCTCGGGCTGGGGAATCTCCACCCTTGGCCTCGAGAGAATTAGTTCCATCGTCATATCTGTCAGGAAAAAAGTGGGTCATCAAGCAACCAAAGGTGATGTTCCCACCTGCCATCTCAACTGCAAAGAATAACAAAAAACCAAAGTTATGACACTGTTATAAAATAGAAATAGATTAGTCAGGAAAATAGAACACGGCTCAGAGAACGCCCCAAATTCACCCATGTGGTCTCGACCGGCATCCGGTGGCCCATCAGAAGAAGAGGATTAAGAGGGTTAGAGCCAAACACATCTGATGAGCGGATAATTTATACGCTTTTTGGTATTGTTTTTAGTATATTTTAATTAGTTTTTATTATATTTTCATTAGTTTTTAAATAAAAATCACTCTTCTGGACTTTACTATGAGTTTGTATGTTTTTTTGTAATTTCAGGTATTTTCTGGCTGAAATTGAGGGACCTGAGCAAAAATCTGATTTAGAGGCTGAAAAAGGACTGTAGATGCTGTTGGATTCTGACCTCCCTGCACTCAAAGTAGATTTTCTGGAGCTTCAGAAGCCCAATTGGCGCGCTCTCAATTGCGTTGGAAAGTAGACATCCTGGGCTTTCCAGCAATATATAATAGTCCATACTTTGCTCGAGCTTTGATGGCCCAAACAGGCGTTCCAAGTCAGCTCAAGAATTCTGGCGTTTAACTCCAAAACTGGCACAAAAGCTGGCACAAAAGCTGGCGTTTAACTCCAAGAAAAGTCTCTACACATGAAAGCTTCAATGCTCAGCCCAAGCACACACCAAGTAGGCCCGGAAGAAGATTTCTGCATTAATTACCTATTTCTGTAACCCTAGGCTACTAGTTTTCTATAAATAGGACCCTTTGCTATTGTATTTTCATACTATCCATCTTTTACTCAAACCTTCATACACTTGATCACATTTTGGGGGGCTGGCCTCACGGCCATGCCTGAACCTTGTTCTTATATATTTTCAACGGTGGAGTTTCTACACACCATAGATTAAGGTGTGGAGCTCTGCTGTTCTTCATGAATTAATACAAAGTACTATTGTTTTTCTATTCAACTCAAGTCTATTTCTTCTCCAAGATATTCATTCGTTCTTCAACTTGATGAATGTGATGATCCGTGACACTCATCATCATTCTCACCTATGAACATGTGCCTGACAACCACCTCTATTCTACTAGCAATGGCTTGAATGCGTATCTCTTGGGTTTCTGATCTAAGATTGGAACCTTCGTAGTATAGGCTAGAATTATTGGCGGCCATTCCTGAGATCCGGAATATCTAAACCTTGTCTGTGGTATTCTGAGTAGGATCTGGGAAGGGATGACTGTGACGAGCTTCAAACTCGCGATTGTGGGGTGTGTGACAGACGCAAAAGGATCAATGGATCCTATTCCGACATGATCGAGAACTGACAGCTGATTAGCTGATGTTGTGACAGAGCATCAGGACCATTTTCACTGAGAGGACGGGATGTAGCCATTGACAACGGTGATGCTCAACATAAAGCTTGCCATGGAAAGGAGTATGAATGATTGGAAGAAGGCAATAGGAAAGCAGAGGTTCAAGGGGAACAAAGCATCTTCATACGCTTATCTGAAATCCACCAATGAATTACATAAGTATCTCTATCTTTATTTTATGTTTATTTTCATCACTTTAAACTCCATAACCATTTGAATATGCCTGACTGAGATTTACAAGATGACCATAGCTTTCTTCAAGCCGACAATCTCCGTGGGATCGACCCTTACTCACGTAAGGTTTATTACTTGGACGACCCAGTGCACTTGCTGGTTAGTTGTGCGGAATTGTGACAAAGTGTGATTCACGTTTAAGAGCTCCAAGTCTTTGGTGCCATTGTTGATGATCACAATTTCGTGCACCAAGTTTTTGGCACCGTTGCCGGTGATTGTTCGAGTTTGGACAACTGACGGTTCATCTTGTTGCTTAGATTAGGTACTTTTCAGAATTTATAAGAATGAATTCTAGAGTTTCAAGGTGATGTTCTTAGCATCACAAAAGCTGATTGATTCTCATCAATTTAGCTGCTGAATGTAATGTCCTGCTGAAGCTTGGCCAAACATGTCTAATCTTTTTAGACTGAAGCTTTAGACTAACATTGCATGATTCCTGGAATTCTCATTAAAAGTTTTGATTCTCTTTTTTTTTTCCATATAAGTTTCGAAAATCACAAAAAAATCTATAAAATCACAAAAATCAAAAATATTTTATGTTTCTTGTTTGAGTCTAGTATCAATTTTTAAGTTTGGTGTCAATTGCATGACTTTCTTCTTCTTGCATTTTTCGAATTTTTACATATTGTTCTTCATTGATCTTCAAGTTGTTCTTGATGATTTCATTGCTCTGATCTTTAAATTCTCTTGTTTTGTGTGTTTTGTTATTTTTCATATGCATTCTCAATTTGTTAGTGTCTCCTATATGAAAATTTTTAAGTTTGGTGTCCTGCATGCATTGTTTATTTGATCTTAGTTGCATTTTTTATTGTTGTTTCTCATCATCAAAAAATTCAAAAATATTTTCAAAATTGTGTCTTTTCAAGTCAATAATATAGAGAATTGAAGATTCAGAACATTCAGCAGAGGAATCAAACAGAAAAAGCTGGGCGTTCAAAACGCCCAGTGAAGAAGGAAAACTAGCGTTTAAACGCCAACCAGAGTACCTGGCTGGGCGTTTAACGCCCAAAAAGGTAGAGATTTGGGCGTTAAACGCCAGAATGGGCACCATTCTGGGCGTTTAACGCCAGGATGACACTAGAGGGAAGATTTTATTTTTAATTCACATTTTTTTCAAGTTTTCATAATTTTTCAAAATCAAATCTTTTTCAAATCATATCTTTTCAATCATATCTCTTTCAAAATCAATTTCTTTCCATTTTTTATTTTATTATTATTTTCGAAAATCCTTGCTTCAATTCAAGATTTACTTCAAAAATTTTCAAGTTGTTACTTGTCTATTAAGAAAGGATCAAACTTTAAATTTTAGAATCATATCTTTTAATTTCTTGTTAGTCAAGTAATCAACTTTAATTTTAAAAACTTTCTTTTCTAAATTGATTTTCAATCATATCTTTTCAATCACATCTTTTTCAAAATTAACTCTCAATCATATCTTTTTGATTTCTAATTTCAAAATCTTTTTCAAAAATCACTTAATTTCTTTCCTAATCTTAATTTTCAAAAATCTCAATCAAAATTTTCAAAATTTCTTTTAATTATTTCAAAATCTTTTAATTAATTTTCGAAAATTCTTCCCCTCTTCTCACATCCTTCTATTTAAGGGACCAAGACTCCTCATCAAGGTGCAATTTGAACTCTGTCCCTCTTGATAAGTTCGAATTCCCTCTTCTCCACCTCCTCCTTCTATTCTTCTTTTCTTCTGACACTTCAAGGAATCTCTATACTGTGACATAGAGGATTCCATACTTTCTTGTTCTCTTCTCTTTCATATGAGCAGGAGCAAAGATAAAAGCATTCTCGTTGAAACTGATCCTAAACCTGAAAGGACCTTGAAGAAAAAGCTAAGAGAAACCAAAACACAACTCTCTCTAGAGGGCCTAACAGAGCTCTTCAAAGAAGAAGAAACCATGGCAGCTGAAAACAACAATGCCAACAATGCAAGGAAGGTGCTTGGTGACTTTACTGCACTTGCTCCCGACTTCTATGGGAGAAGCATCTCAATCCCTGCCATTGGAGCAAACAACTTTGAGCTTAAGCCTCAATTAGTTTCTCTAATGCAACAGAATTATAAGTTTCATGGACTTCCATTGGAAGATCCTCATCAGTTCTTAGCTTAATTCTTGCAAATCTGTGACACTGTCAAGATCAATGGGGTTGACCCTGAAGTCTATAGACTTATGCTTTTTCCTTTTGCTATAAGAGACAGAGCTAGGACATGGTTGGATTCACAACCTAAAGAAAGCCTGAACTCTTGGAAAAAGCTAGTCAATGCCTTCTTGGCAAAGTTCTTTCCACCTCAAAAATTGAGCAAGCTTAGAGTGGAAGTCTAAACCTTCAGACAAAAGGAAGGTGAATCCCTCTATGAAGCTTGGGAAAGATACAAGCAATTAATCAGAAGATGTCCTTCTGACATGCTTTCTGAATGGAGCATCATAGGAATTTTCTATAATGGTGTGTCTGAACTATCCAAGATGTCATTGGATAGCTCTGCTGGAGGATCTCTTCATCTGAAGAAGACGCCTGTAGAAGCTCAAGAACTCATTGAAATGGTTGCAAATAACCAATTCATGTACACTTCTGAAAGGAATGTGAATAATGGGACAAATCAGAAGAAAGGAGTTCTTGAGATTGATACTCTGAATGCCATATTGGCTCAGAATAAAATATTAACCCAACAAGTTAATATGATTTCTCAGAGTCTGTCTGGAATGCAAGCTGCAATAGGCAGTACTAAGGAAGCTTCCTTTGAAGACGAAGCTTATGATCTTGAGAACCCAGCAATGGAAGAAGTAAATTACATGGGAGAACCTTATGGAAACACCTATAATCCTTCATGGAGAAATCATCCAAATCTCTCATGGAAGGATCAACAGAGACCTCAACAAGGTTTCAACAACAATAATGGTGGAAGAAACAGGTTTAGCAATAGCAAGCCTTTTCCATCATCTTCTCAGCAACAGACAGAGACCTCTAAGCAAAACCACTCTGACTTAGTAACCATTGTCTCTGATCTAATTAAAACCACTCAAAGTTTCATGACTGAAACAAGGTCCTTCATTAGAAATTTAGAGGCACAAGTGGGTCAGCTGAGTAAGAAAATTACTGAACTCCCTCCTAGTACTCTCCCAAGCAATACAGAAGAAAATCCAAAAAGAGAGTGCAAGGCCATAACCACAACCCACACGGCCGAACTTGGAGAGGAGGAAGAGGCAGTGATCCCCATTGAGGAAGACCTCAATGGACGTCCACTGACCTCCATAGAGTTCCCTAATGAGGAACCATGGGAATCTGAGGCTCAGACTGAGACCATAGAGATTCCATTAAATTTACTTTTGCCATTCATGAGCTCTGATAAGTATTCTTCCTCTGAAGAGGATGAAGATGTTACTAAAGAGCAAGTTGCTAAGTACCTTGGACCAATCATGAAGCTAAATGCCAGGTTGTTTGGTAATGAGACTTGGGAGGATGAACCTCCATTGCTCATCAAAGAACTGGATGACTTGACTAGGCAGAGATTACCTCTGAAGAGACAAGATCCTGGAAAGTTTTCAATCCCTTGTACCATAGGCACCATGACCTTTGAGAAGGCTCTGTGTAACTTAGGGTCAAGCATAAACCTCATGCCTCTCTCTGTAATAAAGAAGCTAGGAATCATTAAGGTACAAGCTGCAAGAATCTCACTGGAGATGGCAGACAATTCAAAGAAACAGGCTTATGGACTTGTAGAGGATATCTTGGTAAAGGTTGAAGACCATTACATCCCTGCTGATTTCATAATCCTAGAAACTGGGAAGTGTATGGATGAATCCATCATCCTTGGCAGACCCTTCCTAGCCACAGCAAAGGCTGTGATTGATATTGACAGAGGAGAATTGATCATTCAAGTGAATGAAGACTCCCTTGTGTTTAAAGCTCAAGGATACCCCTCTGTAACCATGGAGAGGAAGCATGAAGAGCTTCTCTCAATACAGAGTCAAACAGAGCCCCCACAGTCAAACTCTAAGTTTGGTGTTGGGAGGTTCCAACATTGCTCTGAACATCTGTGAGGCTCCATGAGAGCCCACTGTCAAGCTATTGACATTAAAGAAGCGCTTGTTGGGAGGCAACCTAATCGTTACTATTCTATGATAATTTTCTATTTTCTATTGTTATTTTATGTTTTCTGTAGGTTGATGATCATGTGAAGTCACAAAAACAATTGAAAAAGCAAAAACAAAAGTGAAAAATAGAATGAAAAACAGAACACCCTGGAATAGACAGTTACTGGCGTTTAAACGCCAGTAAAGGTAGCAGAATGGGCGTTAAACGCCCGGGTTTAGGGTTTAGGGTTTAGGGTTTAGCGTTAAACGCCCAATCTGGCACTATTCTGGGCGTTTAACGCCAGAAAAGGGCACCAGACTGGCGTTTAACGCCAGGAATGGGCAAGAAGCTGGCGTTAAACGCCAGAAATGGACAGCAGCCTGGCGTTTAACGCCAGGATTGGCAGAAAGGGGCGTTTTGCACGCCACTTAGGTGCAGGGATGAGCTATCCTTGACACCTCAGGATCTGTGGACCCCACAGGATCCCCATCTACCCCACCACTCTCTCTCTTCTTCACCCATTCACCAATCACCTCAATACCTCTTCCCCAAAAATCCCTCACCTATCAAATCCCACCATTCTCTTCACCACTCACATCCATCCTTCATAAAACCTCACCTACCTCACCATCCAAATTCAAACCACTTTTCCTCCCAAACCCACCCATAATGGCCGAACCATACACACCTCTCTCACTCCTATATAAACCCATCTTCACCCCTTCATTTTCCCACATCTTAAACACTACTTCTCCCCCTTGGCTGAAACACTAGCCCCCCTCCATCTCCTCTATTTCTTCTTCTTCTACTCTCTTCTTTCTTCTTTTGCTTGAGGACGAGAAACCTTCTAAGTTTGGTGTGGTAAAAGCTAAAGCATTTTGTTTTTCCATAACCATTTATGGCACCAAAGGCCAGAGAAACTTCTAGAAAGAGGAAAGGGAAGGCAAAAGCTTCCACCTCTGAGTCATAGGAGATGGAGAGATTCCTCTCAAGGGTGCATCAAGACCACTTCTATGAAGTTGTGGCCAAGAAGAAGGTGATACCCGAGGTCCCTTTTAAGCTCAAAAAGGGCGAATATTCGGAGATCCGACATGAAATCCGAAGAAGAGGTTGGGAAGTTCTCACCAACCCCATTCAACAAGTCGGAATCTTAATGGTTCAAGAGTTCTATGCCAATGCATGGATCACCAAGAACCATGATCAAAGTGTGAACCCGGACCCCAAGAATTAGCTTACAATAGTCCGAGGGAAATACTTAGACTTTAATCCGGAAAATGTAAGGTTGGCATTCAACTTGCCCATGATGCAAGGAGATGCACACCCATACACTAGAAGGGTCAACTTTGATCAAAGGTTGGACCAAGTCCTCATGGACATCTGTAAAGAGGGCGCTTAATGGAAGAGAGATTCAAGAGGGAAGCCGGTTCAACTAAGAAGGCATGACCTCAAGCCCGTGGCTAGGGGATGGTTGGAGTTCATCCAACGCTCAATCATTCCCACTAGCAACCGGTCTGAAGTTACTATAGACCGGGCCATCATGATTCATAGCATCATGATTAGAGAGGAAGTAGAAGTTCATGAAGTTATATCCCAAGAACTCTACAAGGTGGCAGACAAGTCCTCTACCATGGCAAGGTTAGCCTTCCCTCATCTCATTTGTCACCTCTGCAATTCAGCTGGAATTGACATAGAGGAAGACATCTTCATTGATGAGGACAAGCCCATCACTAAGAAAAGGATGGAGCAAGTGAGAGAACCTCACCAAGAGCATGAGGAAACTCCTCATCATGAAATTCCTGAGATGCCTCAAGGGATGCATCTTCCTCCACAAAACTATTGGAAGCAAATCAACACCTCCCTAGGAGAATTAAGTTCCAACATGGGACAACTAAGGATGGAGCACCAAGAGCACTCCATCCTCCTCCATGAAATTAGAGAAGATCAAAGAACCATGAGAGAGGAGCAACAAAGGCAAGGAAGAGACATTGAGGAGCTCAAGCACTCCATAAGATCTTCAAGAGGAAGAACAAGCCGCCATCACTAAGGTGGACCCGTTCTTTAACTTCCTTGTTCTTTATTTTCCTGTTTTTCGAAAATTATGCTTTATGTTTATCTATGTTTGTGTCTTTATTACATGATCATTAGTGTCTATGCCTTAAAGCTATGAAAATGAATCCATCACCTTTCTTAAATGAAAAATGTTTTTAATTGAAAAAGAAAAAGAAGTGCATGAATTTCAAATTTTAAAACAGTTTAATTATCTTGATGTGGTGGCAATACTATTGTTTTTCTGAATGAATGCTTGAACAGTGCATATTTTTGAATTTGATTGTTTATCAATGTTAAAATTGTTGGCTCTTGAAAGAATGAAAGGAAAAGGAGAAATGTTATCTGATGATCTGAAAAATCATAAAATTGATTCTTGAAGCAAGAAAAAGCAGTGAAAAGCTTGCAAAAAAAAGGAAAAGAAAAAAGAAAGAAAAAGAAAAGCAAGCAGAAAAAGCCAATACCCCTTTAAACCAAAAGGCAAGGGTGATAAAAAGGATCCAAGGCTTTGAGCATCAGTGGATAGGAGGGCCCACAGAAATAAAATCATGGCCTAAGCGGCTAAACCAAGCTGTCCCTAACCATGTGCTTGTGGCGTGAAGGTGTCAAGTGAAAACTTGAGACTGAGCGGTTAAAGTCAAGGTCCAAAGCAAAAAGAAGAGTGTGCTTAAGAACCCTGGACACCTCTAATTGGGGACTCTAGCAAAGCTGAGTCACAATCTGAAAAGGTTCACCCAGTTATGTGTCTGTGGCATTTATGTATCCGGTGGTAATACTGGAAAACAAAGTGCTTAGGGCCACGGCCAAGACTCATAAATTAGTTGTGTTTAAGAATCAACATACTTAACTAGGAGAGTCAGTAACACTATCTGGATTCTGAGTTCCTATAGATGCCAATCATTCTGAACTTCAAGGAATAAAGTGAGATGCCAAAACTGTTCAGAAGCAAAAAGCTAAAAGCCCCGCTCATCTAATTAATATTGATCTTCATAGATGTTTTTGAAATTCATTGTATATTCTCTTCTTTTTATCCTATTTGATTTTCAGTTGCTTGGGGACAAGCAACAATTTAAGTTTGGTGTTGTGATGAGCGGATAATTTATACGCTTTTTGGCATTGTTTTTAGTATGTTTTTAGTATATTTTAATTAGTTTTTATTATATTTTCGTTAGTTTTTAAATAAAAATCACTCTTCTGGACTTTACTATGAGTTTTTATGTTTTTCTGTAATTTCAGGTAATTTCTGGCTGAAATTGAGGGACCTGAGCAAAAATCTGATTCAGAGGCTGAAAAAGGACTGTAGATGCTGTTGGATTCTGACCTCCCTGCACTCAAAGTGGATTTTCTAGAGCTACAAAAGCCCAATCGGTGCGCTCTCAATTGCGTTGGAAATTAGACATCCTGGCCTTTCCAGCAATATATAATAGTCTATAATTTGTCCGAAATTTGATGGCCCAAATAGGCGTTCCAAGTCAGCTCAAGAATTCTGGCGTTTAACTCCAAAACTAGCACAAAAGCTGGAGTTAAACGCCCAAACTGGCACAAAAGCTGGCGTTTAACTCCAAGAAAAGTCTCTACACATGAAAGCTTCAATGTTCAGCCCAAGCACACACCAAGTGGGCCCGGAAGAAGATTTCTGCATTAATTACCTATTTCTGTAACCCTAGGCTACTAGTTTTCTATAAATAGGACCCTTTGCTATTGTATTTTCATACTATCCATCTTTTACTCATACCTTCATACACTTGATCACGTTTTGGGGGGCTGGCCTCACGGCCATGCCTTAACCTTGTTCTTATGTATTTTCAACGGTGGAGTTTCTACACACCATAGATTAAGGTGTGGAGCTCTGCTGTTCTTCATGAATTAATACAAAGTACTATTGTTTTTCTATTCAACTCAAGTCTATTTCTTCTCCAAGATATTCATTCGTTCTTCAACTTGATGAATGTGATGATTGGTGACACTCATCATCATTCTCACCTATGAACATGTGCCTGACAACCACCTCTATTCTACTAGCAATGGCTTGAATGCGTATCTCTTGGGTTTCTGATCTAAGATTGGAACCTTCGTGGTATAGGCTAGAATTATTGACGGCCATTCCTGAGATCCGGAATGTCTAAACCTTGTCTGTGTTATTCTGAGTAGGATCTGGGAAGGGATGACTGTGACGAGCTTCAAACTCGCGATTGTGGGGCGTGTGACAGACGCAAAAGGATCAATGGATCCTATTCCGACATGATCGAGAACCGACAGCTGATAAGCCGATGTTGTGACAGAGCATCAGGACCATTTTCACTGAGAGGACGGGATGTAGCCATTGACAACGGTGATGCCCAACATAAAGCTTGCCATGTAAAGGAGTATGAATGATTGGAAGAAGGCAATAGGAAAGCAGAGGTTCAAGGGGAACAAAGCATCTCCATACGCTTATCTGAAATCCACCAATGAATTACATAAGTATCTCTATCTTTATTTTATATTTATTTTCACCACCTTAAACTCCATAACCATTTGAATCCGCCTGACTGAGATTTACAAGATGACCATAGCTTGCTTCAAGCCGACAATCTCCGTGGGATCGATCCTTACTCACGTAAGGTTTATTACTTGGACGACCCAGTGCACTTGCTGGTTAGTTGTGCAGAATTGTGACAAAGTGTGATTCACGTTTAAGAGCTCCAAGTCTTTGGCGCCATTGTTGATGATCACAATTTCGTGCACCAACATCCAGGAGAACATCGAGAATCTGATGGTTCTCCCAACCTATACCCTTAGAAGACACCTTGATTAAGTACTTGGCGCCAGAGCCAAAGCTCCAATAAGTCGGGATGCGCCTCTCTCCCTCTAGAGTAAGCCAGAAGGGATAATGACCCTAAGCCGGCCATATTTTGAAGAAAGTTTCTTTGAAGTCATGGAAGGTGTCTTCGAAGAGACCGAAGATCCTCCGATTTTGTATAGCTTGAAAGGACAGGTACTTCTTCTTGTGCTTATCCTCCCTGGAGGGATTTGTAAGTAGGAAAAAGAAAAGGAAGACTTCGACAATAGCTGGGAGCTCTAGGTACTCGCAAACCATCTCAAAGCACCGGATAGCAACCCAACTATTCGGGTGAAGTTGGGAGGGGGCAGCATTACATTTATTTAAGAGAGCTTGGACAAAAGGTGAAAAGGAAACCTGATGCCCAGGACGGTGAACAAAGGCACCCACATCTAGTTGGGGACACGGGGACATCAAGGTTAAGGTGGCAAATACGTTTCTGGGACCCGGAACTAAGCTCGTAGTTTTCCTCCTCGAGACCACCACCACATATTGCTCCCATATCATAGAACTCCTGAAGGTCCTCCACAGTTATCCTGAAGGAAATACTCGTCATGTCGGATGTATACCATCCATAACAATTTGTGGCCCTAGGCGAGGGAGGAGCCATCCCATGAGGTCGCATCGCCATACCTATAGTAGAGGTACCACTTAAGTTAATCGCAAGGCTGAAGCCAGATCCTAGTCCAAAACTAAGTTATCCTACACTAAACCACCCTAGCCTAAACTATGAAAATGACACCTATGGTACACCCCCTAAAAACTACCTAGCAAATGCCATATTTGGAAATGACGGCAGCAAAGAAAAGCAGAGCAACAATGGCAAGAAATAAATAAAAAGACTACTTACCAATAATTGTGACACAAAACGGTGCTGGGAATGGTAAGTCCCTCACGGTAGTAGTACGAAATCCGCAGGCAAAGATGGAAGTAGCAATCGCAAAAGGGAAGATGAAAGAAGTGGGTGAGTGGTGGTGGTAGTTATGGAAAAGGAGGGGAAGAATAGAAATGATAATATAAAACAAAGGTGGTAATTGTAACTGTAGAAAAAGAAGCGCGAAAGGTCAGGGGCAAAATCGACTTTTTTGCGCGCTTTCAAATCACACTCAAGTGCATTTAATGACCTAAGCATGATAATCGAAGCGACGCCTTCAAAATAGGCATTAAGGGCAACTCCCATGCGTGAGGAAGCCTCCAGAAGCCCGGACCCATGACGACGAACCCGCATTGGGTAGAGGCTATCATTACGAGACCACAAGTAGGTGAATGCGCCAATCGTGAATCTCATGCCTTAATGCATTGGGGGCATTGTTTTGCCCCAACCCAACAACAGGGGGCCACCAAGCGAATATGCGCCCTTTTTATACAGGTAGACGCACTCCACGTAACTCAATCTTCTTTAGAAAGATCTCAACAGCTGGCAGAAGCTTCTGAGGAGCTAGGCCTTAGCAGAAAGAAGGCCCACCCGAATGGGAGAGAGACATACCGCTCTCCCTTAGTACGTCACTATTACCCTAAATTAGCCTATTTATCATACAGACGCTGACTTTGACATCGGAGTGTCCTTTTAAATGGCTCCACCTGCTGACCAACCGATAACACATCGGACAGCCTTCCATCTCCTAATCCGCGTTCGGATCCTGATTCTCACCTTAGCCCATCTTGACCGACCGACTCATCGAATAACCAAACAAATTATTTTACAAAAAATACTAGAGAATCAGTAGAATTTATTATTTTTGGCTAGCAATTAGTCATTAATATTTAAAAGTATATGCTAAAAGTATGATGTTAGATTACTAGACTAAAAAAATTTAATTAATGACTAAAAGTGATAGACAAATACAATAAATTTTATTGGTCTTTAAATTTTTTTATTTTATTGTTATTTATGTTTTTGTCCCTAATATTCTAATAAAAAAAATGTAAAAATACTAAATCCAAACCCTTCCTTCTTTCATAATTTAAACTCGTGAACTAGAGGAATTTAAGAATTTTAACCTTCCTTTCCTTCCCTTCTCAACTTCTCAAAATATTTCATTTTCTTTTTTTTTTTTTTTGGCAACTCAAAAACACACCACGAAGGACCCTTTAGAAGGAGTTAATTATTAAAAAGAACATTTTTTACAAAAATTATATATATATATATATATATATATATATATATATATATATATATAGAGAGAGAGAGAGAGAGAGAGTGTGTTAAGGAGTTGTTTAAGAGAAAGCACAAGGACTAACAAGCAAATAAGTCAACTTAAACAAACTCTTTTAATAATTAATTTTAAAATTTTGTAAAGATCAAAATTTAAATAATTAAAATTAATTAAATTTTGAATAATTAGGATCCCACAAATAATCTCCACACAAACTCTAATTCCTCTTTTCTAAGCCCTGCCGTCACTCATAACCACACACTGCACCTCCATTGTACCGCCGCAACACTGGGGCGCCCCCGTCATGATCGCCGTAAGCTCTGCCATTGATGCAGGACTCTTCATCAACCAGAATAACATGCCATCGTGCCGCCCGCTTTATCGTATGGCAATCACTGGCCTTTCTTCGGTGACGAAACCATCTCAGCCATTGCACTCCCTATCGAGCTGCTATTGCTGCGTTGCCGTCTTCGTGTGAGATGTATGTGCGGTCCTTCACGCCATTCACGTCGCTGCTGCAGGGAGAAGTCGCACGAGTGATGCGATTGCACTCTCCCATCCTCCATCGCGCCACAGTAGGCCCGTCCTCCCTTGCGTCGCTGCTCTCCCTCCGCCACCATAGTCTTCTTGTGATTTGGACTTTTACGATGTGATTCCGATAATTTTTCATGTAATTTAGATTTTTTCCAATATAATTGGATGTTTTTAGTATATTGTGGATGTTTTGTTATCCGTAAGAAATGTATTGGAGTTTAGAATATGGATGTACAAAAAAAAAACACATCTAATTACAAAAAAAACATCTACAATTCTGACACTGAATTTTATGTGATTTGAATTTTTTTTATGTAACGTAGATTTTTTTTTTATATAATTTGGATGTTTTTTGTCTTTTAGTAAAAAATGTATTAGTGTTTAGGATGTGGATATTTCTTTTATAAAGAAAAAAACATCTAATTACAAAAAAACATTCACAACCCCGAAAAAAAAATTTAATATGATTTAAATTTTTTTTAATATAATTTAAATTTTTTCATGTAATTTGAATATTTTTTGTATAACTTGAATTTTTTTTATTATATTTAACTTTTTTTAATATACTGTGGAGGTTTTTTGTGAGCCTTAGGGTGCAGTTCAAAATTGGCTAAAGTTGACTGCACTCCTTATTAATTACCGAACGGAATTGAAGGTTAAAATAAGATTTTAGTCCCTACAAAAATTTTCTTTTGATTTTAATCCAATAAAATCTTTTCTGTAGAATTTATTGTTAATTTGCTGTTAAGAGTTAAGACTGACATGACATGGTGTGACATATCTAGCCACATCAATATTTGAACGTAGAGAAATTAGATATTGGAAGAAGCCAAATAAGAACAGGGGCATAATTGAACTTGAGGATACTCAACAAATCTTGTTGCAAGAGGACAGAAGCCATGGTGGCTGCTCGAGTTGGAGGGGCCCACAAGAGAAGGAATGACAGAGAAAAAATCAACGGAGGAGGTTTATAAGAGAGAAGAATGATTGGAAAAAAGAAAAAGAGATAGTATAACACTGACTTAATTATAGTTAGTTTTGCTTTTTGTAATTAATAATTTTTAAATTTTAAATTAAATTAAATAAATTTTATCCACATGACGTAAAAGTGATTGGAAAGAGCAAGAACTTTCATTTACTCTCAGAGCAAGTGAGCAACTAATAATTTCTCTTCAACCTTCAATGTCAACATTAACCTGCTGCGTTACAAAATAACCATAGTGATTAAAACAGAAACTTTTTAAATTTTATTAGACCAGAACTAGAAGAAATTTTTATAGGGACCGAAAATTTATTTAAACCAAAAGTTAATTATGAGTGAAAATGGAGAACTATGACCCCCTTAAATAAACAATGTTCAATATGATTCACGATTTGGCACCTATGACCCCACTTAATATTATGAAAAAATTACAGTGAAAATGGAGAAGAAAAAAAAATAATAAAGGATATCTACTCATTTCCATCAGAGTCATCATTAAATATATACATGTATGGAATCACAGTAGTGCGATCAATTAATTCATTTTCAGAAACCTGAGAATTTACCCCAGGTGAGCTCCAACCTAATCTTTGTATGTAAACAGCATCATATGCTTCAATATTCAATCCTGAAGCAAGAAACAGTTGAATCTCATACACAAATCTCTCTGTTCTTGCTCCCAGAAAAGGCCTTGCTGCTTCAGATACTGATGTCTTGAACTCCTCTTGTACCTTTTCAGGTGCATTCATGTGTGACTTCTGCTCTCTTCTGGAAGTTTAAGAATTAGCAGAAATCATAACTGATTTGGGATTTGGCATACTCAAATGATGTTAAACCGGCTAAAGATGCACGAAGAAACTTACTTTGTCAATGATGCATTCACCACTCCAAAAATATGGTAAACAATGATGTCAACATCTTCCTCCTATAATTTAAGCAAAAAGGAGGAATAAGTTAAGATGGACAACTATGCAATCTTCTATTGCCCTTTTATTTTTCATTCACTAAACAAAAAGACCAGAGTGAGAAACCGGAAATTTCATTCATAATTTGGCAGCATTTTGCTAATGAACTTTTTCTTTTTTTTTTCCCCAGTTACAATAAAGAATCAGAGAGCTGCAAACAAATTAAACTAACTAAAGAGAATTCATAAAAAACATTAATATGGTACATTCATTAACCTGAATAAGAGCTTGAATTTCCCTTCTTAACCAACCCTGAAGCCAGCTGTTTGGCTGACAATACTTACGAGATTTCCAATAATGTGATATATTGAATACGTCATCCAAGAAACCTAATCAAAGTTAAAAGCAAAGAATATACTCATATAAAGATAACTAAGATGGATATGAAGTAGAAGACAGACAGACCATTATTGAGCACAAAATTTGTTAAATAAGCAGCTGTAGAAGGAAGACCTTGTTCAGTGTAATAGCATTGCAATCTATATCTGTGAGCTCTCGACAATGTAAAACTGCATACACAACTATAAGGGCTCAGTAAAGATACTTCTACTGAAACTTTAACAGACTTACTGATCAGACAAACCTATACTCAAAATCTTCATTTAGATAATGCCGCTGAAAACAACTTCCATCAACTCCATGTATTATAGAAAAGTTTTCTGTCTGCATATTAGAGAAACAAGTACAAAGTCAGCAGCACATTTTATCAACTAAAGACTCAATTTGGCCCGTGAATGCCATAATCACATGGCGTGAGTCACTAAGGGACCGAATTAGGTCAGAGTCAAATTTTTGGGGGACCATTGAGTCACAGAATTCAATCAACTATAGGGAACTATTTCGGGTCAATTGAAATTTGAAGGATCAAATTCAGTAACAATTAACTACGGGGAACTACTCGAGGTCAGTTGAAATATGAGGATCAAATTTAGTCACAAGTGAAATTTGAGAAACCAAATTCAGTGCTTATTCCCATGTTATCCGATCATAAGTCAATAATCACCTTCAAACATTTTGGATCCCAAAACTGGGAGCAATTAGAAGTCAATGATTAAAATTCTTATAAAGGGGATTACTTTAGTGGCCAAAGAAACAACAATAACAATAATAATTATCTATCTTGTGCCTTAAGGGCGTATGCTAAGTTTACAAATTTAAAAAGTTTTCATTAAAAATATAAAAAATTTAAATTTCTAATGCATTTGTTTTGCATTAATTAAATGAAAATATTTAAAACTTTTCACTGGTAAATTTATCATCTGCTCTGAACACACATGTTAGCTAAACCCTGAATGTATTTCCAAAAATTTGAAAAATTAGGAAACCTTGCAAAGGGGGCATTTGACAGAAGAAGGTTGAGAACGGTGCTTGCTGGCAACCACCTTGGTCCAGCGTAAAATGCAATTGAAGCAAAACTTATCTGCAACACAAAAGAACAAGCTTAGTTACTAAGTATTATCCCAATGAATCTCCTCTTGGTATTAAACCAGAATTTTCCCCAAAAGACATTATTTGTTTAATGGCGTCCGAACGAAATGAAATGAAATGAAATTACGGAAGCATTTGTCGAGGTAGGAAGGTTGAAGAGTGGGTCCTAAGCAAATTGGGCAGCAGCTTCCGGTGTCAGTGTCGTCCTCCGACGAGAGCGACTTGATAGCGTGAATCGCCGCCGCGTCGTCTTCCATGTTGTGCTCTTGATTCTGCAGACTTTACACTTTCATCGCAATCATCAAACACTCTTCCGCTTTTTAATAATTTTCTTTTATTGAGTTATTTTAAGGAGTTAATAGTCAAAATCGTCTTTGAAAGATATCCGATCTCCATCATGGTTTTGAAAATCGGACCGAATCGGCTGGTTCAACCGGAATAACCGGGAATCGGTGGCCTAGCCGGTCCGGGTGACGGAGATAACCGTCTGGCAAAAAATCGGTGAAAAAACTGGTCGAACCGGCGGTTAACCGGCAAATCGAAAGAACCGTCCGGTTTTTTGGCGGTTTAGTGGTTTGCAGCTTCAATGCCAAAACGACGTCGTTTTGGCTTAAAAAAAAAAAAAGAAGAAAAGGCAAACGCGTAGCGCCGAAACCTAACCCACTACCACTAACCCTAATCTCAATCTGAGCTCAGCTCCCCTTTCCCCTAACCTAATCTGCACCAGCCTCCATTCACCCAGCAAGGCCACCATTCGCCACCGACAACCATCGACAGCAGCCGCGACCACCACCGGCCGAGCCTGCCTCCTCGTCGCCGAACGTCACTTAGCCCGCCCCTCATTCGCCACCCACAACCATCGACAGCAGCCGCGACCACCACCGGCCGAGCCCGCCTCCTCGTCGCCGAACATCACCTAACCCGACCCTCATTCGCCACCCACAACCATCCACAGCAGCCGCGACCATCACCGGCCGAGCCCGCGTCCTTCTGAATTCGGTAAGACTCTGTTCTATGCTCCTTCTTGATTTTGGATTTTGATTTTCTGAGGTTCTGTGAGCTCGCCTGTTCTATGCTGCCTTCTTGATTTATGATTTTGATTTTCATCATTGCTGTTGTTGATTTTGAATAATGAATATGTTTTGCTACTTCTGTTTGTTGCTTAATGATGAAAATTTTTTGCTGCTTCTGGATATGCTTGCTGTTTCATTATATTCATGGTTTTCTGAATCATTGCTGTTGTTGATTTTGAATATGTTTTGCTGCTTCTGGTTGTTGCTTAATGATGAAAATTTTTTGCTGCTTCTGAATATGCTTGCTGTTTTATTATATTCAGAATGATGAAAATTTTTTGCTGCTTCTGAATATGCTTGCTGTTTCATTATATTCATGGTTTTCTGAATCATTGCTGTTGTTGATTTTGAATATGTTTTGCTGCTTCTGTTTGTTGCTTAATGATGAAAATTTTTTGCTGCTTCTGAATATGCTTGCTGCTTCATTCGGTTTCTCTGTTTTTCTCTCTAGATTTGTTTCCTCTGATTCAATTTTGTGTATATATGTATACATTTTTGTGTAAATTGTGTTGTTTTGAATTTGATTTGTTTTGTTTGAATGGTGCAGTACTGAAATTGATCTGGTTTTGAAACTTTAATTAAAATAAAAAAAAGAAACTGATGATCCTCTTCTGAGCTCACTGTCACCACGGTCATTCCTCCCTCGCCGTGTCTCCAGTAAGCCGCTGCTTCTTTAGTTTTGATTTCTAAGATTCTGGCTTCTGAGTTGATTTTTTGTACTAGATTCTGAATTGTGATTGTGTTCTGAGTTGGGTTGTTCCTTAATGTGAGTCTGAATTTAATTTGAATTGTTTCACTTAGTTTTTCTGTTTCTGGATTTGGAGGTTGAGTTGTCTGTAACTCTGTATTCTGAGTTTTTGTTGTTGAAAAGCATTGAATTTGTTGAATCTAGTTAGGGTTTGGTTAGTTATAAGAGGCTTGTTGCACAATAAGAAATTTCATCAATGTGTTATTCAATTGAATTATATATTGGCAGCCCAAAAAGGGATAATTGAATTGTATAAGAGAATTGATGTTGAATAATTAGCCTTGGCTTGACAATGTTGCCTGCAAGATCTTTAATTTTTTGCAGCTTGAGTGGAAATTCTGCCTCAGTTAGTTGTTTTAAAGTTATCAATAAATTTAACTCAATCTGAATATTATCAATGAACTTTTCATCTTCAATTTTTTTTATATCTTAAATTCTATTAAAATTTTTTTACTTAAAAATTCATGAATTTTAATGAATTTAAATATATAAAATTATATATTAAATTTTTAATAATTTTATTTAATATTTAATTAAACGGGTTGAACCCCGGTTGAACCCCGGTCGAACCACTGAACCAGTGAACCAGTCGCCTCACCGGTTCATTGATCGGTCCGGTTCTCGCAACCTTGATCTCCATTTTAGTCCCCGAAAGATAAAATTAATCAAAATCGTTCCCGAAAGTTACTCACGTTGCTCAAGTTTGTCCTTCCGTCATATGAGTTGGTGATGTGGCTAACGTTTGCTGAGCTGGAAAGTTAAGTGCCAGCGTGGTAGACTCCCAAACGACGTAGTTTCATTCATCCACCCCCAAATCAATCGAACGACGTCGTTTATGCTCCAGAGTGGGATATTCAAACGTTCTTCCCTTCTCTCCTCTGATAACAACCCTCTTCAACTTTCGCTCCAAAACCCCTCGTCTTCTCTTTACTCTGGTATTCTGTCCAAAAATCCTTTGATCAGAACCTCGTAGCGTTATTGACGATTCTCGTGCGTGTCGAGGCTTGTAGAGGAGTTGGCTCTACAACGTTGGATAGTTGGAGGAGCTTGCGGAGGAGTTTCGTTGTTGGAGGAAGGAACAGTAACTGCCATAGGGTAAGGTTTAATTTTTTTGATAGTTTCTGTTGATTTTGCAATGTTGCTGTTCGTTGGTTTAGGTTGAGTTAGTTCTAAGAACCATCTAGTGAGAGTAGGGTTCGGATTAGGAAGAACATGTTCTGTATGTGTTTGCCGTTAGGGGTTTCCTGGTCGTTATGCGGTGGGTTTTTTCTGGGGAATGGAGGGTTTGCGATGGTTATGTTTAGGTTGTTTGCTGTGTGTTGACATGCATGTGTAAGGCTGTAGTTGTTTCAGATTTTGTTGTTGACTACATTTATTTATTTTTGCACTTGTAGATGGAGGGTCCTCCTATGACGTTTGTATTTCACCATGATGGGAAGTTTAAAAAGGATGAGGGTGGAAATCTGTACTATGAGCCGGATCACACAGAGGTGTTAATGGGAGTTGAAGCTGACACACTTGACGTGTTCTTTGTGAAGGGATACTATGTGGAATTGGGATATGCTGAGGCTAGGGAGTGTTGGTGGAAATCTCCAGGAGTTCCCCTTGAATATGGGCTGAGGAGGCTGGCCACGGATCATGATTTGATTGCAATGGTGAAGGATTGCAGGAGGAACTTCAACTTGATCAACCTGTATTTCGAGTATAGTGTTTCAGAGCCATGTGTGGTTGACGAGCAGGAAGAAGATGTCCCAAAAATTAAGCCAACCCAAATCAAAAGCCATCACTCTCAACCCACCAAGTTACCATCCCACCAAAAAGCATGCTCTGAATCCACGAAGGCATTAGCTAATGGTAGCAGATCATCTCAGCCTTCAAAGTTGTCTTCTCAGTCTACAAAATTTTCTACCCAACCCACAAAGGAACCAAGTCAGCCCAGTAAACTGCATACCAAGCCCACTAAGCAACCAATTCAGCCCAATAAGGAGCCCATTAAACCCACTGGACCATCCATTAAGTCCACGGGTCTATCATCCAAGCCAACTAGACCATCATTTAAGCCCACCGGAGCATCATCTCAGCCCACCAAAAAGTCACATCACCCTGTGCAAACTCCATCACAGCATAGAAAATTTTGTAGTCAGCCTACCAAACCTACCCCTGCTCCATCTCAGACCAGAGGAAAGACCAAGGTCACTACCACCACAAGAGCAGGAAGGCCTGTGAAGACATTAGAGGTTGAAGAAGACAGTGACTCCCATTACTCCTATGAGAGTGCTGAGGACAGCCTTTACAAACCTCCAAAGGTAGTAGGAGATGATGAATCTAGCAGTGACAGTGAGGATGGTGTGAATTCTACAAGGCTGAACAAAAAAAAAGTGAGGTGAAAGAGAAGCACAAGCCTGCTAAGACCAGATTAGCAGAGAAAGAAATAGAGACTGAAGATTCAAGCTATGAAGCTTCTGAGGATGAGGATGAAAGTGACTCAGGTATTTGGCTAGCTCAAGTAGTTTGTAGTTGTGGATTTAATTTTGGTCACATGAGTAATTACTTTGTACTTTCGATTTGGCAGACCTAGAAGATAACAACCTTGAAGATGGTGATTCGGATCTCAACTCATGGCACTCGGAGGACTCAAGCCAGGAACTGGACTCTGATGAGGAATCACCAACCGTATATCCTCAGTATAATGACAAGGCAAAGTGGACAAATACTGACGGCGTGTGCTCAGGATGCCAATAATCACATCTTTGTCGTTGCCTATGCAATTGTCGATGTGAAAAATAAGGACAACTGGAAATGGTTTCTGGATTTGTTGCAGTCAGACCTTGGCAACTACAATGATAACAAGTTGTGCATCATTTCAGACATGCAGAAGGTGAGGACAGTTTTCATACTCGTATTCATAGTTTTGGGTTTTGTTTGATTTAATGAAATATAATTATAGGACTAAATTGATTTAATAATCAACTTTGAGGGATTCATTTGACTAACACTCTTTTCGGGTTTCTCTGTATCTGTCAGGGACTAATCCCAGCAGTGAAGGAAGTCATGCCCATGGCCCAGCACAGATTTTGTGTGTGGCATCTGTGGCAAAATTTTTCAAAACAATGGGGTAGCACAGAGTTGAAAGACCTGGTCTAGGAGTGTGCTAGATCAAGAACACGTAATGAGTTCGAGAGGAACATGAAGAGAGTAAAGGTCATCAACGAGCAGGCTTGGCAGTATCTTGAAAAGTGGTCGAAGGAAGCTTGGACTAAGGCGTACTTCAGTGAGGATCCCAAGAATGACAACATTTGCAACAATGCGTGTGATTCAATGCTAAAATAAAGCATGAAAGGACCAAGCCGATTTTGACTTTGGCTGAAGAGGTGAGAAGAGTAATCATGAAGAGCATGGTCGATAACAAACTGAAGTTTAGCACTTATCAAGGAATTTTACCCCCGGTTCAGCAAAGCAGACTAGAAGCCATGACAAAGTTATCTAGTCGCTGGGCTCCCCAATGGTGCGGGGATGATAAAGAGGAGTTGTTTGAAGTACATGGGTAGCCCACAAATGTGGTGGTGGACTTGGGGAAGCACACTTGCACCTGTCGTTTCTGGCAACTCACAGGTAAATCATTCTGACCCCATCACTCCTTCCCTTAGCCTGAAGTAGTAGGAGCTTGTTTTTGATTTTTTCAATACGTTTGTCTGTTTGTACTGGGTACAGGGATGCCATGTATGCATGCAATTTCAGCCATTCAGGACAAAAATGGTAAGAGGACTGAGGAGTATTGCCATGAGTTTTTGATAATGGAGGCGTATAAAAGGACATACTGTTTCAATGTTAACCTGGTGAAAGGACAAGATCTGCGGGAGAAAACATCCTCACCTGCCCCTATCCCACCCCCAATTAAGTCAAAACCTGGGAGGCCTACCAAGAAGAGGAGAAAGGACAAAGGAGATCAACCAGTTGGGTCAAGCACCAAGATGAAGAGGAAGTACAACCCAATTAGGTGCATGCATTGTAGTGAAGTTGGACACAACAAGAGAAGCTGTGCAAAGAAGAAAAAGGAGGATGCTGAGGAACAAGCTAGGCAAATGCAACTTCAGCTTGCCATTGCTAAAGGGCCTGCTCCCCCTACAGATGAGCCAAACAACAACAATGAAGTTCAATCACATTCTGCCCCTCCTCCCCCAGTCCAGCCACAACCTGCTGTGGAAGTCAACCAACCAGGAGGAACCCCACCAATGCAACATACCCAACTGCCTGTTCAAGACCTTCAGGTTATTTTATTTTATTTTAATGTTGCTTTTTGTTCTCCCCAATTGTATTTGTTTACTTGAAGCTAAATGGTTCTGCAACTAGCCTATGCAGGGTGCAAAGAGAGGCAGGCCACCCAAGTTGCATGTCATCAAAAGCAAGGCAAGATCGAATGCCTCCAACCAGTCACCTGTGGCCATATCTGCTGAGACATTGAAAGGAACAACTTCCGCCACTGCAAAGAAGATGCAAACCTTCATGATATTCGTGCCTACTCCAGGCTTCAAGTGTCCAAGAAAGAAAGATTAATATGTTTAACTAGAAAATATATTTTGTATGTTGTTACAACTCTGCTTTTTGGGAACATGGCTCTGTAAACTGGTTCTGTTTTAAGGATCATTTAAGTTAGGCCTAGTATGTTTTTTTGATTTTAGTAAACAATGTTGTCTGAACTTATGCTTTGGATTGCTCTTTTAACTTCTGGATCCTTGATCACCCCTGTGGTGTGTCTACTAAGACAATATGATATCATTATAACTATGATGTTTGTTATGGATTACTATGATTTTGACTATTCTGATGTATACATCTTTTTGGTTAAATTATCATGTATTCTCAGTGAAACCCATCATGCTTAAACAACAACTTTATGTTACATTAAACACAATTAAACCATAATTTCATTCATAAATAATATCATCATTACATATCAACTATTTCAATTTCAAAGATCTAACAACACCTCTAAAAAACAAGCACATAACACTCCATCTGTGGCTTTACTTGGAGATTAATGTGAACAACATTGATACACACAAGACAGTGGCCACGACCACCGCAACTAACATGAACATTAGCAGCATCTTCATTGCTCTAACCTCACCCTCCAAGCTATCCAATCTCCATGACACATTCAGTCTCCATTCATCATAGTCCCCACCAACCTCTGCATCAGTTTCTGCCCCTACTACATACCCATCTTCCTCAACCCACCTAAAAAAGTTGCAGTGGCTTCCCTTCTGAATATTTTCAAAAAAAAGGAGAATCAACTTCAACTACCCAGCAGAATAGACATAGGAATATGAAAAACAAGCTTAATATATCCTAACCTAACTCACCGGGTATCTCGCACAGGTGTGGAACAACCTATCTGGATTCTCTCTTATGCTGGATTTCTTGATTGTCGTCTTCAACCCACAAAAGCAAGTCTGGTCCTTCATCTTCCTCCTCCGTCGCATGGAAGAGTTCGACTCATGGCTACCGATAGACTGCGATGGCAGGTCACCATGCGGCTTTCACTCATCATAGCAGCGACTCCTCAAACATACATCGTCATCTACTATGAGAATGACGCACATTTATTCTTCAGATTGGAGGTTAGGTTAGGGTTGTGACTTTAGGACTAATTTGACTTAAATAGGCAAACATATCTTATTAGCATTAACCGTTGTCATGCTGGAATCTACCACGCTGGCACTTAACGTTCCAGCTCAGCAAACGTTAGCTACATCACCAACTCATATGACGGAAGGACAAACTCAAGCAACGTGAGTAACTTTCGGGGATGATTTTGATTAATTTTATCTTTCGGGGACTAAAATGGAGATCGGGGTATCTTTCAGGGACGATTTTGACTATTAACTCTTATTTTAAGTTATTCAGTTAATTGGTCGCATTTACGTTGGTCCCCCAATCTTTGTCTAACACAATTGAATATTTTCTTTTGCGAAAGCATCCTTAGTCTATTATTGCAACATCAATATTAGATCTCTTTTCTATTACAATAATAACTCAATATTGATCATTTTTTATTATATTCCTACTTTTTTATTGTGTCATTTAAAATTATATTAATAACTAATTTAAATATTAAATAAAATAATTAGTCTTCTAAATAATAAAACAACAAAACCTAAAATCTCTTAACGTTCATATGAAACACGCAGATTTTACTAGAAGCAGCAATGACAGTTCAGATGGTGGCACAAGAAAAGTGCGACCACCATTAAGTCCTCTCTAATGCATGAATATTGTATTTTATCACGTAGTTTCTTCTTCCTTCCATATTAATGGTTTTCTGTTCATTTTTTATAGATTTAAATCTGTTTCTTGCACATAATTATCGATATTTCTTGCTTGTACATTAATGTTTTTTCTTCCTTTTGTTTTCTTAATCGATATTGATGTTTGATAGTATAAGAGAGATTGTCTTCTACAGTTTCAATGCTTTCTTCTAATTTATTTTATTTTAAAATTTGAAAAATTTAAAAAAATATAGAACCAGAACAGTGCTATTATTTTCATGTTAGTGGTCTCTACACTTTGTTTTATTAGAATACTATTTGTTTTATATTTTTTCGGTTACAAACAAAATTGTTTAGCAGGATCTTGAAGTGGATGATAAAATAGAAGAAAAAATATTCTTTGATGAGATCATAGAAGAGTCAGTTGATACAGAGGAATTTCAAGAAATGTATCAAGATGAAATTGAGCAGGAAGCTGTGATTTCTAAGGATTTAGGGGAGCAAGAATTTTAAGCAATGTTTGATGGAAACGATTTTTCACATCAGGTGAATAAAGTATATCGAATAGATGATATTGAAAATATTGCCATGGTTGATTTTCTGAACATAGGTTCTCATGAGAAGGAATATTTTCATTTTCCTAATTTTCAGATAGTATTTGATTTCTATAACCATTATGTAAAATCTGTTGGTTTTGGTGCTAGAAAAAGTAAGATTTAGAAAAATAGCAAAGGAGAATATGTGAAGCAATTGTTTGTGTGTTCTCGTGAGGGATTTAGACCAGAGAAGTATTATAATATGGAAAACAGAAAAAGGGAGCCAAAATCTGAGACTCGTTGTGGTTGCCTGGCTAGGTTTGTAGTTCGTTTTGTGGCTTACACTGGAAGATGACATGTGGTTTTGTTTGTTGAATTGCACAATCATGATTGCCTTAATCCTAAGTTAGTTGGTTTCTTTTCTACACATAGAAAAATGGCAGAAGCTGATGCTAGTCAAATGAACAACATGAAGGATGCAGGCATTAGCACACCCCATATATATGCTATGTTAGCTAATCAAGAAGGGGGTTATGAGAATGTTAATTATACCTTAAGAGATATGTATAATGAGATTGGTAGGCGAAGGTGTCATGTCCTAGGTGATGCTAGAGCAGCATTGCAATACCTTAAAAACCAGAAAGCTGAAGATCCTTGCCTCTATTATGAGCACATAGTTGATGCTAAAGGGGTATTGCGAGCTCTATTTTGGTGTGATGGAAGAAGCCAATTAGATTATGAAGTATTTGGAGATGTGCTTGCCTTTAATGCGACATAAAAGAAGAACAAGTTGTGTCCAGTAGTAGTGTTTTTCGGTGTGAATAATCACAACCAAACAGTGATATTTGGAAGTGCTCTAGTTATCGATGAGAGTAAGGAGGTCTACGTGTAGTTATTACAACAACTATTGACAGTTTTGAAGGGAAAAGCACTTATATCTGTGATTACAGATGGTGCTCCATCAATGAAGTTCGCAATTGAGGCGGTATTCCCAAATGTCCATCATAGATTATGTGCTTGGCACCTCATTTGGAACGCCACAACTAATGTTGGAAACCCAAAATTCACATCTATGTTTAAGAAGTGTATGTTAGGAGATTATAAAATCAGTGTGTTTGAGCAGAAGTAGTTTGAAATAGTTGAGGAGTTTGGTATAGCAGAAAAGAATTGGATTATTGACAAGTACGAGAAAAGGCATATATGGGCCATTGCACATATTCGAGGCAAGTTTTTTGCAGGATTTAGGACAACTTCTCGATGCGAAAGTTTTCACTCTATTATTGCAAAACATGTTAACTCGCAAAATAATTTGGTTGATTTCATAAAACATTTTAAGCAGTCTCTTACCTACCTACGATATAAGGAGGTTAAAGCTGACTATGTTTCCATATCTGGTCATCTGGTACTTAAAACAGCTTTGGAACCTCTGGAAAGGTTTGCATCAAATGTCTATACATGAGAGATATTTTTTATATTTCGACCAATGCTTGTTAGGACTGCAAGAATGAAGGTTGTGCAAAATGTGGCATTTGAGTCATTTGTACTTTATACAATATCTAAATATGGAAGTCTAAATAGTTCATGGGAAGTGTCTGTGGATAATGAAATGACAAAATTCAATTGTTCATGCTTCAGGATGGATTCTTTTGGAATTTCGTGTGAGCATATAGTTTGTGTGCTGGTGTTTCTTAACATCCTTGAGCTGCCAAAGTCTCTTGTGTTAATAAGGTGGTCGAAGAATGCCAAGACAAGCACTTTCAATTCAAGTGACATTACTTGGGACTCTATAATATTGAGTCAATATGGATGCTTGATGGATTGGTGTCGGCAACTATCCTATATCGCTAGTCGAAGGCAAGAGAGATTCCACCTTCTTCGAGACACTGTTATGAGCCTAATCGAAGATTTCAACAAGATTGAAGATGAACAAAAAAAGCAAGTTGGTGTTGAAGCTGATGGTTCAGATGATATTTTTCTTAAGAATCCACAAAATTGTAGATCTAAGTGTCATCCAGGTGAGAAGGTAAAACAAAAACCACAACATACGATGTGGTATTTGTCGCATGGAAGAGCACAATAAAAAATCTTGTCCATTGGCAAAGGACATTTAGCAGACCAATGCAAGTTGTGCAAATTTTCATGGTATAAATGGGAACCCTTTTGAGGAAGGGTTGGATGCATGCAGAAATTGTAATATTTGGTTTAAAGATTTGCGTACCACAAGATGTTAATTATATAATTTTCATTAATAAGAGTGGAGATTGATTGATAGTGTGCTCAATAGAACAGTAAAACAGTAGAACAATAGCAATAATAAATCAACACAATTGGATATAAAACTAAATAATGTGTAGTGAATAAGGAGAGAATCAACAAGAAAAATAGAATAATGCAGTAACCAATTCTCCTGTTCGAGTCAGGGATGACTCCACTCAATTGCCAAAAATCAATTCCCCTCACCACTACTCCCACCTCCCTTTACATACTGCCAATTCTATTACATAACAACCCAGTACCAATGTTTTCCTACTACGCATCCTTCTCACGCATGGTAGTCTCGCATACATACGGGAGGTCTCTTATTTCTTTTGCTTTTCACCCCATTTCTATTATTCGGCCCAACTTCTTCCCCAGTCTCTGATTCTTGACTCGGCCCTTTGTTACTTGGGCCGTCATTCATATCAACCACTCCCCTGTCGACAATAACCTTGTCCTTAAGGTCTGCACCGGGATACATCTTCACAAGTTCTGTCCAGCTCACCCAAGTAGCTTCTTCCCCCGGGGCTCTCCTTGCCATTCCACCAAAACCTGCACCTGATGTTGCTCATCCTCATGCTTCAATACTCGGCTGTCGATGATTGCCGCCGGGTTGGGGTCAAAGGGAAGGTTCACAAGGAGTTGGTTTACCCCAACTGCTAATGTAGGATTGATGAGACGCATAAGCTGGTGAATTAAAAATTATTAAAATAGTTACGTTGCAAGTATAGTTTTTAACTCACCGAAAATCTGCCTATCAATTTAGAAGTATGTCACAGAGAGTTTGAATTAAAAATTACTGGGAATTTTAAGTCCCAGGTCGTCTCCCAACGAGTTGCAGAAAAGTGTGCTATCTTATTAATCAGATGTTCAAAGAAGTTGAGTTGGGTAAATTGGAATTTAAATTGAGGAAATTTAGTAAATATGAATAAAAGCCTTGATTGGGAGTTGATTGGTTGGAATTTCTCCTATTGATGGAGTGATTGTAAGATTAATTTATAATTAATGGTTGTTCTGTTTGGTTATCCTTTACTAAGTAAGGGAAAGTCAAACAAGCTGGAATGCCAGATCTATTCACAAGTTGCAACCCACTTAGTTCAAAGGGATTGGCGTTGGTGACAGGATAGCAATCCAACATTTAACCCAATTACAAATTTTTCTTCAATCCTTCCAACTCAAGAGTTCCTTTTAATCAACTCCCCATCAAGTAAGGAAGCTACTCACGCATTGTAAATAAAGAATCCATAGCACATGAAAGAGAATTAAAAGAAGACATGATTATTGGAATTGAAATTGAATTAAAAAGAAATAATCCTTGCATTAATTAATCATAAAAGTATTCAAATAACAAAATTGAACAAAACAAGGAACATGGAAGAATAAAACCAAGTTGAGAAAACGAACTAGAATAACGAAGTCTTGATGAGGGAATAACTCTTCTCAATGTTCCAATGCTAAGACCAATTGAAAATTAAAATTCTAAAACCTAGAGAGAAAAATCTAAGAGAGTAAAACTAGATCTAAAAAACTGTTGACTGAATGAATGTGTTATTTGTTTCTGCATGTTCTCTGACTCTAGTCTGCTGTTCCGGGCCGAAAACTGGGTCGAAATAGGGTCCAAAATCGCCCCTAACAAATTCTGCAGATTATGCAGATCGCACATGTCACGCGATCGCGTCATCCATGCGGACGCGTCATTCGCGCTTTTCCTCGCCACGCGTTCGCGTCGTCCACGCTACCGCGTCGCCAGAGCTTTTCCAATCTGCGCGGCCGCGTAAGCCATGCGGCCGCGTCACTGCGATTTGCTCTCGTTCGCGTGAGCCATGCGACCGCGTCACTTCTCGCTGGTTATCTCCTCAAATTCTTGTGTTCCTTCCATATTTGCTAGCTTCCTTTCCAATCTCCAACTCATTTATGCCCTGTAAAGCCTGAAACACTCAACACACAGATCACGTCATCGAATGGAATAAAGAAGAATTAAAAATAAATAATTAAAGTCTCTAGGAAGCAGTTTTCAAACATGTAATAAATTCAGGAAGGAAATCTAAATGCATGCTAATTTAATGAATAAGTGGGTAAGGATCATGGTAAAACCACACAATTAAACACAATATAAATCATAAAATAGTGGTTCATTAACCTCCCCACACTTAAACATTAGCATGTCCTCATGCTTAATTGAAGGAGATAAGGAAATAAGTATGAACATGTAGAAACTCATGAAATGCAATGCAAACCTATATATATATAAATAAATGCAACTATATGATTCTTGTCCACTTAATCAAAAGTAAATAAGCTCTTCAAAACAATTACAAATCAAATTCCACTAATTTTATCATTATACAATAAAATGGATAAAAGTGCAAGGAGATAGCTCATGAAAGCAGGGAACTTGAAAATTCAAGCATTGAACCCTCACCGATAATGTATGTACGCTCTAATCTCTAGTGTATAGGGTGGTCACTCTATCCTTCTCTAATCATGCTTTCTAACTTTTGTTCTTCTCCTAACTAATCAACAATAGTTAATATACCAATGCAAACATCATGAGGTCTTTTCAAGGTTGTAATGGGTCTAAGGTATAGGCAGGGGTGTATATTTGGTCAAGTGAGCTAATAAATTGAATCTTTAATTAACCCAAGCTCTAACATAACTTGTATACACTTAATGTCATTTTTAAAGTTCATACCTAGCTACCCAGAATTCCCTTTTTCAATCCATACTCATGTATCAACTTATATTTTGGTTCTATCATATGTGCATTGATCTTCGAATTCTGAATTCAACATTGGGGTAATTTTGTCCCCTTATTTATTGAAATTTTAATTTTTTTTTTTTAAAAAATAAATAAAGCTTATCAGTGCACATAGATTTTTAATTCTTGTAGTTTCACATGAGTAGGTATCCAAATTTCCCTTAAATTTTTATGACACATTCCCTTAACAACTTTTGTTCCTACAACTTCCCATACTTAACTAGCACACACAATTCTATCTTAAGCTAACTAAAGATTCAAATTGGGTATACAATTGTTTTTCGGCTTAAGGTTAGTAATGTGGTAAAATATCGAACAAATGGGAATTAAAGGCTCAAAGTGGTTAACAAAGGTAATTAAAAAAGGTAGGCTTAATTTGGATGAGTGAGTTTAAACAAATAATGGCCTCAATCATGTGCAAGCATGCAAATATAATAACTATTGGACATATAAGATAAAACAAAATATAGATTACAATCATAGAGAAGTAAACACATAAGAATGAAATAATTATGGTTAAATAATGTAACCATTCATAAAGGCTCAAATTTTTCACAGGTTGTGTGTTCTTTGACTCAAATATCATGTTCCAAATACAGCTCAAGCAAATTTATCATAAGAATTTTTTTGAAAAATTAGTGAAATTTTGTTCCAAAGATAGATTTTAAAAGAAACTTATTGTCTTTTCAATTAAGTAGAACATGCATGCAACTATCCTAACCTATGCAATTTATTCTAGTCTATAAAGGAAAGAAAATCTAACTAAAATATCCTAATTATTGGTGCTAGAGAAGAGAAATTACCTCTGAAAGTCAGGTACTGACCGACCTCCCCACACTTAAGGCTTTGCACCGTCCTCGGTGCCATCTGTCAGGAACAGGGGTGGGCTGGTAGCAATATCTCCACAGTCGGGACCGTCATGGCTCCCTGTGCTGGTAAAAAAAGTGGAGTCCGGGGTGTCTGAGTCTCTGAAGTGTCCCTTGAGTAGCTCCTTGAGGTGTTTGAATCGGCGCTCGTTACGGCGCTCTCTCATCTTTGCTTTCTGTTCTTGCCGATCCAACCGTTCGATTATCTGTTGGAGCAATTTCTCAGTTGTAGATGCTTGTGGTGTTAAAGAAGGATTATCTTCAACTGGAGCAGTAGGAAGGCTTGTAGTGGCTGCTGAGAGTCTGAGGTATTTCCCGTTAGGGACATACTAATCATCCCTTGGAAGCACGACTTTGGTGTCCCCAGCTCTGTAGGAGACTCTGGCTGCTGAGACAAGATCTGAGACCAAGGCGGGGAAAGGTAAGTTGCCCGCAATTTGTACGTGTTCCATAGCATTCCGGATATGTCTTGAGAGATTCAGAGGTTGGTCTGTAAGGATGCACCATAGTAGAACAGCCATGTCCCCAGTGAAGGAGGACTCATGAGTGCTCGGAAAGACGTAATGGGACATGATCTGCGCCCATACGCGAGCCTCTAAGGTAAGTGCTGAAGCCAAGATTTCCTTAGGGCGGGTACGGCGGTATCCGTAGATCCAACGGCTGCCAGGTAATGCGATGACTCCGAGAATGGAGTCCCAGTTGAATCGGTATCTCTGGCGCTGAAGGGCGGCTTCTTGAAAAGCGTCCATTCCTGCTGGAATAGGGAGAAGACTCAGAGCTTACTGAATGGCCTCTTCTGTGATGGGGACTTGCTTCTGCCGGACATAAACAGACTACAGGGTCGGCATGTAGAAGTTGGAGTAGAACTCAACTACCCAAGAAAGATTGACCTGCCTTGGCTGTCTCCGTAGGAAATTCCATTGTCTTCGCTCAATTTGAGGCTCAACAAAGGTGGCAATATTGGACGGGAGGGTAAGAAGGTATTCATTGTTATAGTTCCTTTCTGCTAGGATAGGGAACATCTGCTCACAGTAGCGATTGGGAAATCGCACAGTGTCCTTTGCGGGAAAGGCTTTCTCCTTGTTGTCAACCTTTATTATCCTTTTAACTCGTTTTGTTGAGGGCTTGACTGCGGTGGAAGAAGGCTCTGCCACTAATGCTCTTTTAGTTCCTCTTCTTGTGGGTGGTTTGGAAGTTGCTTTCTCCTTTCCTTTCTTGGTGGCCATCCTGAAAGAAGGGAAGAGGAAGTAAATTAAATTCAAAGAGATATACAGCAAGGAAGAAAACGGAAAAGAGGGTGAATGATGCACAGTAAAATGTAGATGACATTAACACATGCTCTCGAGTACATATAAAAAGCCATCAATGGAAAATAGCTAGTGCAGATAAAAACAAGTGAATGCAAGGTGTTTATTGGCATGCTGACAAAGGGCATGAGTAGCATAGACCAAGCATTACTTCGTAACAAACCATCACGTTTGTATTGACAATTGAATTCAATTAATAAAATAATAAGGAGAATTTGTGAAAAGCAAGCATTGAATAGTAGAGTAAAGTAATGTAGAAAAGTGCATAGGGCTATATAGGCTTTTTCACAAACGCATGGCATGCATGGTAAGTAAGATATAAAAAGTATGAAATTGAACATGCAAGCAATCCCTTAAAAATAATAATAATTGTCAAATAAATTGTAACAAGTCACAAGCATATAATGAGGGATAATGACTCAAAAAATTTCTAGCACCATGTAAAAAGGGAAAGAAGAAGATGAAAAATAAAATAAAATAAATGAAAAGAAAAAGAAAAGAAAAAGAAAATAAAAATATATATAATATAATAAGAATGATGGAAAAGAGAAGAAGGAAGAAGAAGGTAAAACCTTGTTAATGGTGGTGAGAGAGATAGAGAGTGAGAGGTGAGATAGAAGGGGGGAGAGGGAAGGAAGAAATAAGGAGGGAAAAGAAAAATTAGGATTTGGGGGAGAGGAAGATAAGATATGTGGCAATTTTAGGTTGAGCTGTGCGGCGCATGCGACGCGGCCGCGTGGAGCACGCGTTCGCGTGGGTGCGCGTCAGGTAAGGGGATGCGATCGCGTCGGTCACGCGGTCGCGTGACCCATGTTACGCTGCTGGCACGAGTACAGCCTCGCTCCAGCACAACTCTCTGTTCATTTTATTTTAATTGCCAAATTGGGGTGACGCGATCGCGTGGGTCACGCGATCGCCTGAGTGTGCGTTATAAAATGGGTGACGTGGTGGCGTCGACGATGCGATCGCGTGACAAGGATTGTACTTCCAGCACCAATCCAGCATCACTCTCACACAGAATGTTACTGTGCAGCCTTTTACGTCGTAAACTCAGAGCACGCGGCCACGTGGGGCACGCGGTCGCGTGGGAGGCCATGATTCCCATGCGACGCGAACGCGTCAGGGACGCGGTCGCGTGGGTTGATTTGTGCCATTGGCACGCCTCCAGCCATGCTCCAGCCGGACTCTCTGTTCATTTATTTTTTTTCTCCACCCCCTCTGTGACGCGGACGCGTCGCTGATGCGATCGCGTCGCGTGGCAAAAGTTTTTTTTTTTAAAAGAAATATAAAGACATGTAAATGCAAATGCACGAAAGTACTAATAAAGAGAAGAGTTATTGAATAGAAAAAACAAAGAAAAGAATGATCATACCATGGTGGGTTGTCTCCCACCAAGCACTTTGCTTTAATGTCCGTAAGTTGGACGCTCTGCTAGCTCAATCTGCTGCTATGTGGGGATCTTCCAAGCGGAAGATCTCAAGCTCCTTATTTTTCTGCACCTTCTCACCATGGTACAGCTTCAGGCATTGTCCATTAGCCTTAATAAGTTCAGAGCTTGAAGGATGACGTAGGTGATAAACTCCGTACGGTTTAGCCTTCTCTACTCTGTATGGACCTTCCCATTTTGATCTCAACTTACCGGGCATGAGCCTTAGTCGAGATTTGTAAAGAAGGATAAAATCTCCAGGTTGGAACTCTTTCTTCTTGATGTTTTGATCATGCACAACTTTCATCTTGTCCTTGTAAATTCTGGAGTTCTCATAAGCTTCTAGGCAAAGGTTCTCCAGTTCCTGCAGTTGCAACTTCCTTTCAGCTCCGGCATTCTCAATTCCCATGTTGCACTCCTTAACTGCCCAGAAGGCTCTGTGTTCGATTTTAACTAGGAGATGGCAAGCTTTTCCATAAACCAAGCGGAAGGGACTCATCCCAATGGGTGTCTTGTATGCTGTTCTATATGCCCACAGTGCATCTTGTAGCCTGGTGCTCCAGTCTTTTCTATGAGGCTTTACTATCTTTTGCAAGATACGCTTAATTTCTCTGTTTGACACCTCGGCTTGCCCATTAGTTTGGGGATGGTAAGCGGTTGTAACTTTATGAATTATCCCATGCTTCTTCATCAATCCTGTTAGTCTCCTGTTACAAAAATGGGTGCCTTGATCGCTCACGATCGCTCGTGGCGATCCAAAGCGACATATAATATGGTTTTTCACAAAGGAAACAACAGTGTTAGCATCATCAGTGCGGGTAGGAATTGCTTCCACCCATTTGGAAACATAATCTACAGCTAACAATATATAAAAATATCCATTAGAATTTGGAAATGGAGCCCTGAAGTCAATGCCCCAAACATAAAAAATTTCACAGAAGAGCATATATTGTTGAGGCATCTCATCCCTCCTGGATATATTACCAAATTTCTGGCATGGGGGGCAAGATTTACAAAACTCAGCAGCGTCTCTAAAAAGAGTAGGCCACCAGAATCCGCAGTCTAAGATCTTTCTAGCTGTTCTTTGAGGGCCAAAATGTCCTCCACTCTCAGATGAGTGACAGGCCTCTAAAATGGACTGGAATTCTGATTGAGGCACACAACGTCTAATTATCTGGTCAGCGCCATATCTCCATAAATATGGGTCATCCCATATATAATATTTAGACTCGCTTTTCAGCTTGTCTCTTTGATGTTTAGAAAAATGTGGAGGAAATGTGCGGCTAACTAAATAATTAGCAACAGGTGCATACCAAGGGATTATCTCAGATACTGCTTGCAGGTTATCAAAAGGAAAATTATCATCTATAGGAGTAGAATCATCCTTAATATGTTCAAGGTGACTCAAGTGGTCTGCTACTAAATTTTGATTACCACTCCTTTCCTTTATTTCTAAATCAAATTCTTGTAACAGTAGTATCCAACGTATAAGTCTTGGTTTGGATTCCTTTTTAGCTAATAGATACTTTAGAGCTGCATGGTCTGAATACACTACTACTCTAGTACCAAGTAAGTAAGCTCAGAATTTATCCAGAGCAAAAACAATAGCAAGAAGCTCTTTCTCAGTAGTAGTATAATTGGACTGGGCACTGTCTAAAGTCTTAGACGCATAGGCAATAACAAAAGGATCCTTACCTTCACGCTGAGCTAGCGCTGCTCCTACTACATGGTTGGAAGCATCACACATGATTTCAAACGGCTGACTCCAGTCTGGTCCTCTCACAATTGGGGGCTTGAGTTAGAGCAGTCTTCAGCTTATCAAACGCTTGTTCGCAATCCTCGCTGAACTCGAACTCAATGTCCCTCTGCAGTAATCTGGATAAGGGAAGTGCCACCTTACTAAAGTCCTTAATAAATCTCCTGTAGAAACCTGCATGGCCAAGGAACGAACGGACTTCCCTCACAGAAGAGGAGTAAGGCAAACTGGAAATAACATTTACCTTTGCTGGGTGTACAGAAATGCCATTATTAGATACCACATGTCCTAATATAATCCCTCATTTTACCATAAAGTGGCATTTTTCGAAATTCAATACAAGGTTTGTATTAACACATCTATCCAATACTCGAGATAATCCATCTAAGCAAAGGCTAAAAGAATCACCATAAACGCTAAAATTGTCTATAAAAACTTCCATACAGTCCTCAATAAGATCAGAGAAAAGACTCATCATGCACCTTTGGAAGGTGGCTGGTGCATTGCACAAGCCAAAGAGCATTCTCTTATAAGCATAAGTCCCAAAAGGACATGTAAAAGTAGTCTTTTCCTGATCCTCAGGAGCTATATGAATCTGGAAATAACCCGTGTAACCATCTAAAAAGCAATAATGTGACTTACCTGACAGGCGATCCAGCATTTGATCAATGAATGGAAGTGGGTAGTGATCCTTACGGGTAGCTTGGTTGAGACGCCTGTAATCAATGCAGACTCTCCAAGCATTCTGAACTCTAGTTGCTATGAGCTCTCCATGCTCACTCTTCACTGTAGTGACTCCAGATTTCTTGGGCACCACTTGTACTGGGCTTACCCATTCACTGTCTGAAATGGGAAATATGATACCTGCTTCCAATAGTCTGGTCACTTCCTTTTTGACAACTTCCAAGATGGTGGGATTCAATCTTCTTTGGGGTTGACGGACAGGTCTTGCTCCCTCTTCTAAAAATATTCTGTGCTCACATACTTGAGGGTTGATTCCAACTATATCTGCCAAACTCCATCCAATTGCCTTCTTATGCTTCCTCAGTACATCAAGTAACTGCTCTTCTTGTTGAGAAGTCAGTTCCCTTGCGATAATGACCGGAAGCTTCTGCTCATCCTCAAGATAAGCGTATTTGAGATGTGGAGGGAGAGGTTTCAATTCTAACTTTTGATCATGGGCAGGCTCTGGATTATCTGGGGCTTGTGAAAATGGCGAAGTGCCCTCACTGTCAGTTAAGAGGGTCCCCACACTTGGACCTTGTCCAGTGTGCCTTTCTTCAAACTCTTCCTTTTGAACTTCAGCCACACTTTCATCTATGACATCACACTGGAAGATAAAACGATCTTCTGGGGGTTGTCAATGACTCCATTTAGATTGAAGATTACTATGCGGCCATCTATTTCAAAGGAGTATGTTCCTGAAAAAGCATCCAATTTGAATTTTGATGTCTTCAGGAATGGTCTTCCAAGTAGGATTGATGATGGCTTATCTGAATCATTGTGGGGCATCTCCAAGATATAAAAATCAGTGGGAAATGTGAGCCCTTTAATGTTCACCAAAACATCTTCAGCAACTCCAGCCACTGTAATAATGCTTTTATCTGCTAACACAAAACGAGCTGCCGACCTTTTTAAGGGAGGGAACCTCAAAACATCATATATAGACAAAGGCATTATACTGACACATGCTCCTAAATCACACATGCAATCATAAATCACTACACCACCAATAGTACAACAAACTATGCAAGGACCTGGATCACTACATTTTTCAGGTAATCCTCCCATTAAGGCATATATAGAACTACCTAAAGGAATAGTTTCTAATTCATTAATTTTGTCTTTATGGATACATAAGTCTTTTAGAAACTTTGCATATTTAGGTACCTGCTGAATAACATCAAAAAGGGGAACAGTTACCTCAACCTTTTTGAATATCTCTACCATTTTAGGATCGGGTTCCAGCTGCTTCCTGGGCTTCCTTGCAAGTTGTGGAAATGGAATAGGAGTAGTGTTGTCTGTGGTGTCTGTGCCTTTTGGTGCTTCCTTCTGTGGTTGAGTTATCTCTTCTTCAGCTATGTCCTGTATATCCTCTTCCTCTTCAACATCTTCGATTTCTACCACCTCTTCAGCTGAGGCGTATTCTGGTGAGCTTGGTTCCTCCTGATTCCTCTCCTGCAGTGTGGTTCCGGACCTCAGGGTGATAGCATTAATGCCTCATTTTGGATTGGGTAATGGTTGAGAGGGGATTCCAGTGGTGCTTGAAGGTTGATTACTGGAATTTTGTGCTGATCCAAGCTGTGTCATAAAAGCTTGCAGAGTAGAGGTGAGACCATTCAGACCGGCGTTAATGCTATTCATGATGTTACTTTCCATGGTCTGTTGTCTTTTCTCAAAAGATTGTAGTAGATCTTCATTAGAAGATAAAAAAGAATGAGTAAATTGAGAGGTCTGCTGCTGATTGTTCTGTGGTCCTTGGTTCTGCCTCAGGTGAGGTGCTCTGTAAGGTTGATTTTGCTGCCTGTTGTTGTTATTATTCCACCTCTGATTTCCCTGATTATCTCTGCCTCCCCTGTTATTGTTGTCCCTCCAATTCTGGTTTGAATTGTCCTGCCATCCATGGTTATTATTTCCACTTTGATTGTACCCTTGGTTGGGGCGGTCATAGAAGTTGTGAGTGGATGCCACCAGGTTGTCTTCTTGTTGGAGCTGCGGGCATTCATCAGTGTAATGGCTATAATCAGCACAGATTCTGCAAATTCTTTGTGGGACTAGTTGTTGGTTTTGCTGTGGTGGAGGAGGTTGAGCTTGCTGAGCTTGTTGATTCAACTGCATTTGCTTCAGCAAGTTGGTCATTTCACAGATGCTTTGAGTTAGAGCAGCAGTCTCTCCACTAGAAGATACTTCTGCAACAGCTTTTGAACAGCCTTGCTTTTGTCTGTGGTTCCTAGTGGATTCAGCTAAATCACTGATCAATTGCCAAGCTTCATCAGTGGTCTTGTACTTCTTCATAGACCCATTGCTGGCACTTTCCAGTGTGGTCTTATCTTGGGGCCTCATACCCTGTGTAATATAGCTGAGTAGCACGATCTTGTCAATCATGTGGTGGGGGCATGCTTCCAGAAGATTATTGAAGCGCTCCCAGTATTCAAAGAGAGTCTCATTGTCATCCTAAACAATTGTAGAGATATCCTTCCTCAGTTTATCAGTAACTTCAGATGGAAAGAATTTCTCCAGAAACTCCTTTCTGAGTGTATCCCAGTTGGATACATTTGCTAGAGGTTGAGTGTAGTACCACTCTCTTGCTTTTCCCTCAAGAGAAAACGGAAAAGCTTTTAGCAGAATTGAAGTTTCATCAGTGCCATCACGCCTGACAGTAGAACAGGCTGCCTGGAAATCCCTCAAGTGCCTGATAGGCTCTTGAGCAGGTAGGCCATAAAACTTGGGCATCAAATTTAGCAGTGCGGGCTTTATTTCAAAATCTGTAGCTACCGCTGGATGATGCGCTTGAAACGGTTGCATTGTAAAATCAAGGGCTCCTTCCTCCTGGATGGTAACTCTCCTAGCTGCCATGTTTTCTGCGCGTAAAACAACCGAATCAGTAGAATGGGGGCAGGTTTCTTCCTCAGATTTACTTTCAGATCCGCCCTCAGAGCGGGCTAACCGACGCTGTTCTCGCCTTATTCGTGAAATTGTCCTTTCAATTTCAGGATCGAATATTAGCAAGCGCGGATCAGGAAGTGAACGCGTCATTTGACGGAAGAAACATGCAGCTCATAGTAGCAAAATAAAATAAAATGCAAATAAATCTAATTAATAAAATTAGCACTCTATTGCAACTCCCCGACAACGGCGCCAAAAATTGATGAGACGCAGAAGCTGGTGAATTAAAAATTATTAAAATGGTTACGTTGCAAGTATAGTTTTTAACTCACGGAAAATCTGCCTATCAATTTAGAAGTATGTCACAGAGAGTTTGAATTAAAAATTACTGGGAGTTTTAAGTCCCAGGTCGTCTCCCAACGAGTTGCAGAAAAGTGTGCTATCTTATTAATCAGTTGTTCAAAGAAGTTGAGTTGGGTAAATTGGAATTTAAATTGAGAAAATTTAGTTAATATGAATAAAAGCCTTGACTGAGAGTTGATTGGTTGGAATTTCTACTATTGATGGAGTGATTGTAAGTTAATTTATAATTAATGGTTGTTCTGTTTGGTTATCCTTTACTAAGTAAGGGAAAGTCAAACAAGCTGGAATGCCAGATCTATTCACAAGTTGCAACCCACTTAGTTCAAAGGGATTGGCGTTGGTGACAGGATAACAATCCAGCATTTAACCCAATTACAAATTTTTCTTAAATCCTTCCAACTCAAGAGTTCTTTTTAATCAACTCCCCATCAAGTAAGGAAACTACTCACGCATTGTAAATAAAGAATCCATAGCACATGAAAGGGAATTAAAAGAAGACATGATTATTGGAATTGAAATTGAATTAAAAAGAAATAATCCTTGCATTAATTAATCATAAAAGTATTCAAATAACAAAATTGAACAAAATAAGGAACATGGAAGAATAAAACCAAGTTGAGAAAACGAACTAGAATGACGAAGTCTTGATGAGGGAATAACTCTTCTCAATGTTCCAATGCTAAGACCAATTGAAAATTAAAATTCTAAAACCTAGAGAGAAAAACCTAAGAGAGTAAAACTAGATCTAAAAAACTGTTGACTGAATGAATGTGTTATTTATTTCTGCATGTTCTCTGACTCTAGTCTGCTGTTCCGGGCCGAAAACTGGGTCGAAATAGGGTCCAAAATCGCCCCCAACGAATTCTGCAGATTATGCAGATCGCACATGTCACGCGATCGCGTCATCCATGTAGACGCGTCATTCGCGCTTTTCCTCGCCACACGTTCGCGTCGTCCACGCTACCGCGTCGCCAGAGCTTTTCCAATCCGCGCGGCCGCGTGAGCCATGCGGCCGCGTCACTGCGATTTGCTCTCCTTCACGCGGTCGCGTGAGCCATGCGACCGCGTCACTTCTCGCTGGTTATCTCCTCAAATTCTTGTGTTCCTTCCATATTTGCTAGCTTTCTTTCCAATCTCCAACTCATTTATGCCCTGTAAAGTCTGAAACACTCAACACACAGATCACGGCATCGAATGGAATAAAGGAGAATTAAAAATAAATAATTAAAGTCTCTAGGAAGCAGTTTTCAAACATGTAATAAATTCAGGAAGGAAATCTAAATGCATGCTAATTTAATGAATAAGTGGGTAAGGATCATGGTAAAACCACACAATTAAACACAATATAAATCATAAAATAGTGGTTCATCAAGGATCACCCTTGAATTCCTTCAACATCGAAACATGGAAGACTGGGTGAATGACACTGTCAGCCGGAAGCTCTAATTTATAAGCCACTGCCCCACTTGTTACAGAATTTTAAAAGGCCCATAGTACCGCTTGCTCAATTTCAGGTTTCCCCAGTTCACCACCGATCCTTGACGATACGGTTGCAGTTTCAGCAATACCCATGCCCCCACTTGAAAATATTTTGACACCTAAACTATTAGCCCTACGCTTCATACGTTCTTGAGCCTGCCTCACCTTGAGCATATTATCCACATCTTGCACTGGTGATGACTGGTTAACATACTCCGGAATGGTGCGGACAGCAAACCCATACAAAGCTTCATAAGAGGACATTTCAATGGTGGAATGGAAGGAAGTGTTGTAGCAATACTCTGCCCACATGAGATACAATGACCATTTGGCTTGATGAGCATGTGTAAAGACACGTAAATACTGTTCCAATGTGCTATTAACAACTTTCGTCTGCTTGTCCATCTGGGGGTGATACGCAGTGCTATACAACAGCCTTGTATCGCAACTCTCAAACAATTATTTCCAAAAATAGTTAAGAAAAAGGGGATCTCTATCTAAGACAATCGATGCTGGAAATCCATGGTATCGAACGACACTGCTGAGAAATTTCTGTGCAACAACCTTGGCTGTGAACCCCGGTTTCAATGGAGCAACTCGAGCAATTTTACTAAAGCGAGCCACCACGACGATGACTGTTGTGAAAACTCCGAAGTTGGGTAGTTTAGTGATAAAATCCATGCTAACCCCTTCCCATGGCCTAGCTGGAATCAGTAGTGGTTGTAAGAGCCCTTGAGGACGCGCTGGAATGTATTTTGTGCTCTGGCACTCCATACAGTGGTCAATAAAATGAATGGTGTCCTTGCACATTCCTGGCCAGAAAAATGTCTCACTCAACCCCTTATAAGTCTTCAAAATGTCCCCATAGCCTGCTATGATGGACGAATGGAACTGATGTAAAAGAGTATCCCTCAAATTAGCATAATCAAGCACCCATATGCGGTTTCGGTATAGCAAAATCCCATCCTTGAACCTGTAATCAGAGTGTAGTTCTCCCGCACGAGCCCTATCTTGGAATTGTTGAATTTCTTTGCTTTGCTGAGTGGCTCGCAGCAGTGTCGATATGACGGCAGATTGAACTGTTGTGAAGGCTTGGAATTGAGCAGCTGGGGAATCCTCACCCTGCCTAGACAATGCATCCGTTGCTTGGTTAAATTTACCTGGTCTGAATTCAATGCCAAATTCATATCCAAGCAGCTTAGAGAGGTAATGTTGTTGTTCCTGGGTCAAGATCACTTGCGTTTTAAGTTCTCGTAACCTTTGGTGATCCGTCTTGATCACAAACCGCCTTCCCAACAAATAGTGGCGCCACTTTGCTATTGCCTGGGTGATAGCATACAGTTCTCTCACATATGCTGATGCTTGGGTCAGCCGTGCTCTCAACTTCTTACTGAAGAATGCGATCGGGTGTCCCTCCTGAGACAAAACTGCACCAAACCCTATGCTCGATGCATCCATTTCCACGACAAAAGGCTTCAAAAAATCAGGCAAAGAAAGGAAAGGAGTCTGCGTCATCAAGTTCTTCAAGTGGGAGAAAGCATGGTCAGCCGCCTCTGTCCATTGGAATGCATTCTTTTTAAGTAGCTCAGTCAGGGGATAAGCAAGTTGGGCATAGTTTGCTACGAATTTGCGATAATACTCTGTAAGGCCTAAGAACCCTCTTAATTGTTTGACTGATTTAGGTGGAGGCCAAGCCACAATTGCCTCAATTTTTGTCGGATCAACCTTAACCCCTTCTCCTAAAATGACATGGCCGAGATACTCTATTTGCTACCTCATAAAAGAGCACTTCGATCGCTTTGTAAAGAACTGATTCTCCCTTAAAACTTGTAAGGTTTGCGCCAAATGCTCAATATGTTCTTCCTTGGTATGACTGTATAACAAGATGTCATCAAAAAATACAACAACAATCTCCTCAAGAAGGGAAGAAAAAGTTTGTTCATCGTCGCTTGGAATGTAGAGGGCGCATTGGTGAGTCCCAGTGGCATTACTACAAATTCATAGTGGCCTATATGAGTTTGAAAGCCTGTTTTGCTAATATCTTGCTCCTTCATTCGAATCTGGTGATACCCACTACGTAAATCAATTTTTGAAAAATATACGGCACCATGTAATTAATCTAAAATTTCTTTAATGGTAGGGATGGGAAACTTATCTTTAACTGTAATGAGGTTGAGTACTCTGTAGTCCACACAAAACCTCCAACCACCATTCTTCTTCTTTTTTAAGAACACCAGGCTAGAGAATGCACTTTGGCTATCTCGTATCACTCCCTTTTGCAACATCTCTGCTACCAATCTCTCCATCTCTTCCTTTTGGAAATGGGGATATTTGTAAGGTCGGATACTGACCGGAACTGCCCCTGGAGTCAGGTGAATAGGGTGGTCTATCTCCCGATGCGGTGGAAGCTGCTTTGGCTCTTCAAAGACAAATTTTTGCAGCATGGCACTAATTTCGGCCTCCTCTGGTTCCTCTTCCTAAATCCCCCCAGATTCTACAGCTTCCAAATGAAATAAAGAGGCAATTGCCTTACTATCATTAAGCTTTTTTAGCTCTCGAAAATTCAACCCCGCTGATGAGCGGATAATTTATACCCTTTTTGGCATTGTTTTTACATAGTTTTTAGCATGTTTTAGTTACTTTTTATTATATTTTTATTAGTTTTTATGCAAAAATCATATTTCTGGACTTTACTATCAGTTTGTGTATTTTTTTGTGATTTCAGGTATTTTTTGGCTAAAATTGAGGGACCTGAGCAAAAATCAGATTCAGAGGCTGAGAAAGGACTGCAGATGCTATTGGATTTTGACCCTCCTACACTCGAAGTGGATTTTCTGGAGCTACAGAAGCCCAATTGGCACGCTCTCAATTGAGTTGGAAAGTAGACATCTTGGGCTTTCCATCAATATATAATAGTCCATACTTTGCCCGAGATTTGATGGCCCAAACTGGCATCCAAACGCCCACCAAAGACCCTTTTCTAGAGTAAAACGTCGGAACTGGCACCAGAACTGGAGTTAAACGCCCAAACTGGCACCCAAACTGGCGTTTAACTCCAAGAATGGCCTATGCACGTGACAGCTTCAATGCTCAGCCCAAGCACACACCAAGTGGGCCCCGGAAGTGGATTTCTGCACTATCTACACTTAGTTACTTATTTTCTGTAATCCCTAGTGACTAGTTTAGTATAAATAGCACTTTTTACTATTGTATTCGATATACTTGGAGACTTTGATCACTTTTATGTTACAATTGGAGGCTGGCCTCACGGCCATGCCTAGACCCTTTTCTCTTATGTAGTTTTTACGGTGGAGTTTCTACACCTCATAGATTAAGGTGCGGAGCTCTACTGTTCTTCATGAATTCATACAAGTACTATTGTTTTTCTTTCAATTCACGCTAACTTCTTCTCCAAGATATACCCTCGTACTTAATTCAGTTAAGTTAGAATGAAGGGGTGACCCGTGACAATCACCCACTATCTTCGTTACTCGCTTAGCCAAGATCCGCGTGCCTGACAACCACAAGCGGTCTACATGATGTTCAACGTAGTCATTGGACGACAACCGGAATATATTCTCTTAGGTCTCTAATCCACGGACCGAGTCCGTGAGATTAGGATCTTCGTGGTATAGGCTAGAACCAATTGGCAGCATTCCTGAGATCCAAAAAGTCTAAACCTTATCTGTGGTATTCCGAGTAGGATCTGGGAAGGGATGACTGTGACGAGCTTCAAACTTGCAAATGTTGGGTGCAGTGACAGTGTGCAAAAGGATAGAGAGATCCTATTCCGACGCTAGCGAGAACCGACAGATGATTAATCGTGCGGTAGTTGTACTTGGTATTTTTCATCGAGACGAGAAATCCGACAGTTGATTAGCCGTGCAGAGATCGTACCTGGTATTTTTCATCCGAGAGGATCATACAGCTTGTCATGGAAGGGAGCACGCATGATTGGAAGAAGACAATAAGAAAGCAGAGGTTCAGAAGCAACAAAGCATCTCCAAATGCTTATCTGAAATTTCCACCAATGAATTACATAAGTATCTCTATTTTATTTTATGTTTTATTTATCTTTTAATTATCAAAACCTTATAACCATCTGAATCCGCCTGACTGAGATTTACAAGATGACCATAGCCTGCTTCAAGCCGACAATCTCCGTGGGATCGACCCTTACTCACGTAAGGTTTTATTACTTGGACGACCCAGTGCACTTGCTGGTTAGTTGTGCGGAGTTGTGAAAAGTGTGAATCACAATTCCGTACACCAAGTTTGGATAAATGACGGTTCATCTTGTTGCTTAGATTAGGTAATTTTATTTTATGTTTAAGCTTTTTTTTCGAAAAAAAATTAAAATATGTGTTTTTGAAAAATTCATTCAAAAATTTTTAAGAACGAATTCTAGAGCTTCATGAGATATGTTGAAACCTGGCTGGCTGTTAAGCCATATCTAATCTTTTGGACTGAGGTTTTCACTTTCCATAGAAAGGACATGTCTGTATTTATTTTGCTAAAGCTTGGCTGGCCACTTGACCATGTCTAATTCTTTTGGACCGAAGCTTTAGAATAACATTGCATGAGCCTTTGGATTCTCAGTTATAATTCTGTGCTAAAGCTTGGCTGGCCATTTGGCCATGTCTAATTCTTTTGGACCGAAGCTTTAGACTAACATTGCACATTGGAATTCTTATTAAAAATTTTGAATTTCTTTAATCTCTTTTTCCAAAATAATTTCGAAAATATACAAAAAATCAATAAAATCATAAAAAACCAAAAAATTTTGTGTTTCTTGTTTGAGTCTTGTGTCAAATTTTAAGTTTGGTGCCAATTGCATGTTTTTAAATTTTCTTAGATTTTCGAAAATATATGCATTGTGTTCTTCTTTGATCTTCAAGTTGTTCTTGATGATTTTCCTTGTTTGATCTTTAATTCTTCTTGTTTTGTGTTTTTTCTTGTTTTTCTTGTGCATTTTCGAATTATTAGTGTCTAAAGTTTAAAAATTTCTAAGTTTGGTATCTTGCATGTGTTTCTTTTCTTAAAAATTTTCAAAAATATGTTCTTGATGTTCATCATGATCTTCAAAGTGTTCTTGGTGTTCATCTTGACATTCAAAGTGTTCTTGCATGCATTAGTTGTTTTGATTTTAAATTCTTATGTCTTGTGTCATTTTGTTGTTTTTCTCTTTCTTCATTAATTCAAAAATAAAAAAAATATATTTCCCTTATTTTACTCATAAATTTCGAAATTTTGGGTTGACTTAATCAAAAATTTTCAAAATTTAGTTGTTTCTTGTTAGTCAAGTCAAAACTTCAATTTAAAAATTTTATCTTTTCAAATCTTTTTCATTTTTCTTTCATGGTTTTCGAAAATCCTTCAAAATAAGTTTTTCAAAATCTTTTCCTTAATTTTATTTCATAATTTTCAAAATTATTGCTAACATTTAATGTTTTGATTCAAAATTTTCAAGTTTGTTACTTTTCTATTAAGAAAGGTTCAATCTTTAAATTCTAGAATCATATCTTTTAGTTTCTTGTTAGTCAAGTCAGCAACTTTAATTTTAAAAATCAAATCTTTTTAATTTCTTTTTCAAAATAAATTTCAATCATATCTTTTTCAAAACTTAATTTCAAAATCTTTTTCTAACTTCTTATCTTTTCAAAATTTATTTTCAAATCTTTTTCAATTAACCACTTAACTTGTTTGTTTTAATTTTAAAAAAAGGTTTACTATCTCTTATCTTTTTCAAAACTACTTAACTACTTTTCTCCCTCTAATTTTTAAAAACCCCTAGCCACTTTTTCAAAATTCTTTTTAATTAACTAATTGTTTTAAATTCTAATTTTATTTTATTTCTTTTCTTAAATTCGAATTCTAACTTATAATTAAAATAAAAATAAAAATATTTTTCTTTTCTTTTAATTAAAATTTGAATAACTCTCTCTCTCTCTCTCTCTCTCTCTCTCTCATCTCTTTCTATTTATTTTATTTATTTACTAACACTTCTCTTCTACTCATAATTCGAACCCTCTCCTCTCTCTATGTTCGAATTCTTCTTATTTTCTCATTACCTCATTCTTCCATTCTTCCATTCTTCTACTCACATAAAAGAATCTCTATACTGTGACATAGAGGATTCCTCTTCTCTCTTTGTTCTCTTCTTTTTTATATGAGCAGAAACAAGGATAAGAACATTCTTGTTGAAGCTGATCCTGAACCTGAAAGGACTCTGAAGAGGAAGCTAAGAGAAGCTAAAGCACAACACTCTGGAGAGGACCTTACAGAAATTTTCAAAAAAAAAGAAGACATGTCAGCCAAAAATAACAACAATGCTAGAGATGCAAGGAAGGTGCTTGGTGACTTTACTGCACCAACTTCTGACTTCTATGGAAGAAGCATCTCAATTCCTGCAATTAGAGCAAGCAACTTTGAGCTTAAGCCTCAATTAGTTTCTCTAATGCAGCAGAATTGCAAATTCCATGGACTTCCATTAGAAGATCCTCATCAGTTCTTAGCTGAATTCTTGCAAATCTGTGACACTATTAAGACCAATGGGGTTGATCCTGAGGTCTACAGACTTATGCTTTTCCCCTTTGCTGTAAGAGACAGAGCTAGGATATAGTTGGACTCACAACCTAAAGAAAGCCTGAACTCTTGGGAAAAGTTGGTCAATGCTTTCTTGGCCAAATTCTTTCCACCTCAAAAGTTGAGCAAGCTTAGAGTGGAAGTCCAAACCTTCAGACAAAAGGAAGGTGAATCCCTCTATGAAGCTTGGGAAAGATACAAGCAATTGATCAGAAGGTGTCCTTCTGACATGCTTTCAGAATGGAACATCTTATGTATATTCTATGATGGTCTGTCTGAATTGTCCAAGATGTCATTGGATCACTCTACTGGTGGATCTCTTCATCTGAAGAAAATGCCTGCAAAAGCCCAGGAACTCATTGAGATGGTTGCAAATAACCAGTTCATGTATACTTCTGAAAGAAATCCTGTGAATAATGGGATGACTCAGAAGAAAGGAGTTCTTGATATTGATACTCTGAATGCCATATTGGCTCAGAACAAAATATTGAATCAGCAAGTCAATATGATTTCTCAGAACCTGACTGGAATGCAAGCTGCATCCGGCAGTACTAAAGAGGCCTCCTCTGAAGGAGAAGCTTATGACTCTGAGAATCCTGGAATGGAAGAAGTGAATTACATGGGAGAATTCTATGGAAACACTTACAATCCTTCATGGAGAAATCATCAAAATTTCTCATGGAAGGATCAACTGAAGCCTCAACAAGCTTCAATAATAATAATGGTGGGAGAAATAGGTTTGGCAATAGCAAGCCTTTTCCATCATCTTCTGAGCAACAGACAGAGAATTCTAAGCAAAGCCTCTCTGACTTAGCAACCATAGTCTCTGATCTATCTAAGACCACTCTCAGTTTCATGATTGAAACAAGGTCCTCCATCAGAAATTTGGAGGCACAAGTGGGTCAGTTGGGTAAAAGAGTTACTGAAATCCCTCCTAGTACTCTCCCAAGCAATACAGAAGAGAATCCAAAGAGAGAGTGCAAGGCCATCAATATGTCCAAAATGGCCGAACCTGTAGAGGAGGAAGAGGCAGTGATTTCCAGTGAGTAAAACCTCAATGGACGTCCACTGACCACTAAGGAGTTCCCTAATGAGGAACCAAAGGAATCTGAGGCTCATACAGAGACCATAGAGATTCCACTAAACTTACTATTGCCATGCATGAGCTCTGATGAGTATTTCTCCTCTGAAGAGGATGAAGATATTGTTGAAGAGTAAGTTGCTTAGTATCTAGGAGCAATCATGAAGCTGGATGCCAAGTTAGCTGGTAATGAGACTTGGGAGGATGAACCTCCATTGCATCAATGAACTGAATGCATTGGTTCAACTGAATTTACCTCAGAAGAAATCGGATCCCAGAAAGTTCTTAATCCCTTGTACCATAGGCACCATGACCTTTAAGAAGGCTCTGTGTGACCTGGGGTCAGGAATAAACCTCATGCCACTCTCTGTAATGGAAAAACTAGGGATCTTTGAGGTACAAGCTGCAAGAATCTCACTAGAGATGGCAGACAAATCAATAAAACAGGCTTATGGACTTGTAGAGGATGCCTTAGTGAAGGTTGAAGGCCTGTACATCCCTGCTAACTTCATAATCCTAGACACTGGGAAGGATGAAGATGAATCCATTATCCTTGGAAGACCCTTCCTAGCCACAGCATGAGCTGTGATTGATGTGGACAGAGGAGAGCTAGTCCTTCAATTGAATAAGGACTACCTTGTGTTTAAGGCTCAAGGATCTTCTTCTGTAACCATGGAGAGAAAGCATGAAAAGCTTCTCTCAATATAGAGTCAAACAGAGCCCTACACTCAACTTCTAAGTTTGGTGTTGGGAGGCCACTATTAAGCTCCGAGTCTCTGTGAAGCTCTCTAAGAGTTCATTGTCAAGCTATTAACATTAAAGAAGCGCTTATTGGGAGGCAACCCAATGTTATTTAATTATATTTAATTTTATAGATATTTGGTTTCCATTGTTATGTTATGTTTTCTTTAGGTAGATGATCATGTGAAGTCACAAAAATAGCTGCAGAACTAAAGCGGAATCAAAAAATGCATCAAAAATAGCACACCTTGGAGGACAGGCTTACTGGCGTTTAAACGCCAGTAAGGATAGCAGAATAGGCGTTTAACGCCCAGTTTGGCAGCATTCTGGGCGTTAAACGCCATAATTGGCAGACAGACTGGCGTTTAATGCCAGAAAAGGGTGTATGGTGTCTGGCCGGCGTTAAACGCCAGAATTGGCAGACAGACTGGCGTTTAACGCCAAAAAAGGGTGTTTGGTTGGCGTTAAATGCCAGAAAAGGTAGTAGAGTTGGCATTAAACGCCAGAAATGGCACACAGAGAGTGTTTAAACGCCAAAAAGGTGCAAGGAGTAGAATTCCTTGACACCTCAGGATCTGTGGACCCACAGGATCCCCACCTACCCCAACTCACTCTCTCTCCTCTTCACACCTCTCCATAACACTCTTTCCCAAATACCCTTGACCAATCACACCAATACTTCTTCCCCAAACACCATTCACCTATCAAATCCTACCCTCTTCCCCACAATCTCTTCACCACTCATATCCATCCATCATAAAATCCCACCTACCTCACCATTCAAATTCAAAACATTTCCCTCCCAAAGAAATAAAATCCTGACCTAAGTGGCTAAATCAAGTTGTCCCTAACCATGTGCTTGTGGAGTGAAGGTGTCAAGTGAAAAGCTTGAGACTGAGCAGTTAAAGTCGTGGTCTAAAGCAAAAAAAAAGTGTGCTTAAGAGCTCTGGGCACCTCTAACTGGGGACTCTAGCAAAGCTGAGTCACAATCTGAAAAGGTTCACCCAGTTATGTGTCTGTGGCATTTATGTATCCGGTGGTAATACTGGAAAACAAAATGCTTAGGGTCACAGCCAAGACCCATAAAGTAGCTGTGTTCAAAAATCAACATACTGAACTAGGAGAATCAATAACACAATCTGAATTCTGAGTTCCTATGGATGCCAATCATTCTGAACTTCAAAGGATAAAGTGAGATGCCAAAACTGTTCAGAAGCAAAAAGCTACTAGTCCCGCTCATCTAATTGAAACTAATCTTCATTGATGTTTTTGGAATTTATTGTATTTTCTCTTCTTTCTATCCTATTTTATTTTTAGTTTCTTGGGGACAAGCAACAATTTAAGTTTGGTGTTGTGATGAGCAGGTAATTTATACCCTTTTTGGCATTATTTTTATATAGTTTTTAGCATGTTTTAGTTATTTTTTATTATATTTTTATTAGTTTTTATGCAAAAATCATACTTATGGACTTTACTATGAATTTGTGTGTTTTTCTGTGATTTCAGGTATTTTCTGGCTGAAATTGAGGGACCTGAGCAAAAATATGATTCAGAGGCTGAGAAAGGACTGCAGATGCTGTTGGATTCTGACCCTCCTGCACTCGAAGTGTATTTTTTGGAGCTACAAAAGCCCAATTGGCACGCTCTCAATTGTGTTGGAAAGTAGACATCTTGAGCTTTCCAGAAATATATAATAGTCTATATTTTATCCGAGATTCGATGGCCCAAACTGACGTCCAAACGCCCACCAAAGACCCTTTTCTGGAGTAAAACGTCGGAACTGGCACCAGAACTGGAGTTAAACGCCCAAACTGGCACCCAAGCTGGCGTTTAACTCCAAGAATGGCCTATGCACGTGAAAGCTTCAATGCTCAGCCCAAGCACACACCAAGTGGACCCCAGAAGTGGATTTCTGTACTATCTGCACTTAGTTACTTATTTTCTGTAATCCCTAGTGACTAGTTTAGTATAAATTGCACTTTTTACTATTGTATTCGATATACTTGGAGACTTTGATCACTTTTATGTTACAATTGGAGGCTGGCCTCACGGGCATGCCTAGACCTTTTTCTCTTATGTATTTTCTACGATGGAGTTTCTACACCTCATAGACTAAGGTACGAAGCTCTGCTATTCTTCATGAATTAATGCAAGTACTATTATTTTTCTTTCAATTCACGCTTACTTCTTCTCCAAGATATACTCTTGTACTTAATTCAGTTAAGTCAGAATAAAGGGGTGACCCGTGACAATCACCCACTATCTTTGTTACTCGCTTAGCCAAGATCCACGTGCCTGACAACCACAAGCGGTCTACATGATGTTCAACGTAGTCATTGGACGACAGCCGGAGTATATTCTCTTGGGTCTCTAATCCACGGACCGAGTCCGTGAGATTAGGATCTTCGTGGTATAGGCTAGAACCAATTAGCAGCATTCCTGAGATATGGAAAGTCTAAACCTTGTCTGTGGTATTCCGAGTAGGATCTGGGAAGGGATGACTGTGACGAGCTTCAAACTTCTGAATGTTGGGCGCAGTGACAGTATGCAAAAGGATAGAGAGATCCTATTCCGACGCTAGCGAGAACCGATAGATGATTAGCCTTGCGGTAGCTGTACCTGGTATTTTTCATCCGAGACGAGAAATCCGACAGTTGATCAGCCGTGCAGAGATTGTACCTGGTATTTTTCATCCGAGAGGATCATACAGGTTGCCATGGAAGGGAGCACGCATGATTAGAAGAAGACAATAAGAAAGAAGAGGTTCAGAAGCAACAAAGCATCTTCAAATGCTTATCTGAAATTCCCACTGATAAACCCATATTTTATGATTTATCTTGTGCTCAATTTGAGTGTTTTTATCAATTCTTCACCCACTTATTCATATGAATTGCATGGTTTTACTTTTCCTTTCTTATTATGTGATAAGTGTGAAAACATGTTTCCTATGCTTTAAAAGTATTAATTTTAATTGTCCTTTATTTTCATTTGATGCCGTGATTTGTGTGTTAAGTATTTTCAGGTCTTATAGGGCAGGATTGGCTTAAAGGACAGAAAGAAAACATACAAAAATGGAAGGAAAGCACAAAAGTGGAGTTTTGAAGAAAAGGGCAGCGACGCGAACGCATGGACGACGCGAACGCGTGCCTAGCGCGAAATGGCACTAACGCGAACGCATGAACGACGCGGACGCGTGCCTTGAGCAGAATGCAAATGACGCGTACGCGTGACCGACGCGTACGCATGACCAGGGAAAACTCTAAACCACGCGAACGCGTGACCCACGCGCACGCGTAACGGATGCCACGTACAGGAATCTGCAGAAAACGCCCCCAGCGATTTCTGGACCCTTTTTCAGCCCAGATCCAAGCCAAAAACACATAATATAAGCCAGAGAATGGAGGAATCAAAAGGGGGACGTAATGACAACATTCATAATACACAATTTTAGGATTTAGATGTAGTTTTTAGAGAGAGAGGCTTTATCCTCTCTCTCAAGTTTTAGGATTAGGATTTCAACTTCTTCTCAGGTTCAATGTTCCTTTAATTTATGTTTCTCTTCTACTTTTATTTATTCTAATTCTTTTATTTGTATTTGACTTATGTTGCCAAATTGGCTTATGAACCTTTTTATGTTAGATTTGAATATTCTATTTAATATAATTTGAGGTATTTCAGATTTATGATTGTTTTATTCTCTTTATGATGCTTTCAATTTAATTTAGATTTATTTTCCCCTTTTGGCTTTGGTTAAGTAATTGGTAACACTTGAGTTGTCAAACTCAGCAGTAGATTGAGGTTTGGGAATTGCTGATTAATTTGGATTGCTCTGAAGCTAGTCTTTCCACAGGAGTTGACTAGGACTTGAGGATCAAGTTAATTACTCCACTTGACTTTCCTTTATTTAGTAAGGGTTAACTAAGTGGGAGCAAAATCCAATTCTCATCACACCTGATAAGGATAACTAGGATAGGATTTCCAGTTCTCATACCTTGCCAATAGATTTTATAATTATTAATTTATCTTTCTTGCCATTTAAATTACTTGTTCCTTATTTCAAAAAACCAAAAAATATACCTTTTTACATAACTAATAATAAATCATACCTCCCTGCAATTCCTTGAGAGACGACCCGAGGTTTCAGTACTTCGGTTATAAATTTTATTGGGTTTTGTTACTTGTGACAACCAAAACTTTTGTACGAAAGGATTCTCTGTTGGTTTAGAAACTATACTTACAACGCGATTATTCTTATTAAAATTCTTTACCGACAGAAAACCAGTTCGTTCAAAAATGGCGCCGTTGCCGGGGAATTGCAAACGTGTGCCTTATTATTGGTTATTGTAAACATTTTCTTTTACCTGTTTATTTGTTTTTATTTTTGTTTTTAATCTTTTATTAGTTACTATGAGTTCTCACCCCCGTCGCTTTGAGTTTGGTTCTAATATTGTTGAAAGGAATGGAAGCTATAACAGGAACATGCATCAAGGTCAAAACAATCAGAGATGGATGGAGCCACGAGGATCTGATCACCCCTTTAGGCAACAACACCTTCCAACGTACCATGGACAACGACCATTCAACAATGCATGTCGAGACTATAGTTATGGTGGACCCCTTCGTGACAACCAAAACCCACCAAATTGCTATGGTCAAGAGTCATTCCGAGGTGCATACCAAGATGATAGATATGGTGGACCCCCTTGTAGTAACCAACAAGCCCCATCATATGCCTATGACCCACCTCATCAGCATAACTATGAACCACCATACTCACAAGCCCCCTACCACCATTCACCTCCGTATGACCCTAACCTATACCCACCCCAATTCAAATCTAATTATTCCCAAGAACCACCTTGTCCTTATGCACCATGTCCATATCCATCAACCCAAGAATCAAGGGAGCAACTCAAGGAAACAGTGAAAAAATTTCATGCAACCCTTCAACAACTGGAGCAAGTGATTAATCGATTACCTTCCCGACGTTCAGACACTCAAGGAACCCCCATGGCTTCATGTGGACAATCTAATAAAGAACGCATCATGAAAGAGATACTAGAAAATCCAATGGATAGTAAGGAGCATGATTTTGTACTGAAACAAGTGGATGAAGCTGAAATTATCGAAGAAGAAGAATTGGTCGAAGATTTAGGAGATGCTGAACCTCCATGGGAATCCAAAATTGTGGAGAATTCCATCAAGAAGCAAGTTTCCTTAATAATGATAATCACGAGTCACGTTCTCCTAGTAATGAATTTGCATCCGCAAGTGAATTCTTTGAGATTGAAGAATCTTCCCCAAATGAATACGAAGATGATGCGGAGGTAGACTTTTCTCAACCTCCAACTTAAGACTTGAGTGATGAGGAAGATTGATAAACCCATATTTTATGATATATTTTGTGCTTAATTTGAGTGATTTATTCAATCCTTCACCCACTTATTCATGTTAATTGCATGGTTTTACTTTCCCTTCCTTATTATATGATGTATGTGAAAAACATGTTTCCTATGCTTTTAAATTAATTATTTTAATCACCTTTAATTCCATTCGATGCCGTGATTAGTGTGTTGAGTAGTTTTCAGATCTTCTAAGGTATGAATGACTTAAAGGATGGAAAGGAAACATACAAAAATGGAAGGAAAGCACAAAATGGAGCTTCTGAAGAAACTGGCATCCACGCAATCGCATGGGCGACGCGGACGCATGCCAAGCGCAAAGAAGCAGCCACGCGGCCGCATGACTGACGCGACCGCGCGCCTTAAGCAGAACGAATATGACGCGGTCGCATGACTGACGCGACCGCGTGACAAGAAAAGCTCCAAATGACGCGACCGCGTGACCCACGCGGACGCGTGACAGAGGCCACGCACCAAAAATTGCAGAAAACGCTCATAGCGAATTCTGAAGCCCTTTTTGGCCCAAATCCAAGTCCAGAAGGCATAGACCAGAGGTTATGAAGTGAGGGAATGCATCCATTCAAGGAGAGCTCGCTAATTTAGTTACTTTTCCATGATTTAGATCTAGTTTTGAGAGAGGTTCTCTCCTCTCTCTCTCTTAGGATTTAGGACTTCTCTTACTTTTAGGAGTGACTCTCAATCCCAAGTTCTTTATTTTTATTTATTCTTCCAATTTAATTTATGAACTCTTCATGTTAGATTATAATTTCCCTTATTAATGTTATTTGAGGTATTTCAATTCATGATTGCTTTCTTTAATTTATGTTATTGTTGCTTTACATCTGAAGGCATTTTTATTCCAGCAAATTCACTTTTTCCTCTTTTGGTCTTGGTTAAGAAAGCAGTAACTCAGGAGTTATCTTATCTCAACATAATTGATAACTATTATCTTTGCTAATTGAACTGAGCTTCAATAATCATACCTTTTTCTTAGGAAATAAATAGGATTCGAAGATCAAACTAATTAGTCCCTTGACTTTCCTTTACTTTAGTAAAGGTTGACTAAATGGAATAAAGATTCAACTTTCATTGTTGTTGATAAGAATAACTAAGCCTGGACTTCCAATTTCTCAGACCTTGCCAAAAGTTTGCTTTACAGTATTTATTTATTTTAATTGCTATTTAAATCATTTGTCATATTTGTTCCTCATTCTTAAAACCCCAAACTTACAATCTCCGTAACCAATAATAAGAACATACTTCCCTGCAGTTCCTTGAGAAGACGACCTGAGATTTAAATACTCGGTTATCAATTTAAAAGGGGTTTGTTACTTGTGACAACCAAAACGTTTGTAAGAAAGGTTAATTGCTTGGTTTAGTAACTATACTTGCAATGAGTATTTACCATAACTTCTAAACCATCAATCTTCTTCTCTTTCAAAAATGGCGCCGTTGCCGGGGAACTGCTAACGTGTGCCTTATTATTGGTTATTGTAAATATTTTTTCTTTTGCTTGTTTATTTATTTCTGTTTTTCTTTTTTTATTTTATTTGCTACTATAAATTCTCACCCCTCTCGCTTTGAGTTTGGGTCTAACTTTGTTGAAGGAAATAGAAGTTACAGCAGGAATATGCATCAAGGTCAAACCAATCAAGGATGGATGGAGCCAAGAGGATTTAATCAACCCTTTAGGCAACAACACCCCCCAAGATATCATGGACAACGACCATTCTACAATGCATCCCCAGCTGATAGATATGGTGGACAACCTTGTAACTACCAACAAGTCCCACCCCGTGCCTATAGACCAACCTCTCAACATAACCTCGAACCACCACACTCATAAGCTTCTCTTCACCATTCGCCACCGTATGATCCTTTCCTACCCCAGTTCCAATCCAATCACTCCCAAGCACCACCACTTCCCTATGTCTCATGTCCAAATCCATCACCCCGAGAATTAGAGGTTCACCTCAAGGCAACAGTAAAGAAACTTCAAACAACCATTCGACAAATGGAGCAAGCAGTAATTCAATTAGCTTCTAGACGCGCGAACATTCAAGGACCAACCACAGCCCCATGTGGACAATCTAATGAAGAGCGTAGCATGAAGGAGACACTAGAAACTCCAGTGGACAAGACAGAGCATGAATTTGTACTAGAACAAGTAGAAGAAGCTGTCATTGTACAAGAAGAAGAGTTGGTTGAAGATCTAGGAGATGCTGAACCTCCATGGGAATCCAGAGTTGAGGAGAACTCCGTCAAGGACGTTACAGTTGATGCTAAGGAGGATATTGCACAATCCCCAAGGCAAGTCGTTTATGAAGAACTAGACGGAATAACCCAGGACACAAATTCCCTTGATGATGATAGTCGCAAGTCAAGCTCTCTTAGTAATGAACTTGCATCTGCAAGTGAATTCTCTGAGATCGAAGAATCTTCCCCAAATGAATACAAAGAAGATGCAGAGGTAGATTTCTCCCAACCTCCAATCTATGACTCAAGTGATGAGGAAGACATAGAAGACTTTGACTAGGACTTAGATGCATTTGAAGAACCTTACAAGGAAGTGGAGGAATTCACAGAAGAACACAAGGGAATAGAACTCACAGAACCATTGGAATCACCTACCCCAAGGCCATTACCACCCAATACAAGCTTCAAGTGGGTACAATCCTTAACCTTTAACTGTATTTTTCCACTTGAATATGGTTTACTTGAAATAGATGGCCAGCTTAGAGCTCTCTGCGGCTTTAAGAGTAAGAAGGAAATGGCTCGTGCTCAGAGCTGGTGTACAAGGTTCAATAAGGTTCCACGCTTCAACTTGAAGTGCACGGATTGGTATCATGCTCAATTGAATGGATCTCGGAAAATGTTTGGTCACTATGGTGAGAATCTACTTTCTAAACCGCCCGGATGGAAAAATATAGATCAAAACGAAGGCGGATTTAGAACCAAAGTTTGGGATCCTGGAAAATATTCTGATATTCATCACCCCGGGAGCCTGAGACTCTATTTGAAGCTGCTCAGAAGCTTTACATGCCTAGTTTGGGGCCCCGGAGGCTATTGGCATTCCAAGCATTGGTGGAGATTTTTGGATGAATTTAAGCATAAGCCGCCATAACAGGAAGCTCCTCCAATGTCCAACTTAAGGACTTTAACTAAAAGTGCTAGGTGGGAGACAACCCACCATGGTATGATCGTTCCTTTTGTAATTTTAATTTTAATTAGTTTTTTTTGTTTTTGAATTTTATTTTATTTTATTGAACCTGGAATCATGCATAGCATTCACATTAAGCACTGCATTCTGCATATTGCATTCCGCATTCTGCATATAAAAAAAGGGTGCGCGACGCGACCGCATCATCTATGCGATCGCGTCAAATGGCGAACTACACTTCCCACGCGACCGCGTCATCCACGCGGCCGCATGACCTGGAAATCGGCGTAAGGATCCAACGTCCAGAGAGTTGGGCTGAAATCGTACGGCCATTGTGCGTCTAGCACAAAATGGCCCACGCGATCGCATGCCCCATGCGATCGCGTCACTTGCACACAATCAATCCCACGCGACCGCGTGAGCGACGCGACTGCGTTGCATGGATTGCACGAACACCCCCAAGGAGACAGAGAGTTGCGCTGAAACGACGCTGGATTCGTGCGTTTAGCACAAATTCCAGCGACGCGATCGCCTGCCCCATGCGATTGCGTCATTTACTCTTTTTGCCCTCCGCGCGATTGCGCCATCCACACGATCGCGTCAACCACCTTTTTTGCTCCAGCCACGCGACCGCGTGCCCCACGCGGCCACGTGGATTCAAAAATATAACCCCCCCAGTCACGCGAAACCCCATCAGTCGCGACACCCCCCCCAACTCTTCTTCTCCCTCTCTTCTCTCCAACCCTTAACCACCACCACCCAGCCACCACCGCGCCACCACCCAGACGTCGCCGACCGTCCCAACCGCAACCCCCGTCCACCAGCAACACCACCTCTCTCCCCCCTCCCTTCCCCTACCCCCATCACCCTCTCTTCCCCCCTGCCCCGAACAGTCGCGCCGCCGTGCCCACCACCGGACACTACCCCCAGCCACCTTTCTGCCTATTCTCATTATTCGGCCTTCCAGGTTCCGCAACACGTAATCCATTTTATCCATTCGTAGTTATTCTTATTTTTCCATTTATGTTCATATTTAGGCTAGTTAGATATGCATGTTGTAGTGGATTTTAGGTTGTTAGGTAGCCTAGGATGTGGTTAGTGGATTTAGGTCTGTTTACTTGCACTGTTCTTGTTTCTGTTTTATCAAATTTGTGAATCTGCTGCTGCTGTGATCTTGTTCATATGTTGTATTTCTTGTATATTGCTACTCCTTACACTGAATTTTCATGCTTATATTCATTATATGTAACTGCAGCTTGATTTTTTTAATTCATATGAACTGTTTGATTGCTGTTTATTTTCCGGGAAAATCCAATTTTAGCCGGAATGCTGCCCAAATTTTTTATAAATCTTTTTGACTTTCATTCCTGTTTTGATTTTGGAATCTTGAACTCTGTTTTCCTCTGCTTTAACCAAACCATTCATGAATGCCAGGGCATGCATTCTTATCCTCTTTGATTTCCTAGTTCCTAAACTGCAATTTTGATGTTTGATTCCTATTTTTGCTTTCTTTATCTCTATTTGAATCATCATCAAACTGTTTTACTTGTGTGAATATGAGTTACCTATAGCTTCTACCTGTGATTACTTGTTACTTGGACTATTTTCATTATGCCTCTTACTTTAACCTATTTTTCACTAACCCACTAATTTTGACTCTAACCAACCTAACCTTTTCAAAACTTCTTTTTTTTGCTTTTCTTTCACTTTCTTTTAACATTCTAACCAAGGCGTGATGTTAATTTTTCTATTTAACTTACATTCAATTACATTTTGGATTGTGATTTCTCTTTTCAGACTTTTCACTCATATACAATCCTAAATGCACATTTTACTTAACTCATATTCATTATCCTATTGCTCCTTTGCCACTTTGTGTTTTCTTTGATTATTTGCCTATTTGCTTTCCTATTTTTATTATATCCTGGTTTTCTGTTTTTCAGGATGTCAGATTCCCAGAGAAAGGGAAAAGGCAAGGCCACTACTGGCAAAAGGAAAAGAGGAGAAGCCTCTGTGTCTATCATCGACCTCATGCATGATGCCTCCTTGCGGGAGAAAGCCTTTACCCCGCAGGAGAAGGCTGACCAGCTACTTCCCGCCACTGACCCAGTAAAGTTTACAAACCGATACTGTGAGCTGAAGTATCCGGTGTTTGCAAACTCCAGGAACCTATACCTGGAGTGAACTTTGAAGATCTCAGAAGAACTCCAGCAATACACCTCTGATCAGATCAAACAAAGAGGCTGGTTCTTTCTGGAGAGACCTCTGACTGAGGTTAATGCATCTTGGGTTAGGGAATTCTACTACAACTACTTCAAAACTTCCCTAGATGCAGTGAACCTCAGAGGGAAGCAGATTCTGGTTACTGAGGAGGCAATAGAAGAGGTTCTGAAACTTCTGCCCAAGACTGATCAGACAGATGGCTATCAGAAAGCTGAGGAAGATATGCGCTATATGCGATTTGACTGGGATGCAGTAAAGGCGAGGATCGCCCTTGACCCGATAGTTCCTTGGATCATGGGTCAGAACACCACCATGCCCAAAGGGATCAAGCGGATTTACCTGAACGATGAGGCTCGGCTATGGCATCAGATATTCAGCAACTACATTATGCCGAGTACTCACGAGACTGAGATACCAGCCGCTATGATCACCCTCCTTTGGTGTGTGATGGAGGGCAAGGACCTGTACCTGCCACGCTTTATCCGGCACTATATGGCCAGGGTCTACGTCCGAGGCACTCTTCCCTTTCCCTATTTGGTTACACAGCTGGGCCGTCGAGCTGACGTACCATGGGAGGATGCTGATGAGAGGCCACCTGTTGTAGAGTGCAAGAAGCTTATCCCGCACAGCAGGAACTTCCTGGCCTTGGGCTACAGACCTCCATTCCTGACTGCCACTGCTGATGATACAGCTACACCATCTGCCGGTCCCTCTTCCTCCACTGCTGCACCACCTACCCCTGCCACCACCACTGCACCTCCACCTGCCATAGAGCCTATCTATCATCTGGTGCACCGCTTGTTTCGACGACTTAACCAGATGGAGCGTCGCAACAAGCGACGCTATGAGCACCTGAAGCTGATGATACGATCCGGCGACATCCCCTCCGAGCCTGACACACCATCTGAGGCATCTGAGGAGGAGGCGGATGCATCCGAGGTAGAGATCCATCCCCAGGGAGAGGCAGAGCAGGCAAACACCCAGCAGGCAGCACCCCAGCAGATCCTGAGATCCCCATTCAGACAGCCCCTCCTCTCCAACAGCCGGACATTCAGCCAGCCACCACAGAGACACTAGCTACCATCCCTTCCAGTGATGACACCCCTTCACACCCTGCTTGAGTGAGCATCAGGGATGATGCTTCATTTTAAGTGTGGGGAGGTCGCCATCTCTGGCGTATTATTTTGGTGAACCACTACAGATTCTTTTTCTTTTATTTTGGATATTTTTCTGTATTTTTCTCTCTATTTTTATTTTTATTTTCTGAGTATTTATACATTGCTACTTTTATGTATTTTTACTTTACTTCTGCATTTTGCATTTTTAGTTCATATTTTAGCCACTTAGTTGCAATTCTAACTTATTAGTTATAGAAATTGTGGATTGATTATTATAGTTTACCCTTTTTAGCATAAGATAACTCAAAATAGATTGAAAAGAAAAAGGAAGTAAACTAGAGACTTTAACAAAATCAAAACAACCCACACCTTGTATATATAGCATTACATGTTAGTTAACAACACTTCATCAAGGAGAAACACTAGAACTTTAAAGCCATTCAATATAAGTTTTACATTGAGAATCATGAGAATTTTTAACTAAACCTGCATGACATACAAAAGTGATAAATGATTTTTGAGCTAGAGAACACATAGCCTGTGAGTTTTGAGCTTAATTGTATGGTTACATTCAAACCATAATTTTTATTCCTGTGTGTTTCGCCCTTCTTATTTATTCTGATGTTCTTTACTTTGTTTTAATCTATATGTCCAATTATAGAATATAGAATATAGATAGATACCAAAAGAATGATTGAGGCCGTCATTTGATTTTAGCTCACTTATCCCAAATTAACCTACCTTTCACATCACCCTTGTTAGCCCCCTTGAGCCTTTAAATCCCCTTTTATTCTATTAGCCACACTAACTTAAGCAGAAAAATAAAATAAAATCCCAAGTTGAATCCTTGGTTAGCTTAAGATACAAAATTATGAATAGTTTAAAATGTGGAAAACCTATTGGGAACATGGATGATAAAAACAAAAGGTAGAAAAGTTAAAAGGAATAAAATAACTCAAATTAAAAATTTTGGGAAGCATGCTCATGAGAAATTAAAGTGATTAAATTACCATGTGCATTAAAAAAAAACATAAAAATTTCAGTATTTAAAAAAAGGGGATACAAAAGAATTCCCCAAATGCAAAAATAAAAGCAATGCACATGGAATAAGAACAAAAGTTGAAACATGAGCATGTAACATCCAAAAGTGGGAAAAATATGGAAAAATAGGTAAAGAAGTTTTGTTTTACTAAGTATGTATGTTAGGTGAGATCTTAGTCTAATTAAGGATTCACTTATTAGCTCACATAGCCTTATACATATATCCTTACCTTTACCTTGGCCCCATTACAATCTTAATTAAAGACCTCATGATTTTTGGTATGACAGTATTTATAATTGTTGATTGGTTAGATGAAGAACAAAGTTATAGAAAAGAAGAATAAAAAGAGGAATAGAGTGATTAACCCAATAAACACTGAGTGACTAGAGAGTAAACACAATTCCAGTGAGGGTTCAATAGCTCATTAACATTTATCTCTGTTTGAATTATCTAATTGTCTTGCAAGTTCACAAAATGCTTTTTCTCCCATCTCAATTGTAAAAGTGCTTATTGATTATCTAAGGCTTGGCTATATATACACATATGACTCCTTGAGAATGTAAATTTATTTAACTACCTGTAAGCTTTATATATGAGTGAATAAATTAGAATTGCATGTTGCATTTAGGTAGTTGCATTTAGATTAGATTTCATTGCATGACATCCCATCACTTTAACCTTACTTATTACCTTGGATTTAGCATGAGGACATGCTATTGTTTAAGTGTGGGGAGGTTGATAAACTCATATTTTATGATATATTTTGTGCTTAATTTGAGTGATTTATTCAATCCTTCACCCACTTATTCATGTTAATTGCATGGTTTTACTTTCCATTCCTTATTATATGATGTATGTGAAAAACATGTTTCCTATGCTTTTAAATTAATTATTTTAATCACCTTTAATTCCATTCGATGTCGTGATTAGTGTGTTGAGTAGTTTTCAGATCTTCTAAGGTAGAAATGACTTAAAGGATGGAAAGGAAACATACAAAAATGGAAGGAAAGCACAAAATGGAGCTTCTGAAGAAACTGGCATCCACGCGATCGCATGGGCGACGCGGACGCATGCCAAGCGCAAAGAAGCAGCCACGCGGCCGCATGACTGACGCGACCGTGCGCCTTAAGCAGAACGAATATGACGCGGTCGCATGACTGACGTGACCGCGTGATAAGAAAAGCTCCGAATGACGCGACCGCGTGACCCACGCGGACGCGTGACAGAGGCCACGCACCAGAAATTGCAGAAAACGCTCATAGCGAATTCTGAAGCCCTTTTTGGCCCAAATCCAAGTCCAGAAGGCATAGACCAGAGGTTATGAAGTGAGGGAATGCATCCATTCAAGGAGAGATCGCCAATTTAGTTACTTTTCCATGATTTAGATCTAGTTTTGAGAGAGGTTCTCTCCTCTTTCTCTCTTAGGATTTAGGACTTCTCTTAGTTTTAGGAGTGACTCTCAATCTCAGATTCTTTATTTTTATTTATTCTTCCAATTTAGTTTATGAACTCTTCATGTTAGATTATAATTTCCCTTATTAATGTTATTTGAGGTATTTCAATTCATGATTACTTTCTTTAATTTATGTTATTGTTGCTTTACATCTGAAGGCATTTTTATTCCAGCAAATTTACTTTTTCCTCTTTTGGTCTTGGTTAAGAAAGCAGTAACTCAGGAGTTATCTTATCTCAACATAATTGATAACTGTTATCTTTGCTAATTGAACTGAGCTTCAATAATCCTACCTTTTTCTTAGGAAATAAATAGGATTCGAAGATCAAACTAATTAGTCCCTTGACTTTCCTTTACTTTAGTAAAGGTTGACTAAGTGGAATTAAGATTCAACTTTCATTGTTGTTGATAAGAATAACTAAGCCTGGACTTCCAATTTCTCAGACCTTGCCAAAAGTTTGCTTTACAGTATTTATTTATTTTAATTGCTATTTAAATCATTTGTCATATTTGTTCCTCATTCTTAAAACCCCAAAATTACAATCTCCATAACCAATAATAAGAACATACTTCCCTGCAGTTCCTTGAGAAGACGACCCGAGGTTTAAATACTCGGTTATCAATTTAAAAGGGGTTTGTTACTTGTGACAACCAAAACGTTTGTAAGAAAGGTTGATTGCTTGGTTTAGTAACTATACTTGCAACGAGTATTTACCATAACTTCTAAACCATCAATCTTCTGCTCTTTCAAAGATATCAAAGACTTTGATCAAGACGTGGTTGCAGTTGAAGAAGTTTGCCAGAAAGTGGAAGAATTCACAGAAGAATACAAGGGAGTAGAGCTTGCAAAACCCCTAAAAACACCTTTTCCAAGGCCATTACCATCCAATACAAATTTCAAGTGGATAAAATCCTTAGCCTTTATCTTTACTTTTTCACTTGAATATGGTTTGCTTGAAACAGATGGCCAGCTTAGAGCTCTTTGCGGCTTCAAGAGCAAAAGGGAAATGGTTCGTGCTCAAGGCTAGTATGCAAGATTTAATGAGGTTCCACGCTTCACTTTGAAGTGTAGGGATTGGTTTCAAGTTCGATTGAATGGGTCTCGGAAGATGTTTGGTCAACTTGGTGAGAATACAATTTCTAAACCACCCGGCTGGAAAAATATAGATCGAAACAAAGGCGGATATAAAAGCAAGGTTTGGGATCTTGAAATATTTTCTGATATTAGCACCCTGGGAGCCTGAAAACCTGTTTGAATTTGCTTAAGGGCTTTACATGCCTAATTTGGGACCCCGGAGGCTGTTGGCATTCTAAACAGTGGTGGAAATTTTTGGATGAATTTAAGCACAAGCCACCATAGCAGGAAGCTCAGCAAATGTCCAACTTAAGGACTTTAACCAAAAGTGCTAGGTGGGAAACAACCCACCATGGTATGATCGTTCCTTTTTCAATTTTGGTTTTATTTCGTTTTGTTTGTTTTTGAGTTTTATTTTATTCTATTTTCATTGAACCTGGAATTATTCATAGCACCCACATTATCATTGCATTTTGCATCCTGCATATATATATAAAAAAAAGGCACCCCACGCATGTGCATGGGCAACACGTGGGCGTCGATTGCAAATCGGCGTCAAAATCCAATGCCCGGAAAGTTGGGCTGGAATCGTGCGGCTGTGGTGCATTAGGCACAAATTGGGCCACGCGTTCGCGTTCGCGTGGATTCAAATATCCTAACCCCAACCCACGCAAAACCCTACCCCTTTCGCGTCCCCAAAACCCCTCCCTCCCCCTGCACTCTCTCTTCTCCCTTCCCCCAACCACCATATCACCACCACCTCTCACCGACCTCCCACCCTCACCAACCAGCGCCGTCGCGCCACCCTCGCCAGAACACCCCCTTCTCTCTTTCTTTCCTCTTTCTCCCCTCCACTCCACGACCCCGACCCCACTGCCGCGCCGCCCCGTCACCGAGCCGCTCAGCGCCGCCGCCACCTCCCAGAACCTCCTGCCAACCACCACCACCCCCATCACCCTAACCCTACTCGCCCCCTCTCCTCCCATCTCTCTCAGCCAACCCCACCGCCGCCAAGGACCATCGCCCCGCAGCCCTGCCACCACCGTGAAACCCCAGCGCCACCGTGTTAACCACCCACCACCAACACCATCTCTCTGCGCTCTAATTCTGTTCCTCTGCCCACCAGGTTCCGCCGAACACTGAATCCTTTTTCTCGTTGATTAGTTAGTTAGTTTTTTTAATTCTGTTCAAATTAGGATAGTTAGAGATGCATGATCGTAGTGGATTTTAGGTGGTTAGGTAGCTAGGATGTGGTTAGTGGATCTAGGCCTGATAATTGCACTGTTCTTGTTAATTGTTTAATCTGTTTCGCAATTTCGAATATGCTGTGTTGATGATGTTGTTCATATGCTGTTCTTTACTTTTTTTTATGTGGATTGAATTTTTTTATTTTGAATTCATGTGAATTATTACTTTTTACCCTTTTCTGCATTTTCTTATTATCATATGAACTGGTTTTTGCTATTGTTTATTACCCGGGAATGTCCAATTTTTAGACGAAATGCTGCCCAATTTTTTTCAGCATAATATTTCACTCCACTACCATTCATGAATTAGTTTTGGAACTTTCTAATTTTGCACTAAATGGTTTTAACCAAAGCAATTCATGAATGCATGGGCCAGCTTTCTCCTTCTTTCTGATTCCCTTATTTGATTAAATCAAATTATTGATGATTTCACTTTGAATTTGTAATTCTTTTCCATGATTAATCATCAGTAATCTGCACTTTTTCCTTGAATTTGAGTTACTTGTTTTCAAATTTGTGCAATTTTAGTTATTGGGAACTACAACACCATGCCACTGACTTTAACTTCATTTTTAACTCTTAACCACTTTTAACTTTCTAACTTTTTAATTTTCAACTAACTACTTTCAAAACCACTTCAAGGCATGCTTAGTGTTGTTCCTAATTACAAACAATTCTGCACATCAAAGATTTTGGGTTGTGATTTTTCTTCTCCAACTTTTAACTTGCCTACAATCCAAAATTTTTCATCAAATTAACTAAATTCATGCTTACATTGCCACTTTATTCCTCTTTTGCCAATATATGCTTCTATTGATATATTCTTATTTGCTTACCTGTTTTCCTGCTTTCGTTCTTAAAATGTATTATGGAATTTATGCTTTTCAGGATGTTTGACCCTAAAAGTAAAGGAAAGGATAAAGCAACCACTGGAAAAAGGAAAAGAGGAGAATCCTCTACCTCTATATTGGATATCCTCCACGACGATTCCTGGAAGGAGAAGAACTTTACCCCGCAGGAAAAGGCCGATCAGCTACTGCCTGCCACAGACCCTGTCAAGTTTACCAACAAATACTGTGAGCTTAAGTATCCAGTTTTTGCCACTTCCAGAAACCTATACCTGGAAAGGACCCTCAAAATTCCAGAAGAACTCAAACAATACACTTCAGAACAAATTAAACAGAGAGGCTGGTTCTTCTTGGAAAGGAACCTGACTGAAGTCAACTCATCCTGGGTCGGAGAATTCTACTGTAACTACTTCAAAACATCCCTGGATGCAGTACAGCTTCGTGGCAAGCAGATTCTGATTACTGAAGAAGCCATTGAAGAAATCCTCCAGCTTCAGCCTAAGTCAGATCAGCCAGACGGTTATTAAAAGACTGAAGAGGATATGCGATTCATGAGATTTGACTGGGACGCAGTCAAGAGGACTATAGCCCTTGATCCTACTGTCCCATGGGTCATGGGCAAGTCCACGGTGGCCCCAAAAGGAATAAAGATTATGTACCTGAATGATGAGGCTCAGATTTGGCAGCAGATTCTGAGTAATTATGTGATGCTGAGCACTCATGAAACAGAGGTGCCAGCTACTATGAATACCCTCATCTGGTGTGTGATGGAGGGAAAGGACTTATATTTGTCCCACTTTGTCCGGTATTACATGGCCAGAGTCCATGTCAGAGGCACCCTCCCTTTTCCATACTTAATTACTCAGCTGGGCCGCCGAGCTGAGGTGCCCTGGGAGCTAGCAGATGAAAAGCCCACCGCAACAGACTGCAAGAAGATCATCCCTCACAGTAGGAAGTTTCAGGCTCTGGGCTACAGACCTCCTTTTCTCACTGACTCTACTGAGGCAGCCACATCTTCTGCTGCCCCTTCAGGCCCTGCTGCACCAGCCACCACTACTGCACCCTCACTTGCTTCATAGCCCATCTACCACCTCGTGCATCGCTTATTTGACCGGTTGGACCAGATGGAGCGCCGCAACCAGCGGCAATATGAAAGATCTGAGCGTCGCAACAAGCAATGCTATGAGCACTTAAAGTTGATGATCCGATCTGGCCACCACAACATCCCCTCCGAGCCTGATACCCCTTCTGAGCCATCTGAGGAGGAGGCAGACGATCATGAGGAGGAGGCACATGCAGAGGCTGCGTGGTGCACAAAATCACAATCACACTTTTACAATTCTGCACAACTAACCAGCAAGTGCACTGGGTCGTCCAAGTAATATACGTTACGTGAGTAAGGGTCGATCCCATGGAGATTGTCGGCTTGAAGCAAGCTATGGTTATCTTGTAACTCTTAGTCAGGATATCAATAATTCTCAGATTTAATTGTAAAAAGTAAAAGAACATGAAATAAATACTTATTTTGCAGTAATGGAGAACAGGTTGAGGTTTTGGAGATGCTCTATCTTCTGAATCTCTGCTTTTCTACTGTCTTCTTCTTCATGCACGCAAGGATCCTTCCATGGAAAGCTGTATGTTGGTGGATCACCGTTGTCAATGGCTACCATCCGTCCTCTCGGTGAAAATGGTCCAAATGCGCTGTCACCGCATAGCTAATTATCTGTCGGTTCTCACTCATGTTGGAATAGGATCCATTGATCCTTTTGCGTCTGTCACTACGCCCAGCACTCGTGAGTTTGAAGCTCGTCACAGTCATCCCTTTCCAGATCCTACTCAGAATACCACAGACAATGTTTAGACTTTTCGGATCTCAGGAATGGCCGCCAATAATTCTAGCCTATACCACGAAGGTTCTAATCTTAGATTAGAAACCCAAGAGATATGCACTCAAGCTATTGCAGATAGAACGGAGGTGGTTGTCAGGCACGCGTTCATAGGTGAGAATAATGATGAGTGTCATGGATCATCACATTCATCAGGTTGAAGTGCGAGTGAATATCTTAGAATAGAAACAAGCGTGATAGAATGGAAAACAGTAGTAATTGCATTAATTCATCGAGACACAGCAGAGCTCCTCACCCCCAACCATGGGGTTTAGAGGCTCATGCCGTCAGAAATACAATATGAAACGTGTAAAGTGTCATGAGGTGTGTAAATACAATAACAAAAGGTTCTATTTATAGAAAACTAGTAGCCTAGGGTTTACAGAAATGAGTAAATGCTGCAGAATCCACTTCCGGGCCAACTTGGTGTGTGCTTGGGCTGAGCATTGAAGCTTTCATGTGTAGAGACTTTTCTTGGAGTTAAACGCCAGCTTTTGTGCCAGTTTGGGCGTTTAACTCCAGCTTTTTTGCCAGTTCTGGCGTTTTGACGCCAGAATTTTTATGATGACTTGGAACGCCGGTTTGGGCCATCAAATCTCGGGCAAAGTATGGACTATTATATATTGCTAGAAAGCCCAGGATGTCTAATTTCCAACACAATTGAGAGCGTGCCAATTGGGCTTCTGTAGCTCCAGAAAATTCACTTCAAGTGCAGGGAGGTCAGAATCCAACAACATCTGCAGTCCTTTTTCAGCCTCTGAATCAGATTTTTGCTCAGGTCCCTCAATTTCAGCCAGAAAATACCTAAAAACATAGAAAAATACACAAACTCATAGTAAAGCCCATAAATGTGATTTTTATTTAAAAACTAATAAAAATATAGTAAAAAGTAATTAAACACATACTAAAAACTACCTAAAAATAATACCAAAAAGCGTATAAATTATCCGCTCATCACTGCGTAGGCAGGACCTGAGCAGGCTACACCACACCATGAGGAGCCCCATCAGATACAGCTAGCTGATCCAGAGATCCCTCTACAGGCAGAGCCTCCACTTCAGCAGGCAGACCCTCCGACCCTCATACAGACTACAGAGCCTCAGACCACCACAGAGACACCTACTGCACATCCTTCCGGAGATGACACTTCTTCACATCCAGCTTGAGTGAGCATCAAGGACGACGCTATTATTTAAGTGTGGGAAGGTCGCCATCTTTGGCGAATTTTATTTTGGTGAACCACTTTTCAGACTCTCTTTTATTCTATTTTGCTTATCTTTCTGTATTTTTATTTTTATTTTTATTTTATCTTATCTTATTTATCTTTTAGTACTTGCACATTTTTCTATTTTTACTGTATTTCTATATTTTGTACTTTGGTTTATATATTTATCTTAGATATCTAGTTTAGTTGCACTTTTAGCTTATTAAGTTGTGATATAGAATATATGGATTAGTTAGCTTAGTTTACCCTTTTTGCATACGATAATTTGGATTAATTGAAAATAAAAAGAGTAAACTAGAGACTTTACTATAACAGAATCACAATAATTCACACACTATATATATATAGCAATAAATGTGAGTCAGTTAACAACATTTCTTCAAGGAAGAACACTAAGTTTTTAAGAGCCATCCTAAGATTCACATTGAGTTGAATGTAACTTCCTGATTTCTACTTGCATGACATACATAACTGATATATGGTTTTTGAGCCAAAGAACACACAACCCGTGAGTTTTTTAGCTTAATTGTAGGGTTGCATTTAAGCATAAATTTCATTCCTGTGTGTTTCGCACTTCTTTTCTATGCTTGTAATCTTAACTGTGTTTCAATTTATATGTCCAATATAGAATGTAGATACATACCCACATATGATTGAGGCCATCATTTGAATTTTCCCTTACATATCCCAAATAAGCCTACCTCATACATCACCTTTGTTAGCCCCCTTGAGCCTTTTAATCCCCTTTTTGTTCTATTACCATATTACTAGCCTTAAGCAGAAAAACAATTTAAAAACCCCAAGCTGAATCCTTGGTTAGCTTAAGATAGAAATTGTGATGCACACTAAGTATGGGAAAACGTGGGAACATGGGTTGATAGGAAAGGATTAAATTAGTAAAATAAATCAGAAATTTGAGAACATGCTCATGTAAAACCAATTTAAATTAAAATACCATGTGCATTGAAAATATTATTTTTATATTAAAAAAAATTATTTATTTATTTATTTAAGTAATTAAATAAGGGGACAGATTCACCCCAATGATAAGTTTAGTAAAAGGAATCAATGCACATGGAGGTAAAAACAAAATAAACTTGGTACATGAGTATGTGACACAAAAGTGGAAAAAAATTGGGCAAACCAGGATAATTTTAAATTTTTATAGAGAATATATATGTTAGGTAAGATCTTAGACTAATTAAGAATTCAACTTATAGCTCACTTAGCCATATATATACCCTTACCTTTACCTTGGCCCCATTACAACCTTGAAAAGACCTCATGATGTTTGTATGTATACATTGTATATTTGTTGATTGGTTAGATGAAGAACAAAGATTTAGAAAGTATGAATAGAAAAGAATAGAGTGATTAACCCCAAACATTGAGTGACTAGAGAGTAAACACAAAAATTCAGTGAGAGTTCAATAGCTCGTCTCCATATATCCGAATTTAATTATTTAATTGTCTTGCAAGTTTGTGAAATATTTTAACCCAACTCAATTGTGAAAGTATTTTAATATGGCTTAGTCTTAATTGTACATATATGATTCCTTGGAGAATATGAATCAAATTAACCATATGTAAGCTCTATATATATAGATGGATAGTAATTAGAATTGCATGTTTCATGTAGGTAGCTTGCATTTAGAATAGATTTCATTGCATAAGATTCCACCATTCTACCTTTACTTTTTCTCTTGGATTTAGCATGAGGACATGCTATTGTTTAAGTGTGGTGAGGTTGATAAACCCATATTTTATGATTTATCTTGTGCTCAATTTGAGTGTTTTTATCAATTCTTCACCCACTTATTCATATGAATTGCATGGTTTTACTTTTTCTTTCTTATTATGTGATAAGTGTGAAAACATGTTTCCTATGCTTTAAAAGTATTAATTTTAATTATCCTTTATTACCATTCGATGTTGTGATTTGTGTGTTAAGTATTTTCAGGTCTCATAGGGCAGGAATGGCTTAAAGGACAGAAAGAAAACATACAAAAATGGAAGGAAAGCACAAAAATGGAGTTTTGAAGAAAAGGGCAACGACGCGAACGCATGGACGACGCGAACGCGTGCCTAGCGCGAAATGGCACTGACGCGAACGCATGAATGACGCGGACGCGTGCCTTGAGCAGAACACAAATGACGCGTACGTGTGACCAGGGAAAACTCCAAACCACGCGAACGCGTGACCCACGCGCACGCGTGACGGACGCCACGTACATAAATCTGCAGAAAACGCCCCAAGCGATTTCTGGACCCTTTTTCAGCCCAGATCCAAGCCAGAAATACAGAATATAAGCCAGAGAATAGAGGAATCAAAAGGGGAACGTAATGACAACATTCATAATACACAATTTTAGGATTTAGATGTAGTTTTTAGAGAGAGAGAGAGAGAGGCTTTCTCCTCTCTCTCAAGTTTTAGGATTAGGATTTCAACTTCTTCTCAGGTTCAATGTTCCTTTAATTTATGTTTCTCTTCTACTTTTATTTATTCTAATGCTTTTATTTGTGTTTGACTTATGTTGCCAAATTGGCTTATGAACCTTTTCATGTTAGATTTGAATATTCTATTTAATATAATTTGAGGTATTTCAGATTTATCATTGTTTTATTCTCTTTATGATGCTTTCAATTTAATTTAGATTTATTTTTCCCTTTTGGCTTTGGTTAATTAATTGGTAACACTTGAGTTGTCAAACTCAGCAGTAGATTGAGATTTGGGAATTGCTGATTAATTTGGATCGCTCTGAAGCTAGTCTTTTCACGGGAGTTGACTAGGACTTGAGGATCAAGTTAATTAGTCCACTTGACTTTCCTTTATTTAGTAAGGGTTAACTAAGTGGGAGCAAAATTCAATTCTCATCACACCTGATAAGGATAACTAGGATAGAATTTCCAGTTCTCATACCTTGCCAATAGATTTTATAATTATTAATTTATCTTTCTTGCCATTTAAATTACTTGTTCCTTATTTCAAAAAACCCAAAAATATACCTTTTTACATAACCAATAAAAAATCATACCTCCCTGCAATTCCTTAAGAGACGACCCGAGGTTTCAATACTTCGGTTATAAATTTTATTGGGTTCTGTTACTTGGGCTGTCATTCGTATCATTGATCAATATTTTGTTTGCAGGGATTTTGGGCATTTGATATTGAGGAAGATTATGAAAAATAAGAGTTTTGGGCAGAAGGTTCTGATGCAAGTGCCGACATGGAACTTAGTGAAGAGTTCTCGTTATAATATTACGTTATTTTTATTATGTGCTAATTGAATAAAACTTGGGTAATAGAACTTTGTGTATGAATTTTCATTATGAATTTGGTAATTCAATAGAATTTGGTGAATAGATCTCTGAATTTGTTTTGATGAATAGAATTCTGAGCATCATGAAGTAGAATTTGGCTTGCTATCTAATGATTTTCTTATCTTGGAGGAATATGTGCATGATGCACAAAATGTATGTATTTCATTTTGGATTTTAACAGAAATTTTTTTGATGCATTTCAAAGTTTCTTTCATAAATAAAGCGTGTGTATTTTATTTTGGTATAAAATGGGATTAGAGGAATATGTGCATGATGCATGAAAGGCTTCCTAGCTATGGCATGGGGGTATTATGACGATGTGGTTATGTATTTGTTGAGACACAAGTGTCTGAATGCTGGAATGACAAAGAATCATGTGTGAATCTTTAACTAATCATTTTCAACTTGAGATTTGTGTCTCAAAAATAATCAGCACAATATGAATTGTTTCCAGTGATGTATAGGAACAACACTTCCAATATCACTACAAGAAAAAACAATATTTGTAACAAAAAAAAATCGTTACAAAAAATTGAAATTTTGAAACAAAAGGATTTTGTAACAAAAAAAGGAGCCGTTGCAGTATGTCCTGTTACAAAAAATTTTTGTAACAAAAAATGGAATTGTTACAATTCAAAGTAATATTTTGTAACAAATTTTTCTGATACAAAAAACTAAAAGTCATTACAAAAGTGATAACAAATTTTGATCTTCAAAATATTTTTCGTAACAATTTAAACTTTTGTGTCATAATATTTTGTTACAAAATACTACTTACTTTTGTAACATTTTTTATTCTTAATTACAAAAATAGAAAATTCATTTTAAAATATTTAATTAAATAATTGATATATTAATTAATTTTCTAAACACGCTAACTTAACATTTATATAATATATAATCATATAGATAATTAGAATATCTTACATGTCATTAAGATTTTTTTACAATAAAATAAGTTCTACAAATTTAACTAAACACAACTTTTTCCTAACATAAAATTGTATCATATCGAATTTATAATTCTTGATTCTTCTAACATATTTCAGTCAATATAAAGTCTAGCATGTTGGCATCAATTTTGTACCCCTGCAAATATGAGCAATAAAAACCAAAATTAAAAAATCACATATAACACTATCTTCATCAGAGTAAAAATAAAATTAGAACTTACAAGTTAAAATTAACTAATTCTTTAAGAATCTATTCTCAAAGTTTAAAACTAGTCAATCAAGAATGCAAATTATCAAAAATTGACAATTCAATATATAAACTCGGCCTAATTAATCATAATTCAATTCATTAAATTTACATAAGTATCAATTGTCTAAAAATCACTACAAAGCACAATTTCCACCAAAGTCCTCATAACAAATATACTTGACTTTTGGAAATAGTTTGGAAATAGAAAAGTATAGCAAGAATGGAAAAATAAAACCGAATACAACTTGACAGCTAAGCCACACTATCTTGAACTTTCTTGACAGCTAAGCCACACTAATCCAGAGATCTCTTTTGCCACCTAATTTACTTTTATATGATTTTTTTAAAAATCGGCTACTGATTTAGTACACTTCAGAAAAACAGCAAGCAGTAACCAATTTAAAAAAATCATATAAAATCCATATTTTGTTGGATTCTTCTTAAATTTGGTGTGGTTGAACTAGAATTACCCATCTTTCACCCAGTTCAAGTCTCAGAGAATTTTCACTTCTCTAGAAAAAGTTATGTCTCTTGAAATATGATTTTGTTTTAAGGAAATGATGCTGTCACAGCAGTGAACAGCCCTGCTTTCAGAAAGCACAACTTTCTCTACAAAACTCGAATTGTCCTGAAATTTGGACATAAAATACTAGACATCCTAATATTTTACTCCTCTTTCATTTCACCTTCAAATAATTTTAGAGTATTGAGATATGTGGTTTTGAAGTTGCTGTTCCAGAATTCGGACAACAATATTTCTGCAGAAAATGACCATTTTCTAAAAATCATATCTCCCAAACCACACATCGAAAAATTTTGAAATTTTAGAGAAACAATATAGACATATTAAATTTTTATAGAAAAATAATTTTACCCATTTTGAGTGGCTAGATTACTCCCAGTTTTGTTCACAAAGTGCTGTCCGAAACTGCATAATTCTGCAACATATAACCTTGGGTTTTGAGAGGTCAAAAATTGATTCCTAGCTTTTCATTCACTCTAACCTTGCATTCTAACTTTTTTTTTATCTATTGTGACTTGTTAAAAATATTAAATTAGCCTCAAGTGCTCAGGATTAATAAATCACTATTTTTGGTCAGTTTTCACATTTAAGCATACTCATATGAAATCAACAAGTTCTGCATTACTCAACACAATTCAGCCATAAATCACTCAAACAATTCACATATATTATCATCAATTTACTGCATCATATATAACAAATAGTCCAACATCATCTCAAGTAATCATTAGCATGTATGATCAATTAATTCAATCATGAAACTTGACTTTTAGCCTTTCAAAAATTTCTGCACTCTAACAAATAGAATTTTCAGCATCATCATCATTTAATAAGTCAAACACAGTATCATTCAATCAGTTTAAACAAAAAAAGTTTTCTAAAGTTGCAATAATCAAAATTCTATACACGCATCCTCATCACAGAAACTATACACGCATCCTTAATAAGAAATTCTAATCAAAATTCATAAATTTCAATATTCAAAATTTATAATCAGTATAATTTAACAATTCATAGTATTTTTTCTTTGAAAATATCTTTACAAGAATAATCACATTTTGTTTTAAATATTAGTATTTACACAGCATCTCATCAATTTTAATTCCATATATATAATAAATCAATATATCATTCCATCCATCAGATTAACCATCATCTAAGTCTGGAATAAGACATGACTTAACGTTTTTTTATATACATGACAGGGAGTTTGGATGATTGACACTAACAGTCAAGAAGAACAAAATCAATCAATATTATAAAGCCTTAATCAAAACACTAACAGGAACTCAAGAAGAACAAAATGAGAACAATTCACTAACAGGAAGAGAAGAGAAGTAAATTTCAAATTTACCTAATCAGAACTTCTAATAACCAAATCCCAAATTTCAGAAGAGAAGCAATCTTAATCAGAAATTCCAAATTTCCAATAATCAGAACCCTAAATCCCTAATCATAAATTCCAATAATCAAATCCCTAATCAGAAATTTTAATAACCAAATCCCTAATTAGAAATTCAAAACATATAATTTACCTGAACTGAACTTGAGCAGTGGCTAGAGAAGAGAAGAAGACCAGCGAAAGAAGTAGTCGTTGTCGCCGTCGTCCTTCAGGCCTTGAGGGTCAGAGAAGCTCCGTCGCTGTTTGCAGTTATTTGCCATCTGAAAAAACGCTTCTCCTCCAGACTTCCAGCAGCAGATCTAGCAAGACACAGCTCCACCGACGGCACCAGGAAGCATGATGATGATGGCTTGGTGAGACGCGACAGCGGCGGAGCATGATGACAGCAGTGACGGCTTCGTGGTGGCGTTGCCCTTCACACACGCTCTCTCTCCTCTTCGTGATTCTTTTCAGGCTATAGAACCGGCTTGATAGAAGGCAGAACGGCGACTGGGCAGCGACGAACGGTAGACTCCAAGGTAGCGACGGCGCAGTGACGCTGAGGACAGCCCCCCTTCCTCCCTTCTCTTCTCCTGGCGCGACTCTCTCTTCCCACTTCCCTCTTCCCTCTTCCGTTTCTTTCTTTCTTTCATATTTCTGTGTGTGGGTGTGTGGAACAGCTGACCCTTGTGTGGCTGGGTGTATGTGCACGCTGAAGAGGGGTGGAGGTTCTAGGGTTAGGTTTTTCTAAGGGTTTGTAATTTTAATTAAATTAGGGAATAGAGTATTCATTAAAAATATAATTTAATCTCTTTAAATTACTTTAAAACATTAATTAAATTATCAATTTATTAATTAATTCTTAATAAGTATTCTAATTTAAAATATAAGATGATATAATTAATTATAAAAATTAAAGTATTAAATTCTAAAATCTCAATTATTTAAATTAAATAGTATAAGTTTTTTTACAACTACTAAATCTTATAATTTAAATATAGAAAATTATTCAATAATTATAAAATTCAGTAAAATTTTTATTTTAATTACCAAAACTTGATTTAATTATTCTCAATGAAATAATTTTTGAAAATAAAATCGCTAATAAATAAATAAATTTAGAATCAACTCAAAATAGGATTTTTCAAAAGTTTTGGATCTTACATAAATAATTTTTTTAAAATAAAACCATGAATAACTATAATAAATCACGATACAAATAATTTATTATTTATTTTCTAACAATCGTAGATTTTACCGGCTTAATGATGAGTGTTAGGTTAAGGTGGGTTTAGGACTAGTAGAAAGAGAAAAAAAAAATCAAAGCTCTATATTTTATACTTAAGGAAGTTTTTCAAAAATTTTTTTAAATGGACGAGGATGACAAACAACAAAATAAAAAATAAAGGTGAGGGTTAGAATTAGAATTTTTATTTTTTATATTTATTTTTATTTTTAAATTTTAACTATTTTTATTTATGTTTAATAATTAATTTTTTTAATTTAAAAATTTAATTTTTAATCAACATTTAAGATTTAATTATTAGTAAAATTATATATTAATTTTATAAACAAATATAAAATAATATATACCATTTTTAAAAATAAATCATTTAATCTTTAATTCTTTTATAAAAAATAATTCTTTTAATTATCTTAGAGATTTTAATCATTTAATCATTTAATTCTTTTAATTATCTTAGAGATTTTAACATTTTAAAATAATTTTTTTACATACAAAAATTTTTGTATTTTGTGACAAACAAATAACTTGTTACAAATAATATTGAATTTTGTGACAATTAATTTTTTGTTATAAAATAATTGGAGTTTTTGAAACAAATGGACATTTTGTTACAAAATATTTTAAACTTTTGCAACAACTTCATCTTTTGTTACAAAATATTTTAAAATTTTGCAACAAAACAATGGTTCGTTACAAAAGCCAATATAATTTGTAACAAAAAAAATCAAGTCGTTACAAAATATCAAAACATTTTGTAACAAATTGTATTGTTATTACAAAACATTATTATTATGTAATAGTTACTAATTTTTGTTACAAAAGAATGATTTTTTGTAACAATTTTAAATTTGTTACATAGTTTTTGTTACAAATGTTCAATTTTCTTGTAGTGTATTATTATGGCCATCTCTGCGATGATTACTATAACGTGACTAACTTTTATTAAAATTCTATCTTGGAATATAATTTGAGAATTGGTAATTGATGTAATTTCATTGATGGTGCCTTATGAATTTCTGGATTCCTTTTAAAATAACACATGATAAATATATTCCTAGATATCTAAATATTATGATTATAATATTAATTCTTGGCACAGACTATTTAGATGATAATGAATGAGCATAAAGTTATAATTATTTACTCATATCGATAACCAAATTAATACACAAACTTAATATACCATGATATCTATTCTTACACAAACTCACACACATATTTCATTGAAAAAATAAAGATAGCAAAATATATTAATCTCTGTATTTATTACTAATATAAAAATGTACCAAAGTATTTAAACCAGACAAACTTTTTCTTTTAAAATAATAATTCAATAAATAAATTATAAACGTCACTAATCTCATTCATAATTGAGGAATAAAGCAAATTTTTCAAATAATAACTAAATATGTAAAAATGTGGATCTCCATGCTATTCACTCTAAAGCATAGTCCAAAAATTATTACTCTTCTTTTGAAACTCATATTTGTGGTCATTGAGCATCCCCAACAAAAGATCTACCACAACGGATGTACAAATATGTTGCTCATTTAGCTGCAAATATGGATTCATTAGTTAAATAATATGCTCAACATGTATATAATAATCAATATGTCTTTGGAACTTACAATGTCCGATACCGTGGAATTAAACTTCTCTCTCATAGACAACCAATAAAAAACCCAAAGACCAGAGTCGCGACCAAAAGTTCAGTGGTAATATTAAATAGTTAGTGTCAATAAAAAATCATTTTAATTAATCATTCATGAAATCTTTTCTTTTAGGAATGTCATCTTTTAGGTAATGTCCAGACGTTATCATATCTGATAATTTTATAGTCTAAAAATTTTATTCATGACAAGACTGTTAAGATTTATGTATTATTTTACATATCTATGTATAAAGAAATGGGTTATGAACACTTCACCAAAGATGTCATAATTTTTTTTGTCATGGCTCAACTTTATTGTTGTCCTGACCGCAGTGCTAACATTATTTTCCATGTGGTATGAGCATATTTTGAGCTATAAATAGTCTTTCTAAAATTCTCTTTGTTTTATTTTTTTTTCATTGGTTTCACAATCATTTTATCGTAAGCATACAAACAAAATAAATGAGTGAATACAAGCTATTTTATGCATACAATAGAACAATATATGCCATACTTGAGATTAACCTGAGCAAAATTTGACATAATACTAAATAATATATATATTTACTCTTGTTAAATAAGTTCAATTATTATCATTAATTAACTCTTTTTAAAGAGTTATGAGTATTCTCATAAATATATTTTTAGCACCAATTATTTATTAAAAAAAAATTTCAACAATCCTTCACTCCCTCTAATTAACACAGTTTAATTATGCCCTGCTCAATCATAAGTTTCAACAAATATATTGCGTTAAGAATGTAAGATTATTTACTGACCTTTCTTGTTTTATAGCTAAATTTATTCTATTAGCTTATAGTTGATCTCATGCATATTTTTTCATTGATCAATTTTAAACTTCTAAGCATATAAATATTATGAAACCAAATAACCACTGCTGTAGGTCTGTTGATGAAAAAGGTTCAAATATTAAAGAAATTACAATAAAATAAATATATATTTTTTGTTATTCTAAAAAATGAAAATAAAAACGTAAGAAAAAAAGAAAAAGAAAAAATGAAAACCTTATTTAGGGAGGTGAGGAACACTCTGATGGCTTGAGAAATGGTTAAAAGTTTTGGGTCTTCCTTGAAGTCATTCTTTTCGGCGAACATTTACTTTTCTTTTCTTTCCTTTTATTTCTTTTTTTTTTTTTTCTGTCTCAAGTGTGAAGTGTGTGTCTCTGTGTATGTATGTGTGGCAGCTTCGATGAAGAAGACCTCCTCTTTGGAGAACACCACACGAAGTCGATGACCATAAAAACGAGAAGAACATCTCAAATTTTAGAGGCGCAGGTGGCAGGGGTGAGAAATAGTCTCGATTCAAGGCCTGATAGTTATATGCATTTGTGGGTAGTCTCGATCCATATCCTAGCAATTGCTGCTAGTGCCGGTTTTCATCGAGGTAATGAAAAAGAAGATGAAGAAGAAGAAGAGACCCATCTACCAAAAAAAAATAATTAAAAAAATTATTTATAAAAATATTAATATTAGAAAATATTTAATAAAATTAAATATATAAATTTATATTTAATCTATACCGTTAGATATAATAATAAAATTAAATGATCTAATAATTTAAATTAAAAGTCAAACTAAGAGACTAACATTAATTCCAAAATTAGTTGGGACTTGAAACTAATAAATCAACCACCCAGTTAATTTATATAAGTTGTACATGAAAATGAAAAATTGTTGCGGTAATAAAAAAAATTGTTGAAAAAGCAAGAGTAGTAAGAATTAAGAACTTGTTTGGTTTACATTTTCAATACATTTTTTCATGAAAACCTAAAAGTTAAAGATACTAAAAAATAAAACACATAAAATAAAAATAAAAATAAAAACACAAATTAAAACATTTTATTGAGAAGATACATTTTTATATACATTAAAAATTTAATTTTTTCATTCCTCACTTACTTATTCTTCTTTACAAAACATATATAATTAATAGAGAATTTTAAATTAAGAATTATTTTTTTAATATTTAAATTTAAATTTATTATTATTGTAAGTTTTTAACCATTTCGCTGTAGATCCAAGTCTTTTTGCCAACCAAGTTTAATCAAGTTATCTCTAATCTAACAAAATCCGCTTACATAACGCGCATATGAAATCACATTGTTCTTCTTCGTGTTTCTTCTTCTTTGCGTTCTTCTTCCAACGTTCGTATCCTGCGTTCCTCTTTCTCCTCCTCCTCCTTCTTCTCCTTCTTCTTTGCATTTCTCCTTCTTTTTTTGCATTTTTTCTTTTTTGCGTGTTTCATCCTCATCATCGTTCTTTTAATGTTGTTGTTGTTGCTTCATTTTTTTTCTCCTCCTCTTTCTATTAATTTTGCAATAATATGTATTTTTTTCTTTTTTTATTCTTATTAAGAGAATAAAATAAGAAGAAGATAATGATGAAGAAGGAGGAGAAAGAGAAGGAAGAGGAGTTTTGAGTTATCCAGAATTTATCATAAAATAACACCGAAATTTTTTAACCATTACACAGAAGCTTCTCAATTTTGACACCGAAATTTTTTAATTGTGACACAAGTTTTTAAGAGGATTATCATTAAGTAATTTTAGTGCATTCTAGATTTAATTTCGGTACATTTTAGATCTAAATAAGGTACACTTTTGGTCTGAGCTTATTTTTAGAATGCACCTTAATTAACTCTAAAATTAAATCCAGAATCTACCTCAATTAACTCAGAAAGAAAAGAAAAATAAGAAAAAAAAATTGAGATAACAAACTTAGCTAAAAAGCAAGCACACAAACACAGACTGAATCTTCTTCTTCACTTTCTTATTTTTTGCATGTTTTCCTTCATTGTTCTTCTTTTATTGTTGTTGTTGTTGCATTTTTTTCCTTCTTTTTTCCTAATAATTTTGTAGTATTGATTTTTCCTTTTTTTATTCCTCTTAATTAAGAGAATGAAACAAGAAGAATTATGAGAAAATAAAATAAGAAGAAGAAGCAGCAGAAGATGAGGAAGAGGAAGAGAAAGAGTTTTGAGTTATGCAGAATCTATAAGAATAAAAATACATCGAAAATTCTTAACAATAACACATAAATTTCTTAGTTTTTACATCTAAATTTTGCTACAAAAGTACAAAAATATCTTCTTTAATTGTGTATTTTTTTTATTTATTTCTTTATTTTAATTGAATGATGTAGATTCATCCTCTTTCTAGTAATTTTGTAGTATTATGTGTTTTTTCTTCTTTTTTGTTTTATTTTTTTATTTTTATTATTGTCAAAAGAGTAAAATAAGAAGAAATTTGAGAAAGTAAAATAAGAAGGAAAATAACGAATAAGAAAAAAAAAAGAAGACGATGATGATGAAAAAGAAGAAGAAGAAGCAGCAAAAGATAAGGAGGAGGAAGATGAAGAGTTTTGAATTATGCAAAATTTATCAGAATAAACATACACGAAATTTCTTAATAACACATAAATGTCTTAGTTTTTACACCGATCTGTTGCTACAAATGCACAAAAATGTTCTTTAATGCTGCAATTTTTTTTCTTTTTTTCTCCATTTCTTTCTTTCTTTTAGTTGAATGAATGTAGGTTCATCATTTTTTTAGTAATTTTGTACCATTATGTGTTTCTTATTCTTTGTTTTATTTTTTTGTTTTTACTTTTATTAAGAGAGTAAAACAAGAAGAAACTTGAGAAGATATATAAAATAAGAAAGAAAAGATGAATAAGAAAAAAAAATGATGACGATGATAAAAAAGAAGAAGTAGCAGTTGAAGATGGGGAGAAAGAAAAGGAAGAGTTTTGAATTATGCAAAACTTATCAGAATACAAATATACCAAAATTTGTTAACAATAACAAATAAATTTCTTAGTTTTTATATCAAAATTTTGCTACAAGTAATGCTGCATTTTTTTTATTTCTTTCTTTCTTTTGTTTCTGTTATACATATAAGAAGAAAATGACGATGATGATGATAATAATGATGATGGAAGAGGTGAAAAAAAGAAAAGGAGGAAATCGAAAAAATTCAAATGAGAAAAGAAATAGGAGAAGAAGACGAAGGTAGTGGTAGTGACCATGATGATAAAAAAAGGAGGAGAAAAAGTTCTAATGAAAAAAGAAGGAAGAAGAGGAGGAGGAGGTAGTGGTGGTGACGATGATAACAAAAGAGAAAAAATAACTAAAAAGAAAGAGAAGAAGAAAACGCAACATCGGAAAAGAAGAAGAAAGAGTGAAAAAGAATGTGCGCGCGTAAATTTAAAACATTAAGAAGAAACTGGGGCGAGAAGAAGAAGAAGAAATCGGGGCAAGATGAAGAAAATCATGTGCGCATGTAGAACTTGGTTAAGTAAATCACCTAGGGTGTGTTTGGAAAACTCGTTGGAATGGAAGAAGCACGTTTAGACTTTTTGAAAGCTTCAATTTTTGGTTTGGCAAATTTTTTTCATGAACTCAGAAGTGATTTTGCTACAAAAACCAACGTTTACAAGAAGCAACTATTTTTAGTTTCTGCGTTTTCCTAACGGGCTTTTAGTCATGGATACTAACTATTTATTTATCTTTTACCAACTTTATCCTTCATGTATGTTATTATATTATTTATAAAATTTTTGTTATTTCTATTTATATGAACTCTATTTTTTTATTATTTATTATTTTTATTTTTTTCAAATGTTTGTTTAATATTATACATTTTTATAATTGTGATTTTTGTGTATTATGTTTGTTATTATTTTTTTATAATATGATTTATTGATTCTATTAGGTAAAGTAAATTAAATAAAAAATTAACTGTAAATAATAATAATAGTAAAAAATTATAGCATACTAAAAAAAGAGTACTAAAAATACTAAAAATATACTATATAAAAAGATCATCAATTTTCAGATTTGTTTCAATTACTATAAAATAAATATTTAATTTTTTTATTATTTTTAGTACTCCCTTTTATAATTGTAATTTTCATATACTATGTTTTAGTGTAATTTTTTATAATATAGATTATGATTCTATTAAAAAAATAAATTAAATAAAAAATTAATCATAGATAATAATAAAATCATAAACGTTGGATTCCAAATTAATATTAAGAATAAGATTATTGAGAGTATCTAGAATAAGAGTACGTTGTAAAAAAATACTAAAGTAACATTCTTATTTAATACTTAAAAAAATGTAACATATTTGATTAAATAAATAAATATATATATATATATAAAATTTATATTGTTTTATTTTTATTTAAAAATATATTTTATCTATTTCTATATGTTATTTTTATTTTAGTAAGTAAATATTAATTTTATTATAAAATTAACTAATAAGATCTATTTAAATATCTAAATTAAAATGATAGGATAATATAAAAAAATTAGTTAAGTTGAGGTCTATTTTAGTAATTTTCTATCTAAAAGTGATTTTGAATGGTATAAGCCAAACAACATTTATTTTACTATAATCAATTTTGATACAAAAATTACCAAACATAAATCACTTTAACACAAACTTACTTTTTATCAAAATCAAGTTTGCAAAATCAATTTTATGCAAATTGTCGTTTACAAACTGTAATCTAAACACACAGTTTAATCACTTAGTTGTAGAGATTTATTTTTATTTTAAATATTTATTTAATTATTACCATATCAACAGTTTGATCTGTCATTTACCTATTGCATTGATCGAACTATTGACCCAATAACTCACTAGTATGATCAGGGTGATTGCCTGTGTGGTTTTAACAATGCATGTGATTTAATGTTCAGTATTACATTGCAAGCTTTCACCAAATGCATCTCTTCCTTAATTGCTTTTGGAGCTTTATTCTGCATGTATTTAGTTCCAAGAGTTGAGACTTCATAACTTCAACATCTCTCTTCATCAATTTCATCTCATTGGCATTTATATTTCTTCTCTCGAAATCTGTGCTTACTCTTATAACTGTATGAGTATGTGTCCTCCTGTAATTTGGTTCATCACTGGTCACTGACCTTGTTGCCATGTTCACTTGTTCAAGAAGCATGAATTGCGTTGTCAATTTCACCGGCAACCTATTATTCTTCGCCACATGCACACGCGCTTCTTGTGACAATCTATGGTATCCCAAAACTTTACACACCTCTTCTCTCTCGTCTTCTCTCAATTCTGGATGTGCCTGAAAAAATGAGGGCCTTTTTAAGTCTCTAGTTTTTAAACACCGAATCAGAGAAACACTTGTAAAATAATATGTAACTTTATTTCAAACTAGCTAATTGAAGTTGATTAAATATAACAATTCCTATCATTATTCTTATGAAATATAAAAGAGTAGGATATCCTTATCATTTCTCTCTTATCACTAAAAGTTGGTCATGTTTAAATAAATTAGGCAAGATTTTGAAATGTACACGTAATCTCCTAAATTAAATTTGACATTGTTGGATTTGTTCTAACATATCACTAGTAGAAAATAGAAATAGGATTAGTAACAAGAACTAAACGCATGTTTTTATAGAATATAAAGTTATTTTTTATTGAGCGAATTTGAATTTTCATACAAAATAACATTACCATTACCTTAAGGTACATGTCGATAGCTCTATAGAGAAGATCATCACATAATCTAGCATCTTGTGGCAAAGCTTCAACAAGTGATTTGATACTCTCCACTCTAAGATTCTTATCCCTTGCAACCTGTATGAGATACCCATCCACCAACCTTCCAATGGCATGCATTTTTTCCTTAGAATTCTTTGAAATGTGGCAAACATAACACTGTAACACTCTCACAACAACATCTACATCGTTCAAAGAACCCTTATCTCCTTGGTTCTTAACCAACAGATCAGAGACACTGCATTGATCCAACATTAAAGCTATCCTTCTTTCAAGCACACACAACAACTCCAGATCGATTTTCAGCATTACCCCTGCTTTTAGTAGGTGAAGCAAGAAATTGCAAGAAACTGAGTTTACTTCAGTGGGAAGTAACCTAATCAAGCATTCGGTCGAAACTCTATGTAACTGGATTGATACGTGTTTAGGTGTCACTTTGTCAAGTCCAGTAAGTGTGAATTGGGAAAACCATTTCATTGTCCAATGTTGTATGCAAGAACCAACAAGATCAGATTTTGTTCCACCCCTTTTGAGACACTGAATCACTTCCACGAAATGATCGATTCGCAGCTTCGATACATCTTCGAACCACCAAGAATTATCAAATTTTGAGTAGTCCTCATCATATGTTGTTGCACTTGGACTTTTTGAGCATGCCTTCCAAGCTATTGCTTCCGAGCAATGCTTCACTATTTGCAAATCCTTGGCCCAAGACAAAATGGATTCACAGCTTTTGAGTATTCGGAATGTGTCCTTCCATGAAGAGAGTATTAGGAAGCTGAGAAAAGCTTCTGTCTTGGAAATGAGGTTTCCTTCTTCAAGTTCTTCACTCATTTCCAAGAAATGTGCAGCACAGTATAATGGGGCAACGTTTTCTGCAGTTATATCAATCTTCCAACCATAACAGAACTTCACTACTAATTCGAATGCTTTTCTGCCACCTGGAATGTTCTCTAATTGGATTATGAGTCTGTCACCGGAAATTTCAATGTTACATCCCCCTTGAAAGACAAGCCTATTCAAATATTCACTTCTTGAGATCATAGCAAGCTGGAAATGAATAAATCATAAGCATTTAAAATACAGAAGAGATTTGTTTTGTTTTTTTTTCCCTCATGTGTTCTTCAGTCCGACAGACTAAGAACTAATCTATTGCAGATCAAAGTCCTATTTAAGGGTTTGTTACTGGTCAATGAATTGCTGTATACACAAGGTAGGATTCAAATTCCGATACATACTTAAGCGGACTAGTGATCTAACCACTAGACCAACCTAAATTCGTTAATTTTATGTTTAGTTATATTTCAGGTTTATCTAAATTTTTTGTTCTTTGAATAGGGTGAAATTACATTAATTGATCTCATACCCCATTCAAAAGTAATAATGAGAATAAATAACACATCTCAATTTTAAAAGTAAAATACTTAAATTTTCATATAGGAACCATTAGTCAGAGGAAACTTATTGCTAAATCATCTGCATTTGAGAAGGACTAGCTATTCTAAATGGATTATTTTATTTTATTTTCTTCTTTTAGAATATTTATTATTAATAGCATTGACTAATCCCTTAGAAAATAACTTTTCAGAAAGAACATTTTGAAGAGAATAAATTCTTAACTTTTTAAGACCTTTATACAGATTACTAAGAATTAAATCTCTACAATACAAATCATGTCATAAAATCATTTGGTTTTAGACACAAAGACTGATCTTTCTTATGATATAAGTACACCAAGTGTTCTATAGAATTAAATGAGAGATTTGGCAAACCTTATGCAAATGAAAGCTGGAGTGATCAACTTGTATGATCAAATCAGCAGGGGAACTTGCCTTGGGAATCCTGCACCAAATGGTACAAATAACATAACATAAATAAATAAAGACTGCAGTATCATAGTTGTTGATAGAAACTCTTGAAAAGAATAATGCTCATGCGAAATGGAGATATGTACCAGGCATGGTTTCTGGTTGGTTCTAGGGAATCAGCAAGCAAAGGAACATCAGCTGGTAAAACAACACATCGGTTACTCTTCCCACTGGACATTGCCCCTTGCAATTCACACGTGTTCTTCATCTTTCCTCAAAGGGCTTCAATGGTGGATATTACAAATTTGGCGTGGACTATGATTTATTTATATATATCTATATATATATTACTCAGAAATAGACTTGGTTGCGCTAGTAAACAACCTTGGTTCTTCACAAGAGTACAGAATAAATGGATCACACAAGATAACTACTTATCTTTTGGAAGTATTGGAGGATATATACACAGAAGTATTGGAGGATATATACACACTAAGGACTAATCTGTTGCAGATCAAATCAAAATTCTATTTAAAGGTTTGTTATTGGCCAATGGATTAATGTATAGACAAGACAAGATTCGAACCCTGACACTTATTAAGCAGTTTACAAGTGAGTTATTCACTCGACCACCCTAAATTAGTTATCAATTAGTAGCTATATAATTGTAAAGATGTGCAAAATAGTTATCAGTCATTTATCCTGGCTTTTGATCCATCAGTTACATGGTTTGTGAATTCTATTTACACAAATATTCACATTTTATCTAATTATGTATGGGAGGTATATCAGTTGAAGAATTATTCTGTAAGTCTAATTGCAGCATTTATGACATTGAAGAAGGGTTGTTGCTTTTTACCAACTGCTGTCACTGTTAGCAATAGAACAGAGTGTTGGAGAAGGGACCGATAAGAGGCATAATCATCGCAGATAGTAAGCACTATAATCTCATCCACTTAACATAGAAATGCCAAATGAACTCTTCTCCATTGGTGTCCCCTTCATCAATTAATAAGAATGTCTATTACTAATCAAAGCTGATTTCATTGTAGCCACATGATTTTATGGTCAGGAAACTTGTTCTTGTTTTCACTATTTCTTTCAAATTTATTTTTATTTTATTATAATTATTTATTTTAATTTTTGCATTATTTGCGAACGAATGTGTTCTCAAGTTTAGGAAGCGACAAACACAACCAAGGAAACACTTTTTTTTTTGGTGACTACCAAGGAAACACTTTGAAACATAAACAACAAAAATATACTAAAATTAAAATAAAAGCTTATTAAAGAGCTCAAAATCCAAAATTTTTTATATTTGAAAACAATGATTTTCAGTTCACTAATGTTGATTGAATGATAGGCAACTTCAACAGTCTTTGTCAACAACTTGAGAAAATTCTTTCATGTGAAATTTGTAAGTACATAACCAAATAGACTTAATTTCTATCGACCAAAATTTTAAAAGGAAATTAAATTAACAAACTCTAATACATAATTATCAATAATAATGCTGATCTGTCATAGATGTGTCACTCATTCCTCAGATTCTCTATTGACCAACAACATAAAATTATTTTTAATTATCAATCACAAATTCAAAAAAATCACAACTACTTTCTTTTTCTTAGATATTTTTTATCTTTAGAATTAGTTTAATGGTAAATATGAGTGGTAAAGTGAATAATCTACTCTACCCTGCCAAGGCGACCAAGGATTCGATGGTCCCAAAACGTTTGGACCATTAAATGGTCCCATAACAAAATATGTTTTTTAAGTTTTTTTAATAATTGTTAAATAGTCATTTTCTAATTTTAATTATAAATTAACCCCATATATATTATTTAATTATAAAAACTATTTTTTATTTTATAAATTATTATTTTATCATTCATCTATTATGTTTATTTACAATCAAAAACAAAAACAATAACGAATTAAATCTTCGATTGATCGTAATAACTTTTTGGCAATCCTAATCGATTAAAAGTTTATCTTTGATCCGTTACATCCCTCGAACGTTGTGAAATCGTGTTTCATAGAGAATCAATCGATTGAATTAACAAAACAATTGATTGAATTTCAGGTTTTCCATAACTCAATCGATTGGATTGGACTTCAGATTATCACAAAACAATTGATTGAAAATTACAAGGCAGTATGGTTTTCGCAAAAATCAATCAATTGGTCATATTACCCAATCGATTGAACGATGACTAGAATGTGGGTTTTTTATAATTCAATCGATTGTTTATATTACCCAATCGATTGAATTGTGCACTACGTCATTCTCAATTTTCTTGTCGTTTTTATAAATTATTATCTTATTATTCATCTATCTTATCTTTAAAATTCTATCTTCAATTTTTAAGTTTTTATTTTGATTTAGATACTCTAATCTTATCTTTTCTTTAATTTATAATTATATCTGTGCCCATTGCCCAAACTCCAATTTTCCCAGAAAACCCATAACCAATGATAACACATCTCCCTGCAATTCCTTGAGAAGACGACCCGAGGTTTAAATACTTCAGTTATCAATTTTAAAGGGGTTTGTTATTTTGTGACAACCAAAACGTTTGTACGAAAGGATTTTCTGTTGGTTTAGAAACTATACTTACAACGCGATTACTTTTATTCTTTACCGATAGAAAATCAGATCGTCAAGGGGCTCGCCTGAGTAGGGCGAGTTCGACGGCTCGTGCCGCCGAACACCCACGTTCCTCCGTTCAGCCTAACCAGTAGATTTACACCAAGACCCCCGAAAGGCGTCCCTTCGGGGGGACAGGAGCCGATAATTCCAAGATCATGCAGGAGCTCAGACACAGGGTACAAAATCTAGAACGGGAGCTGGCAGCGAGGAGCCGATCCCACGGTAACGGCAGCCACTCCCGCGGCGACGCCACCGATCCCGCACCCCCACCCGTTCTCCTTTCCGAAAACTGGAGAGCCGAGAAAGAAGTCCAACATAGCGTGATGAGGTACACACACAGGCGACTTCTAGACCTCACCAAGGCAGATCCGAGGGCTGTGGGAAATCCCAAAGAGGGAAGGCCAAGAAACAACAAGAACCCGTAATCATGGGAGCCACCCCCTTCCATCCCTCAATCCTCAAGTTCCGGCTTCCGAAAAATTTCGACAAGCCAACGGACATGAGGTATGACAGGACCAAGGATCCCCAGGAGCACCTAACTGCTTTTGAAGCGAGGATGAACTTGGAAGGAGTAGGCGACGCGGTCAGATGCCGGGCATTCCCTGTGACGCTGGCCGGCCCGGCGATCCGATGGTTTAACGCCCTCCCACAAGGATCCATTACGACCTTCGCGGACATCTCCTAAGGCTTTCTAGCTCGGTTTACGATACGCATTGCCAAGGCAAAACACCCGATTAACTTGCTAGGGGTCACCCAGAAACCCCGGGAGCCGACTAGGAAGTTTCTAGACAGGTTCAATGACGAATGTTTGGAAATTGACGGCCTCACGGACTCGGTCGCTAGTCTCTGCCTAACCAACGATCTGCTAAATGAGGACTTTAGGAAGCACCTCACAACTAAGCCTGTGTGGACTACGCAGGAAATCCAAAGCGTGGCCAAGGAATACATCAATGATGAGGAAGTCAGTCAGGTCGTAGCAGCCAATAAGCGGCAGCTCCCTAACCCTTCAGCCCGGTAGGTCACCCAGGTTGATAGATACAAAGAGGCCCCAGGGACAGAACCCCAGCCAAGCAGCACAAACAACCTCCGCAGGTCGGAAGATTCACAAACTATATGCCACTCACGGCGCCTATAGTAGAAGTCTACCAACAAATCACGGACAAGGGAATCCTGTCCGGACCCAGACCGTTGAAAGAAAGAACGGGAGGCAACAAGAGCCTCTACTGCGATTATCACAAGGGTTTCGGGCACAAGACCCTGGACTTTTTCGACCTTAAAGATGCCTTGGAACAGGCCATCTGGGAAGAAAAGTTGAGTGAGTTCTTGATGAGCGGATATTTTATACGCTTTTTGGGGATAATTTCATATAGTTTTGAGTATGTTTTAGTTAGTTTTTAGTCTATTTCTAGTAGTTTTTAGGAAAAATTCATATTTCTGGACTTTACTATGAGTTGTGTGTTTTTCTGTAATTTCAGGTATTTTTCTGGCTGAAATTGAAGGAGCTGAGCAAAAATCTGATTTAGGCTGAAAAAGGACTGCTGAGGCTGTTGGATTCTGACCTCCCTGCACTCAAAGTGGATTTTCTGGAGCTACAGAACTCGAAATGGCGTGCTTCCAATTGCGTTGGAAAGTAGACATCCAGGGCTTTCCAGCAATATATAATAGTCCATACTTTGCACAAGAATAGACGACGTAAACTGGCGTTCAACGCCAGTCCTCTGCCCAATTCTGGCGTCCAGCGCCAGAAAAGGATCAAAAACTGGAGTTGAACGCCCAAACTGGCACAAAAACTGGCGTTCAACTCCACAAATGGCCTCTGCACGTGGATTGCTTAAAGTCTCAGCCCCAGCACACACCAAGTGGGCCCCCAGCACACCAAGTGGGCCCCAGAAGTGGATCTCTGCATCATCCATCATAGTCCACTCATATTTTGTAACCCTAGGCTACTAGTTTAGTATTTAAACAACTTTTAGAGACTTATTTTGTACTTCATGACATTTCAGATCTAAACTTTGTATTCTCTGACGGCATGAGTCTCTAAACCCCATTGTTGGGGGTGAGGAGCTCTGCTGTGTCTCAATGAATTAATGCAAGTATTTCTGTTTTCATTCAAACACGCTTGTTCCTATCTAAGATGTTCATTCGCGCTTAACTGTGATGATGGTGATGAGCTGTGACACTCATCACCTTCCTCAACTCATGAACGTGTGCCTGACAACCACCTCCGTTCTATATCCGATTGAATGAGTGTCTCTTAGATTCTTTAATCAGAATCTCCGTGGTATAAGCTAGAACTGATGGCAGCATCCATGAGAATCCGGAAAGTCTAAACCTTGTCTGTGGTATTCCGAGTAGGATTCAAGGATTGAATGACTGTGACGAGCTTCAAACTCCTGAAGGCTGGGCGTTAGTGACAGATGCAAAAGGATAGTAAATCCTATTCCAACCGGATCGAGAACCAACCGGTGATTAGCCGTGCTGTGACAGAGCGCGTGAGCGTAGTTTTCACTAGAAGGATAGAAGGTAGCCATTGACAACGGTGATCCACCAACACACAGCTTGCCATAGGAGGACGTGCGTGCGTGAATCAGAAGACAGAGGAAAGTAGAGATTCAGAGAACAAAGCATCTCCAAAACTCCAACATATTCTCCATTACTACACAACAAGTAACTTTTAATTTATGCTCTACTGGTTATTCATAATTCAACTGATAAACATAATTGACTTCCTGACTAAGATTTACAAAATAACCATAGATTGCTTCAAACCAACAATCTCTGTGGGATTCGACCCTTACTCACGTAAGGTATTACTTGGACGACCCAGTGCACTTGCTGGTTAGCTGTGCGAAGTTGTAAGAGAGTAATGTGAACAGTAACGTTACAATTTCGTGCATCAAGTTTTTGGCGCCGTTGCCGGGGATTGTTCGTGTTTGAACAACTGACGGATTATTTTGTTGCTTAGATTAGGAAAAATCTTCTTTTTTTTGGTTTAGAGTCTTTTATTATTTATCCCTTGTTAAAACACTTTAAATTTATAGCTCAGTTATTTAGAACGTGGTGTTTATGTTCATGATAATTGGCTATCATATCTTTTAAAACCTTTTTCAAAAATAATTTTTCTATTAAATCCTGTACCAAACTTTAAGTTTGGTGTTTTCAAAAATAATCTTTCTTAAAATAAGGTCCCATAACTCATTTGGCTACAACATTAATTTGATTGGGTTAGAATCTTTTATACTCTTTTCAAAACATTCTTTTTCAAAAATAATTTTTTCTATTAAATTTTGTGCCAAACTTTAAGTTTGGTGTTTTCTTGTTGATTTCCCTTTGATTTTCGAAAATTTTGTTTGGTTTTCAAAAAATTTTTAAGTTTGGTGTTCTTCCTTCATGTTCTTGTGTTCTTGTGAGTCTTCAAAGTGTTCTTGAGTTTTCCTTGTGTCTTGATCTTAAAATTTTTAAGTTTGGTGTTCCTTGGTGTTTTTCCCTCCAAAATTTTCGAAAACAAGGAGCATTAGATCTAAAAATTTTAAATCTTGTACTATCTTATTGTTTTTCTCTCTCATCACTAAATTCAAAAAAATATCTTTTCAAAATATCTTTTCTAACTCCCTATCTTTTCAAAATTTGTTTCAACTGACTAACCAACTTTTTGTTTGTTTCTTAACTTTTTCAAAACTACCTAACTAACTCTCTCTCTCTCAAATTTTCGAAAATATCTCCCCTCTTTTTCAAAAATTTCGTTTTTTTTAACTAATTATTTTTAAATTTTTTTTTACGAAAAAAAAAAATTTATTTTTCAAAATTCAAATTCTTTTTAGTTATTTTATTTTATTTAAGTATTTACTTCTTATAAAATAAAATAAATAAAAAGATAAATCAGTCCAAGTTATATCCATAGAAATCCATCATGGACATAAGTGGAAATGAACAGTCCAGGAGGACTCTGGGGTCATATTCTAACCCCTCTACTGCTTCATATGGGAGTAGCATATGCATACCCTCCATTGGAGTTAGTAGCTTTGAGTTGAATCCTCAGCTCATTATCATGGTGCAGCAAAGTTGCCAGTATTCCGGTCTTCCACAGGAAGAACCTACAGAGTTTCTGGCACAATTTTTACAAATTGCTGACACAGTACATGATAAGGAAATAGATCAGGATGTCTACAGACTATTACTATTTCCATTTGCTGTAAAAGATCAAGCTAAAAGGTGGTTAAATAACCAACCTAAGGCCAGCATAAGAACATGGAAACAGCTGACAGAAAAATTCCTGAATCAATATTTCCCTCCAAAAAGGATGACACAGCTAAGGCTGGACATCCAAGGCTTTAAACAAGGAGATAATGAATCTCTTTATGATGCCTGGGAGAGATACAGAGAGATGCTACGAAAATGCCCCTCTGAAATGTTTTCAGAGTGGGTTCAGTTAGACATCTTCTACTATGGGCTTGCAGAAGGAGCTCAGATGTCTTTAGATTACTCAGCTGGTGGATCTATCCATATGAGAAAGACAATTGAAGAAGCTCAAGAGCTCATTGATACAGTTGCCAGGAATCAGCATCTGTATCTAAGCAGCAACCCTTCCATGAATGAAGAGGTTAAAACAGTAACTGCTGAATTCAGTACTGTAAAACAAGCTGCTGAATTCAATCAGCAATTAGATTTTCTAACAAAACAGCTAGCTGAATTCAAAGACAGGTTACAGGAGACAAGGATAGCTAATATACATATGGACGAACAGTTTAAGCAAATAAAGCAGCAGCTATCAAAGCAAATAGCAGAAGAATGCCAAGCAGTTCAATTAAGAAGTGGGAAAACATTAAATACCCCACCTCAAGGCATCAAAAATTCAAGAAATGAGCGACCCACCAAAGATTTCCCTGAGGACAGTAAGAGCCCAAGGAAAAATAATTCTGGCACTAAAACGCCAGAAAATGGGTGGAAGGCTGGCGCTGAACGCCCAGACCATACCCAAAACTGGCGTTCAGCGCCAGAAACAAGGCAGGATTGGCGTTCAACGCCAGAAATGCTGCAGAATCCAGCATTGAACGCCCAAAATGGGCACATTTCTGGCGTTCAGGCGCCAGGAACAGACAGTGAGTTGGCGTCTAACGTCACTCCAGCTTCTAACTCTGGTACGCAATTGCCAGAGAGGGATCAGACACACATAAGTGCTGATAACAACCCCTCTAAAAAGGCTTCTTTAACCACTAAGGTTGAGGAATATAAAGCCAAGATACCTTATCCTCAAAAACTCCGGAAAGAGAAGCAGGATAAGCAATTTGCTCGCTTTGCAGATTATCTAAGGACTCTTGAAATAAAGATTCCATTTGCAGAGGCACTTGAGCAAATACCTTCTTATGCCAAGTTCATGAAAGAGATCTTGAGTCATAAAAAGGAGTGGAGAGAAATAGAAAGAGTTCTCCTCACTGAAGAATGCAGTGCAGTCATTCTGAAAAGCTTTCCTGAAAAGCTTAAAGACCCTGGGAGCTTTCTGATACCATGCATATTAGAAGGTGATTGCACCAAGACAGCTTTATGCGATCTTGGGGCAAGCATCAACCTGATACCTGCATCCACTATTAGGAAGCTTGGCTTAACTGAAGAAGTTAAACCAACCCGGATATGTCTCCAACTTGCTGATGGTTCAACTAAATACCCATCAGGCGTGATTGAGGACATGATTGTCAGAGTTGGGCCATTCGCCTTTCCCACTGACTTTGTTGTGCTGGAAATGGAGGAGCACAAGAGTGCTACTCTCATTCTAGGAAGACCCTTCCTAGCAACTGGACGATCCCTCATTGACGTCCAGCAGGGGGAAATAACCCTGAGAGTCAACGATGACGAGTTCAAGTTGAACGCTGTCAAAGCCATGCAGCATCCAGACACATCAACAGACTGCATGAAAGTTGACCTTATTGACTCTTTGGTAGAAGAGATCAACATGGCTGAGAGTCTCGAATCAGAGTTGGAAGACATCTTTAAAGATGTTCAGCCTGATTTGGAGGATTCAGGGGACATGGAAGAGCCTCTGAACTTTCTTCTGAAAGAGGAAAAAACTCCTAAACCAGAGCTCAAGCCACTGCCACCATCCTTGAAATATGCATTTCTAGGAGAAGGTGACACTTTTCCAGTGATCATAAGCTCTGCTTTAAATTCACAGGAAGAGGAAGCACTTATTCAAGTGCTAAGGACACACAAGACAGCTCTTGGGTAGTCCATAGGTGACCTTAAGGGCATAAGCCCAGCTAGATGCATGCACAAAATCCTATTGGAGGATAATGCCAAACCAGTGGTTCAACCACAGAGGCGGCTAAATCCAGCCATGAAGGAAGTGGTGCAGAAAGAGGTCACCAAATTACTAGAGGCTGGGATTATTTATCCCATTTCTGATAGCCCCTGGGTGAGCCATGTTCAAGTCGTCCCAAAAAAGGGAGGCATGACAGTGATTCATAATGAAAAAAATGAACTGGTTCCTACAAGAACAGTTACAGGGTGGCGCATGTGTATTGACTACAGAAGGCTCAATACAGCCACCAGAAAGGATCATTTTCCTTTACCATTCATAGACCAGATGCTAGAGAGACTAGCAGGTCATGATTACTACTGCTTTTTGGATGGCTACTCAGGCTATAACCAGATTGCAGTAGATCCCCAGGATCAAGAGAAAACAGCATTCACATGTCCATCTGGAGTGTTTGCTTATAGAAGGATGCCCTTTGGGCTATGCAATGCACCTGCAACCTTCCAGAGATGCATGCTCTCTATTTTCTCTGATATGGTGGAAAAATTTCTGGAAGTCTTCATGGATGACTTCTCAGTATATGGAGACTCATTCAGCTCCTGTCTTGATCACCTAAAACTTGTTCTGAAAAGATGCCAAGAAACCAACCTAGTTTTAAACTGGGAAAAGTGTCACTTCATGGTGACTGAAGGAATTGTTCTTGGGCATAAAATCTCAAACAAGGGAATAGAGGTGGATCAAGCAAAAATAGAGGTAATTGAAAAATTACCACCACCTGCCAATGTTAAGGCAATCAGAAGCTTTCTGGGGCATGCAGGATTCTATAGGAGGTTTATAAAGGATTTTTCAAAAATCGCAAAACCTCTAAGCAATCTGTTAGCTGCTGACACGCCATTTGTGTTTGACACAGCATGCCTGCAGGCGTTTGAAATGCTGAAAGCTAAGCTGGTCACAGCACCAGTCATTTCTGCACCAGACTGGACATTGCCATTTGAGTTAATGTGTGATGCCAGTAATCATGCCATTGGTGCAGTATTGGGACAGAGGCATGACAAGCTTCTGCATGTCATTTATTATGCCAGTCGCGTTCTAAATGATGCCCAGAAAAATTACACAACCACAGAAAAAGAACTAATTGCAGTGGTTTACGCCATTGACAAGTTCAGATCATACTTAGTAGGATCAAAAGTGATTGTGTATACTGACCATGCTGCTCTTAAATATCTACTCACCAAGCAGGATTCAAAACCCAGGCTCATCAGATAGGTATTGCTTCTGCAAGAGTTTGATATAGAAATAAGAGACAGAAAAGGGACAGAGAACCAAGTGGCTGATCATCTGTCCCGGATAGAGCCAGTGGAAGGGACGTCCCTCCCCTTTCTTGAGATCTCTGAGACGTTCCCTGATGAGCATCTATTTGCCATTCAGGAAGCACCATGGTTTGCCGATATTGCAAACTATAAAGCTGCAAGGTTCATACCCAAGGAGTACAATAGAATACAAAAAAAGAAACTAATCACTGATGCAAAGTACTACTTGTGGGATGAGCCCTATCTCTTTAAGAGATGTGCAGACGGAATTATCCGTAGGTGTGTCCCCAGAGAGGAAGCACAGAGAATCCTATGGCATTGCCATGGATCTCAATATGGAGGCCATTTCGGAGGTGAGCGAACAGCCACCAAGGTCCTCCAATGTGGCTTCTATTGGCCCACACTCCATAAAGATTCCCGAGAGTTTGTACGTAATTGTGACAGTTGCCAAAGAGCTGGTAATCTGCCTCATGGTTACGCCATGCCTCAACAAGGAATCTTGGAAATAGAGTTGTTTGATGTATGGGGAATTGACTTCATGGGACCTTTCCCACCATCATACTCAAACACTTATATTCTGGTGGCAGTTGACTATGTATCAAAATGGGTTGAGGCTATTGCCACACCCACCAATGATACTAAAACAGTGCTGAAGTTCCTCCAGAAACATATCTTTAGCAGGTTTGGTGTCCCTAGAGTGTTAATCAGTGATGGGGGCACTCACTTCTGCAACAAACAGCTCTACTCTGCCATGGTTCGGTATGGAATTCGCCACAAAGTGGCCACTCCATATCATCCACAAACCAACGGGCAAGCTGAAGTCTCTAACAGAGAATTGAAGAGAATCCTGGAACGGACAGTAAATACTCGTAGAAAGGATTGGGCAAGGAGCTTGGATGATGCTCTGTGGGCTTACAGAACAGCATTCAAGACCCCTATAGGGACCTCTCCATACCAACTCGTGTATGGTAAGGCATGCCACTTGCCCGTGGAACTGGAACATAAGGCCTACTGGGCAACCAGATTCCTAAACTTAGATGCCAAATTAGCAGGAGAAAAACGATTGCTCCAGCTAAATGAGCTAGAGGAATTCAGATTCACAGCTTTCGAAAATGCCAAGCTTTATAAAGAAAAATAAAAAAATTGGCATGACAGAAAGCTGTCATCTAGAATCTTTGAACCAGGACAGAAGGTCCTGTTGTTTAACTCTAGACTCAGGCTATTCCCCGGGAAACTGAAATCCCGGTGGAGGGGACCATACGTGATTACAAGTGTGTCACCATATGGTTATGTGGAGCTTCAAGATATTGATTCTGATAAGAAGTTCATTGTCAATGGACAGAGAATCAAGCATTATCTTGAAGGCAACACTGAGCAAGAATGCTCAAGGCTGAAGCTAGATTAAAAGCTCAGCAAGGTCCAGCTAAAGACAATAAAGAAGCGCTTGCTGGGAGGCAACCCAGCCATAGGGCAACAATCCTCTAAGCATTTTGCCCTATTTCTATTTTTATTTTTATTTGTTTATATAAAGTTCACTGACACTAAGGTAAAGAATCATTTGTATAAGTTTACAGGGTTACAGAAGGAATCTACACACAAAACAGAGATAGGGAGCTTACTGGCAAGAAAACGCCAGTGAAGGCCATTTTGGGCGTTCAGCACCCAAAATGGGCATCCAGTGGGCGCTGAACGCCAGTAAGGATAGCTATCTGGCGTTCAACGCCAGAAAAGGGCAACAACTGGGCGTTGAACGCCCAGGAGAGCAGCATTTGGGCGTTGAACGCCCAAAACAGGCAGTGTTTGGGCGTTCAAACGCCAGGATGGTGGGGAGGAGCTCTCCTTCTACCCATCTCCTTCTTTTTCTTTTGCTTGAGGACAAGCAAAGCTCTAAGTTTGGTGTGCTTATCCGTGATCACTAAGATCATGGCCCCTAAAGGAAAACAACCCACTCCAAGAGGAGCAAGGGCGTGATTTAAAGGAACTGAAGTGCCAGAAATTCTCTCTTGAAGGACCAAGCACCTCACAGACTAGAGGAACATCCACTTCCCAAACCTCAAGGTTGTTGAGTTCTAATCTTAGCCTTAACTCTGTGATAACTGTTCTTATTTTAATTCTACCTTAGGAGTCGTATAGTAGTAATTAGTATCTATTTTGATTTTATCTCCAATTAAGCTATAGTTTATTTTTCTCATCATCATTAAACATGAATAAAGTAGTAGATCTTTTGAATAAGAAGCAATAAAATTTCGAGTTTAAATAAAACAAATTCTAATTGGTTAAATGTGGTGGCAATGCTTTCTGTCTTCTGAATGAATGCTTGAACAGTGCATATGTCTTTTGAATTTGTTGTTTAAGACTGTTAAATATGTTGGCTCTTGAAAGAATGATGAACATGAGACATGTTATTGATGATCTGAAAAATCATAAAAATGATTCTTGAAGCAAGAAAAAGCAGCAAAGAACAAAGCTTGCAGAAAAAAAAAAAAAGAAAAAAAGAAAAGCAAGCAGAAAAAGCCAGTAACCCTTAAAACCAAAAGGCAAGGGCAAATAAAAGGGATCCCAAGGCTTTGAGCATCAGTGGATAGGAGGGCCTAAAGGAATAAAATCCTGGTCTAAGCGGCTAAACCAAGCTGTCCCTAACCATGTGCTTGTGGCGTGAAGGTGTCAAGTGAAAACTTGAGACTGAGCGGTTAAAGTCAAGGTCCTGAGCAAAAAGAAGAGTGTGCTTAAGAACTCTGGACACCTCTAATTGGGGGACTTTAGCAAAGCTGAGTCACAATCTGTAAAGGTTCACCCAATTATGTGTCTGTGGCATTTATGTATCCGGTGGTAATACTGGAAAACAAAGTGCTTAGGGCCACGGCCAAGACTCATAAAGAAGCTGTGTTCAAGAATCATCACACTGAACTAAGAGAATCAATAACACTATCTGAATTCTGAGTTCCTATAGATGCCAATCACTCTGAGCTTCAATGGATAAAGTGAGATGCCAAAACTGTTCAGAAGCAAAAAGCTACTAGTCCCGCTCATCTAATTAGGATCTGAGCTTCATTCAAAAACTCTGAGATATTATTGCTTCTCAACCTATTAGTCTTCTATTTTATTTGTCTAGTTGCTTGAGGACAAGCAACAGTTTAAGTTTGGTGTTGTGATGAGCGGATATTTTATACGCTTTTTGGGGATAATTTCATATAGTTTTGAGTATGTTTTAGTTAGTTTTTAGTCTATTTCTAGTAGTTTTTAGGAAAAATTCATATTTCTGGACTTTACTATGAGTTGTGTGTTTTTCTGTAATTTCAGGTATTTTTCTGGCTGAAATTGAAGGAGCTGAGCAAAAATCTGATTTAGGCTGAAAAAGGACTGCTGAGGCTGTTGGATTCTGACCTCCCTGCACTCAAAGTGGATTTTCTGGAGCTACAGAACTCGAAATGGCGTGCTTCCAATTGCGTTGGAAAGTAGACATCCAGGGCTTTCCAGCAATATATAATAGTCCATACTTTGCACAAGAATAGACGACGTAAACTGGCGTTCAACGCCAGTCCTCTGCCCAATTCTGGCGTCCAGCGCCAGAAAAGGATAAAAAACTGGAGTTGAACGCCCAAACTGGCACAAAAACTGGCGTTCAACTCCACAAATGGCCTCTGCACGTGGATTGCTTAAATTCTCAGCCCCAGCACACACCAAGTGGGCCCCCAGCACACCAAGTGGGCCCCAGAAGTGGATCTCTGCATCATCCATCATAGTCCACTCATATTTTGTAACCCTAGGCTACTAGTTTAGTATTTAAACAACTTTTAGAGACTTATTTTGTACTTCATGACATTTCAGATCTAAACTTTGTATTCTCTGACGGCATGAGTCTCTAAACCCCATTGTTGGGGGTGAGGAGCTCTGCTGTGTCTCAATGAATTAATGCAAGTATTTCTGTTTTCATTCAAACACGCTTGTTCCTATCTAAGATGTTCATTCGCGCTTAACTGTGATGATGGTGATGAGCTGTGACACTCATCACCTTCCTCAACCCATGAACGTGTGCCTGACAACCACCTCCGTTCTATATCCGATTGAATGAGTGTCTCTTAGATTCTTTAATCAAAATCTCCGTGGTATAAGCTAGAACTGATGGCAGCATCCATGAGAATCCGGAAAGTCTAAACCTTGTCTGTGGTATTCCGAGTAGGATTCAAGGATTGAATGACTGTGACGAGCTTCAAACTCCTGAAGGCTGGGCGTTAGTGACAGATGCAAAAGGATAGTAAATCCTATTCCAACCGGATCGAGAACCAACCGGTGATTAGCCGTGCTGTGACAGAGCGCGTGAGCGTAGTTTTCACTAGAAGGATGGAAGGTAGCCATTGACAACGGTGATCCACCAACACATAGCTTGCCATAGGAGGACGTGCGTGCGTGAATCAGAAGACAGAGGAAAGAAGAGATTCAGAGGACAAAGCATCTCCAAAACTCCAACATATTCTCCATTACTACACAACAAGTAACTTTTAATTTATGCTCTACTGGTTATTCATAATTCAACTGATAAACATAATTGACTTCCTGACTAAGATTTACAAAATAACCATAGATTGCTTCAAACCAACAATCTCTGTGGGATTCGACCCTTACTCACGTAAGGTATTACTTGGACGACCCAGTGCACTTGCTGGTTAGTTGTGCGAAGTTGTAAGAGAGTAATGTGAACAGTAACGTTACAATTTCGTGCATCAGTTCTCCCGACTTATCTGGGAGCCAAGAAGACGAGAACGAGAGCGCTCAGAAAAGATCGAAGCCGGACCGTCAAGGCAAGACAAGAACCCGCAGGGGCCACTGACAACCCCCCCAACTTTTGTGGTGAACGTCATGGTCGGACGTGATACCCCCTCCCCAAATCTAAGACAACAACAAGAAAGGATACCCGGATCCTCTCCATTTCGATGGGAGGTCCCGCCATCCCAAACGGAGGACCTCCCATGATATCTTTCGGCCCAGAAGACCAGTGGTTTCACGACCACCTTGAGAACCCTCCCATGGTGATCACGGCAATGGTTGGAACCGGGTTGGTCAGGCGAATTCTCATCGATATTGGAGCCGACTCCAATATCCTATTCAGAAACATGTTTGACGCCATGGGACTCAGGGAGTCCGACCTCAAGACTCACCAACACGGCGTCATGGGGCTAGGTGACAACTACATAAAGCCCGACGGGACGATCTCACTTCCAATCTGCCTTGGAGCCGGTGACTCTAGTAGGTCGGTAATGGCAGACTTCGTAGTCCTCAGAGACTATATGGCCTACAACATCATTTTAGGAAGAAAAACCATCAACGAAATTTCACCTGTAATTTGCACCAAATTCCTAACAATGAAGTTCGTGACAAACAAAGGAACGGTCGGCTCCATTAGGGGGACTTGGAAGCAGCGGTCGCATGCGACAACGCCAGTCTCTCCCTAAAGAAGGAATCCAAGAAGGTGGCCGGCGTGTTCTTGGCCGACCTAGATGTGAGAATGGAAGACAAGCCAAGGCCAGAGCCAGAAGGGGACATGGAGAAGTTTCAAATAGGAAAGTCGGCAGAACAGTTTACCTTCGTAAACAAAAATTTACCCCATGAACTCAAAGGCCCCCTCATGGAGGTTATAAGAGCAAATGGCGACCTCTTCGCATGGACGCCGTCAGACATGCCGGGCTTAGATCCCGAAGTCATGTCTCACCGGCTAGCATTCAGACCAGACGCAAAGCCAATAGCACAGCGGCGAAGAAAGATGTCCCAAGAAAGGGCCAATGAGGTCGCCAAGCAAACAGCTGGGCTTTTTGAGGCTGGGTTCATCAAAGAACTCGAATACTCGACATGGTTATCCAACGTCGTACTGGTTAAGAAAGCTAGTGGCAAATGGAGAATGTGTGTCGACTACTCCGACATGAACAAAGCATGTCCCAAAGACTCTTTTCCCCTCCCAAACATCGACACCTTGGTAGATTCGGCGGCAGGGTATCGTTTCCTCAGCTTCATGGATGCATACTCCGGCTATAATTAGATTCTGATGCACCGACCCGATCAGGAAAAGACAGCATTCATAACACCAGGAGGCACTTATTGTTACAAAGTAATGCCGTTTGGATTAAAAAACGCAGGGGCCACCTACCAAAGACTAATGAGTAAGATTTTCCATGACCTCATCGGCAAGACGGTAGAGGTCTACGTCGACGACGTCCTAGTAAAAATGGCAGAACCAAGCAGCCTTATAGACGACCTTCAAACTGTCTTCAAAGTACTAAGGAAATTCAATATGAGGCTCAACCACTCAAGTGTGCGTTCGCTAGGGAGGCCGGGAAATTCCTAGACTTTATGATAACAAAAAGGGGGGTAGAGGCTAACCCGGACAAGTGCAAAGCCGTTCTCAAAATGACAAGCCCAGGGTGCATCAAAGACGTGCAGTGACTAGCTGGGAAGCTCATGGCCCTATCCCGGTTTCTCGGAGCCTCGACTGAGAAGGCTCTCCCATTTTTTAATCTAATGAAGAAAGGAATCGCCTTCGAATGGACCCCGGCATGCGAAGAAGTGTTCAGCCATTTCAAAAAGGTACTCTCAAAACCACCTGTACTCAGCAAACCGAAAGAAGGAGAACCCCTCTACCTGTACCTGCCAGTAACCACACAATCCATGGCGGCGGTCCTTGTCCGAGAAGAAGAAAAGACTCAACGACCAGTATACTTCATCAGCAAAGTGCTCCAAGGAGCAGAGTTAATATACACTAAGCTAGAAAAATTAGCCTATGCCCTGCTAACCTCGTCAAGAAGGCTCAAATAATAATTCCAAGGGCATAGGATCATCCTAAAAACTGACCAGGCGATTCGGCAAGTCCTCCAGAAACCCGACCTTGCGGGGAGAATAATGGCATGGGCAGTAGAACTATCCCAATATGACCTGCAGTACGAACCCAGGCAAGTAATCAAGGCCCAGACATTGGCGGACTTCCTAGTAGAGGTCACAGGAGAAGCACCCAACATACAAAACACACGGTGGAAACTCCACGTAGACGGAGCTTCCAAGCAAGCGTTCGGGGGGGGGGGGGGCAGGATCATCTTGGAAAATTCGGCAGGAATAGCTTATGAGAAGTCAATCAGGTTCGACTTCCCAGTCTCCAACAACCAGGCAGAGTACAAAGCATTGATAGGAGGGCTAGTTCTAGCCAAAGAGGTCGGAGTGTCAAGGATTGAGGTAAGTAGTGATTCCCAGATCGTCACATCCCAGATAAACGGCAGCTACCAGGCCAGGCATGCACTACTACAGAAATACCTAGATAAGGTAAAGGAGCTATGCAAAAACTTCGATGAAGTCATAATCCAGCATGTTCCTAGGAAAAGGAATGCCCGAGCAGACCTCCTCTCCAAGTTAGCGAGCACCAAGCCTGGAGCAGGAAACAGGTCGCTAATCCAAGGGCTGACAGCTGAGCCAGCAATCATTCTATGCGCAACCCAAACACCAAACTCCCCTTCCTGGATAGACCTCATCCTCTGATATATGGAGAAAGGCGAAACACCACAAAACGAGAAACAAGGACAAGCCATCAGGAGAGAAGCCCCCAAATATGTGATCATACAAGGGCAGTTGTACAAGCGAGGACTCCACCAACCTTTGCTCAAATGCCTGCGCCCCGACCAAACGGACTACGTCTTGAGCGAAGTCCATGAGGGGTGTTGTGGTCACCATATTGGAGGGAGGTCGTTGGCAAGGAAGATCATATGAGTGGGATATTACTAGCCCACCCTGATGTCAGACACTCAGGAGTTCGTCAGGAAGTGCAGGAAATGCCAAGAAAATGCCAACTTCCACAAAGCCCCACCCGAGGAACTCAGCTCGATGATGGCACCCCGACCTTTCGCTCAATGGGGAGTCGACCTCTTGGGGCCATTCCCGCCCGGGCCAGGACAAGTAAAATATTTGATAGTAGCCATGGACTACTACACCAAGTGGGTGGAAGCAGAATCACTAGCCAGCATATCTGCAGCAAACTGCCAAAAATTTTTGTGGAGGCAAGTCATCACTAGGTTCGGGATCCCAGAGTCCATCATATCGGATAATGGGACACAATTCACCAATAAAAAATTCAAAGAGTTCTTCTCGAGGCTAGGAATCAGGCAAAGGTTCTCCTCCGTCGAGCACCCTCAAAGCAACGGACAAGTAGAAGCAGCCAACAAAGTCATCTTAAAAGGGCTAAAGAAACGACTTGAAGGAAGGAAGGGCTCATGGGCAGACGAGCTAGCCTCAGTCTTATGGTCCTACAGAACCTCCCCTCAATCATCTACCGTTGAATCCCCCTTCTGAATCACATATGGGGTCGATGCAGTCATCCCAGTCGAAATAGGGGAGCCGAGTCTGAGGCTACTCCTCGGAGGAGGAAGCGAGGCAGTCGAGAAAGACCTAGTTGACGAAACAAGGCAGATGGCACACTTGACAGAGACAGTAATCAAACAAAGGATAACCCTAAGATACAACGATAAAGTGCTAAAGAGAAGCCTCGGGGAAGCCGACCTGGTCTTACGACGTAACGACATAGGACCAACAATGCCAGGAGAAGGCAAGTTGGCTGCAAATTGGGAAGGACCTTACAGGGTAAAAGAAGTCCTCGGCAAAGGGGCATACAAGCTAGAAAAATTGAATGGAAGCGAGGTACTGAGAACATGGAACATGGAAAACCTAAGAAGATTTACGACAAAATGACATAATGGCACTAATGACGAACGGTCGACTTAACGGAAGCCCGGGACTGATCACCCCGAGAACCAAAGGGACCTAAGCTTAAAACAAGCAACAAGGGTAGAAAATACCACAAAAACGGTACACCAAAAAGGCCACAATGGCCCGAGTAATCGAAAGCAGTAAAATAAAGTAAAGCCGCGATGGCCCGAACAGGCAAACAACCAAAAAGGCCACGACGGCCCGGATAATCGAAAGCAATAAAATAAAGCAAAGCCGCGACGGCCCGAACCGGCGAACAACCATTAATGAAAACAACATTGAAATAAAAAGTTAAAGTATTCATTACAAATGAAGGCACCTAAACAGGCCCATAAAGCAAAAAGCAAAAGTCACAAAGCAAGAGCAGGAAGAACAAAAGATGAGAGACACGGCCACCTCAAGGCTTCAGGATATCAACAATCTTCCCATTCTCAACAGTCTTGAGAGCTCCAACTTGGGAAAGATTGAGATCGGAAGCCAGCACAGACACCTGGAGCTTGATCCCTTCTTCGGTCAGCTTCACGGCCTCCCGGGCCCCCTGGGCAAGTTCCTCATCCTCTTCTTCAAAGCAACCATATCCTTACGGGTAGTCTCTGCCAAGCTTTCCGCCAACTTCAGTTTCTCCTCCAACGCCTCAACCTTCTTCTTAGCTGCGGCAGCCTCACCACGAGCAGTATTCAAGTCTTTCATCAAGGCCATGTCCCGATCCACCAGCCTATTGATCTCCTTGGCATCCTCTTCAGCCTTCTTCCCCTGTTCAGACAACTTAGTCCTTAGGGACTCCTCCCGAGATCTTAAATTTGTCAGATCTTTTTGGGAATCCCAAAGCTTCACTTCCATAGCATGATAATTTTTCAAGACTGGCTCTACCTTCTTTGCAATAGCTGCAGCTCGGAGAAGACTACGGTAGATCCACCTAGCCTGCCCAGAAAGGTCAGCATCACGGAAAAACTCTTTGGTGCCAAAGAGCAACTGGGATTCAATAAAACCCCCAGCATCAAAGTTTTTCTCCATTACCGAGAGTGCCTTCCCAGAATCTCGCTTTCTCTTTTTAGGGTTGCTGACGACCTTCAAGTCATCATCACCAAACCCTAAATCCTCCTCATCAAAAGGAACTTTTGCCTCCACACCCGGATTCGCCGAGGTGTTCTCAGGAACTTCTGCCTTCTTCGGCTGACCTTGGTCAGCCGAATCGGCCCGACCACTGGCCTCCCCGGTTTCCCCCTGCTCCTGACTCGCCGAAGGAGTCACTGAGGAGTTGTCATCACCCTCATCATCCCCCTTGATGAGGTTCATCAGGTCAACCAAGGATTTCTTCCCACCATCCATGGAAACTGCAAGCAAAGGAAGAGAAAGCAAAGGTGTGAATGATAGAAGAACAAAACATCGAAAAAAATCACCAACATACGACCGACCGGCTTCCCGGTCCCCCATAACCATGCGAGGATTAAGGTTTTTCTCGCCAAAAATAGCCAACAAAATGTCAGCAACATTATGATCCTCTGGGCTCAACCAGTCATAAGAGATTTTTATGAGATAATCGAATCCCGCCCCAAAAATTCAGTAGGTCAGAATCCGCCTCTCTCCCTCGGCCGTAAGCCAGAAAGGTTGATGACCCTCGATCGGCCTCACTTTGAAAAAAGTAGACTTGTAGCCATGGAAGGAGTCCTCAAAAAGACCAAAGATCCTGCGACCTTGCTGAGCCCTAAAGGACATATATCCCTTCTTCGCATTCCCTTGGTGAGAAGGATTCGTGAGAAGAAAGAGGTAGAGGAAGACGTTTACAGAAATCGGAAGCTCCAGGTATTCGCAGACCATATCGAAGCATCGAATGGTAGCCCAACTATTCGGATGCAGTTGTGATGGATCAACGTCACAATGATTGAGCAAGCCCATGACAAAGGGAGAGAAGGGTAAGCGAACCCCCAAGGTTGTGAACATGGATTCCTAAACCCACATCCAATCAACGACCCGAGGAGCTGCCAAGTTCTTCTAGCAAACACGCTCCCGAGCAGCAGGCACGTAGACTTGATAAAGCGCTTCCTCCGGACCATCCCCGCATAAAAGTCTAGTCTGGCACAAATCCTGAAGTCTCTTCTTCGTAACCAAGGAAGGAGTGTCCCTCACGTTAGAGGAGACCCAGGCGTAATGGTCGACAAAATTGGCTAGCGGCCGATGAGCCTGGCCAGGGAGAATGAGACGTTCAGCCATACCTACAGTGGGACACCACTTAGTCAGAACGGGAGGTCGGGAACCCGTGAAACAGTAAAATAAGTTGCAACCAAAACCACCTCCTAGAATACCCCTATCCTAACTCAGAACTCAAGAACTAACTCAGAAAAATCCAGCGGCGTCCCCTCTAAAAAGAAAAAAAAAAAGAAAAAAAAGCAACAACAGACAAAACCCAGGCACGCATACGAAAAATGCACAAAGAAAGACATGCAAAAACCAAAGAAGCAACCAAAAAGGGGAAAAACCATAAAAATAACGTACCGGAGATGAAGAATCTGTAAAATAACGAGTAGCAACGAAGGATCCAAAAGGGAGAGGAGGAGCACCAGAAGCAGGAAGGAAATCAGAGGGCAAGGAGAGTAGAAGAATGAAAATGGAACTATGAGGGGGTTACCAATTAAAAATAGGGAAAAAGCGTAACCGCTGAAGAAGAGCGCCAAAAGGCAGGGGCATATTCGCCATTTCACCCAAAAATTTCAAATCAATGAAATTATGGATATTTAATGCCTAGCACGGAGGCCAAGAATGCAGCATCGAGAAATGGGATGGCCACGTGTGAGAAACACGGAACGCCACTAACGAGTTCACGAGAAAAGGAACACGTCCCGTCTCGGCGAGTAGGACAAACGCGCCTAGCCCCGAGCACCAAAACTCGAAGCTGGCGCGCTTGGGGGCACTGTTACGGACCGACAAGTCCAGCCCACTAGCCGCCGGGTCGAGGCGTCGCCCCTGACCCAGGCCCAAAGCACCCCTCACGAAAGAGAGTCCGATGGGTCGGTCCCTTGAACGCCCGACCCAGGACATACCTGACTTAACCACCCGCACAGCCCAGGACACCGGGCGGGCCAGTACCTTCAGATCGCGACCCGAAGCCCCGACCCGGGGTCTGGGACGACCTGCCCCTCCCACGTGGATCATGACAGCTCATGGAAGCTTCTTGGGTAGTGGGCTAGGTCATTCTCAGGGCCCGTCCCACACAGTATAAAAGGGGAAAGGTCAGCTCTCCCCTCCAGGTATGTAACATTCTTATCTAATCCGGCTACCACATCGTACGGACACTGACTTGATCGTCAGAGTGTCCTTGCAGGTGGCCACCCCCCATGCTCCACTCCACCTCCAACGTCACCAACGCGCATCTTTGTCCTCGCTCCACGTTAGCTCAGGGTCCCATCCTCTCCTCTGCTAATCACCACCCGGCCCGTCGAGTACCCGGGAACATCAGGTAAAAGACAACGTAAAAATACATGTTTCTCCAAGTAATCCTCTAAGAGAAACAAAATACATATGATAATTATTCTTCTTTCTCATAATTCATAACTTAATTTAGTTCTCATCATTCTTCTTTCTCATAACCAACCTCATCATCAGCCACATCTTAACTCAGTCACATTTCATTACTATGATCATTATCTTCATCATATACTTCTTATTCAACATTACCAATGCCTCATTAATTTAGTTAAAACTTCACAAAACTCTTCCGAATATCTTCTCAACTTATTTAACAGACTCATCCTCGTTCTAAGGCTTAAAGGCTCGCTAATGGACCTTAAACAAGGGTAAAAGAGGTCTGGAAAGCTAGTGAGTACGTTTAAAACTCAAAAATACCATTTTTCCAAAACAGGGTCATCGTGCGTATGCAAGCCACCCAATGCGTATGCACAAATATGATTTTTAGCAAACTCGCGTACGCAAACACCTCCCGCATACGCGGGTACTCAAAACAGAATGGGTGCCTCGTGTACATGTGAACATCGTCATGTACGCATGCCTCATGCATACGCATGATTGTAAAACTTGGCAAAGTCGCGTACGCCTCCACCTCATGCATACACATGTCCATCAGAGTTTGCAAAAGCTGCTAAGTTCCAGAAAACCAGTTCTACACCCCCAACTTCAAGCTCGCATAATTTTTTCGTTAAAAGTCGTTTAATCCGTTCTTCGAACGTTACAAACTTCACAGAGCCAATTCATTCAAAACAAGTTTTACAAAATTTGGATGTCCAGATGTCGAGTTATAGCCCGCCAAAGTTGGTCAAAAATCAGTTTTTATCAAAAGTTACAAAAACTCTAACTTTCCAAATTCTCAATTCCAAACCCACAAATTCACAACCAAAACAACTCTAATGCTCCTAAACATGTTCATACACTAATCTTTCATACTTTAACACACTAACCTACATACAATTTCTCCGATCCATTTCATTTCAATATCACAAGATCACCACCAACCCTTAACACATCAACAATCATCATTATTTTATACTTATCAACATCATAATCCAAATACATACAAGTTTATATACTCATCAAAATCATAATTTCACATACAAACTCATATCCTCTTCAAAAATCATAAATCCAACACATACAACTCACGTACCCTTCATACACAACCCATATACCATATTCACATACATCACAATCACCCCACCATCCTCTCAACATATGAATTCATCAATATCAATCAACAAGCCCCAAATACAACACACATCAATCTCAAAATTCATAATCTTTATTCATTTAAACATTAACCATTCACATATTCAGCTTATCCTACGATCAACTAGCCTTAGTTTTCACGTGACAGTAAATATTAAATACGAGAAACCAAAATCATACCTTGGTTGATTTCTCTCCAAGCTCAAACACCTCAATTCAAGCCTCTAAGATTCCAAATTAAATGCTATGAGTTTTAACCACCAAAAGCTTCAATTCAAGTTCACCACTTCACCAATTTAACATCAACTTCACATATGTTCAACCTAATTCATATAATTTCATATACATTCACAATTTCAAAATCCTAACCTCATAAAATTGAAAGATTCAAATGGGTAATGGTTCCTTGCCTTACCCAAATAAAATTGGGATATAACCCAACAATTATCCAATGCTAGATTACACCTAAATCATCAAAATCACAAACTTTCCTCAATATCTATACCTAAAACTCAAAAAGTATAGGAAGAAAAGAACTGGGCATGAAATTAACAATTCCTTACCACAGTGTTTAGTTAGAATTGAATAAGACTCTGAGACGAATGCATGGCCGATTGGCCGCTAACGGCTTGTCAATCGGAGCTCCGGATTGAAAATTATGAGGAATTGAATGTTGAGGGTGAAAAGGGGTTTAGGGTTCCATCCATCATCTCTCTTCTCAGTGTGAATGGCTCAAATGAAGGGGAAGGAGGCTGATTGCAAGGGTTTTATATGTTGGGCTTGGGCTCGGTTTGGCCTATTGGCCTAATTTTAGGCTTAAATATTTAAAATTAGTATAAAAATTTGTATTTTAATTATTTCTACCCATTCTAATTATAAATTTTAATTTTATAATTTTTTAAATAATAATTAATTTTATTAGTTAATTATTTATAAATTTTTAGGATTTTACACCAACCATAAAAAAAATTTTATTAATGGAACAGGATTATGTGACAAATAAAAATGCAGAGGTGGCGATATTTAATGGATGATGTGGCACCATTACGTTCAACCCCAAATTAAAACCCTAATTTCCCTAATTAATTGATGTAGAATGACTAATTTAATCTTTCCTTTAGAAATGGTTCGATTGCTTAGATGAATGGTGGTTCGGGTGGAGTCGGGTCTGGAGCAACGGGTTGCGTGAGGGAGGAACAGGACCTGAGCGTGAGCTTTCACGAGAAATGGGGTTGTTTGGGTCATTGATGGATCAGCGGGTAAGTCCACCTGCAAGAATACTCCGCTGCTAAACTCAGTGTCTATACAACGAGGTGACTAATTAAGGTAAAAGATGACATGCCTGTGGTGAGGGATAGGTCCCTTCCCATTTATACTCTGTACTCGGGTGGGCTCTCCCTTTTGGGCCCGTCCACCTGAAAGCTTCTGCTAGCTGTCCAGGTCTTCACAAAAGGGCGTGAGGTGGTACGTGGGTGACCCATGGATACGGGTCGCATACCCAGTGGGTTGGAGGCCCGAATGTGAACCCATGGCCTTCGTTGGGTTAGGGCAGAGCAGTGCCTCCAACGTATCAAGTAGCGAAGCTCAGAGCTCACAGTTGGTACATTCGAATTACTTGTGCTTTCCCGGTTGGGACCCTTCTTGGTCCGAGAATCCGTTGTCGAAATCCGCGCCTCCAGTGTGTGTGAGTTGCCCCCACCCGTTAATTGGAATGTCGTTTCAATTTCTATGCCAAGAGCATTAAATGCTCTTTATGATTGATTTGAAAGCAGGGAAAAGTCTATTGTGCCTCTGTCTTTTCGCGCTTCCCCCAAGACGGTTACCATTTACATTTCTTCTTTTACTTTCGCCACTTCTTCTTTCTAATTTCCTTTCACACCTCCTTCATCTCTCTTCACTTCTTTTTGTTGTGTATTCGAGATTCTGCTTCTTGCCTGCTGTGAATCCCAACACATTTGTCTTCTATTCATCACTTCTTCTTGCTTCAATTATTGGTGAGTGACTCTGATATTCATGACATTTGTTTTCGCTTGAATAAATGTCTTTGTTGTGCGTTATATTGTCTTATTTTGGCTTTTGTTTAGTTCTTGTTTTACTTAAATTTAGGCTTGCCATTGTTAGTTAGTTCTTAGGGGGTATCATAGGTGTCTCTTTTCCTGAATTTAGGCCTTGCACTAATGCAAGATAGCATAGAGTAGTGATATAGTGGAGTACAATTCCATCTTTTCATTTTTCTCGAATTTTCGACTTCCTGAGTTGACTTAAGTGGTGCCTCTACTGTAAGACTCTGGATTTTCGAAAATTAAATAATAAGTTATTTATAATTTATTATTATATTAAAAGAAATTTATTTTTTTAAATGTAATTAAATTAAATTTTATAATATTTTGAGTTTAAAATTTATTAAAATTTTTAAATAATTTTTATTATAATGAGATATTTCGAAAAAATAAAATAAAATAAAATAAAATAAAAATTATTATTATTATTTGGCGAAGCCATTAAGAAAACATGAAGCCAAACGTGGCTTGTATTATATTATTACAATATTATATTATTACTTATTTATAACATGACACATGCTCTCTTTATATATATAACCAAATGAAAGAATTAGAAACGTGGCTTATGTACTTTTGTACACATGCTCTCTTTATATATATAACTAAATGAAAGAATTAGAAACGTGGCTTATGTACTTTTGTGCATATATATATATATATATATATAATTGTTACACATGTCACTCTTAATTATTAATCACCTAATGAAACATTAGCCACGACAAATTATCCATTCATTTTTATCAGCTTTATCACTTTCATTTCTTTACTCTCACCTCCGAATTGAACTTGGAAAAAAAATAGAAGAAAAAAAGGTCGAGAGAGAATGTGAGCTTCCATGGAAACATGAGTTTTTAGTTTCAATTTCTTGAGATTTGTAACTTCAGTAAAAAATTTAATCTGATAAAAATGTTTGTATCCTCTTCTTCTATACATTAGCATTGTTTTTGTTTGGTGGAAGTTAACGGTAACGTAACTTCCATTCTCTTTGAGTTTGGCCAATTAGAATTCAAGAAGACACAGACGATTTCTGACGTTTTCTTCTTCAGCAGCTCATTTAGAAAGCTTTTTCAGAATTTTCATTGATTCTGATTTCGTACAAAGGTAGGAGATTTATTTTTAAAATTATAAGTTTTTAATTTATAAATGCTCAAAAGTTTAACGGGTAATTGCAAATAATTTATGACTGTCTGAACTGATTAAATGACGAATTTATGATGGATTTGTGATTGTGAAAATAATTGAATTTGATGAATATGTGTTTGATTTTCTGAATGTTTGAGAATTGTCGAAATTGTGGCTGTGAATAAATTATGTGTATGCTTTAGTAAAATGATGTATGAATTGAGTACTGGTTTAGATTGAGATAAGTTAAGGAATGATGGAAGTGAGCGAGCCGTGAGGGTGGTGAAGTCTGTTTTTAAGAAGAGTTCTGTCTGAATTCTTGCAAAAATATATGAAAAATATATTTTATTTCGGAAACCTGATTTACAAGCTTATTTTGAGAAATAACTTTATGTTCGAAAAAGATTTGGTTTACATATTTACTCATAATTGAGAAAAGGGTTTTTGTATTAAAAATTTGATTTATTGGAAGTGATCTTTGAGAATTGAAAATGGATTTATAATATTAAATTTAATTTGTTTAAATTATCAAGAAGGGTTTTTAAGAATTGAGGATGGTTTGGTAGGGATCCTTGAAGGGTGGCAAAGTCCAGATTTTAGAGGAAGTGTTGTAGAAATTTTTATAAAATTTCGAGGCTTGTTTAAAGCGTTATTTAAAAGAAGATTTGATTTAAGAATCGTATTAATTGATTCCGATTTATTAAGAAAAGACTCTTGATTTCAGTACGATTTATTAAGAAAAGTTATAATGTTTTAAGTTCAATCTATTGAGAAAAGATTTTGTTTTAAGTTAGGAATTGAGTTTGATTTATTAAGAAAATGACTTTATATTGATTTAATGTTAAAGAAGTTTCGATATTTGGAGATTAAAGGTTTTAATGCTAAGATTGAGAGTATACCTATGAAGTGATGTGGAGGTAAGAGTGATTGATTATTTGGTGATGAGGAAGTATGCTTGGTAACATGGCAATGCAGAGGTATGCGTATTTATTTGGTGATGCGGAGGTATGACAAAAAGAAAAGAAATGAGAAATGAGGAATGAAAGGATAATTGAATGGTGTATGTGATGGGAAAAAAATTGTCGATTAAGAATTTATAGTGAAAATAGCATTGCAAGTACAGTTCTTAACTGACGAAAATTCCGCTTATCAATTTAAAAAGGGTTGTCACAAATTAAGAATAAAATACTGGAGTAGAATTCTCAAGTCGTCTCCCAACGAGTTAACAAAAGAATGCAATTTATTGGTCAGAAATTTTCTGAGAATTTTTAGAGTTGGAGAACATGAATTTAAAATAGTTATTAATTAAAGCAATGAAAATTAACAAGAGGTTTTGTATATTCAAAATAAAAAGCCTTGGATGGGAGAAGATTAATTGGAAGTTTTATCCTTGTTGAACTTTTCCAAGTGTAATGATAAGAGGCTGTTGTTTCTACTTAGTTATCCCTTACCGAATAAAAGAAAGTCAAATAACTGAAACAGCTCCAATTCACAAGTCCTAATCCTCTCCTATGGAAGGATTAGCATTAGTGACTAGAGAGCTAGCCAACAACTTCCAATTACCAATTGACACTTGAGTATTCTAACTCAAGGGTCTCCTTTTAATCAACTCCCAAGTCAAGTTGTGAGTCTACTCCATTGACATGAATGCCATTTTCATAAACGATAAAAGGGGAAGAAAAGAAGACATGAAAATTCAAATAAAGTAATAACAGAAAATTAATTAAAGATAAAAAGAACTCTTGCATTAATAAATTCCAAAATCAAAGATATCCATATGTAATTCTGAACAGGGTAAATGGGTGATTAAAGAGTAAGGGAATAAGGAAACAAACTATAATGATAGAGACTTCAATAGAGGTAGTAACTCTTCTCAATATCCAAATCAAAAGCATAAAACTCTAAAACAATAGATGTGAAGAACCCTAGAGGAAGAAGTAGTTTTTTTTCTCTCAGATTCAAAACTAAAAACTAAAACTGCGTAAAAGTGAATGTGTGTTGAGTCTCTGCTTGTCCCCTGGCTCTAGTCTGTGTTTCTGGGCCGAAAACTAGGTCCAAACTCAGCCCAAAATCCCCCCAGCGTCTTCTGCGATTTCTGCACGTGGCGCACGTCACACATACACGTCAGTCACGCATATGCGTCGATGATCTTCTTCACGGGTCACGCGTACGCGTCAGGTACGCGCACATGTCACTATGGAATGCGCCAAGTCACGCGCACGCGTCAGGTACGCACGCACGTCGTTCCTCGCTGGTCAGCTCCTTAGTTTCTTGTGTTCCTTCCATTTTTGCAAGCTTCCTTTCCATCTTCTAAGCCATTCCTGCCCTATAAATCCTGAAAATACTTAACACACAGATCACGGCATCGAATGGTATAAAAGGACATCAAAAATACACAATTTAAAGGCATAGGAAGCAAGTTTTCAATATAGAACAGAATTAAGAAGGAATTGTAAAATCATGCAAATTGTATGACTAAGTGTGCAAAGACTTGATGAAAACCACTCAATTTAGCACAAGATAAACTATAAAATGGTGGTTTGTCAATCTCCCCACATTTAAACATTAGCATGTCCTCATGCTAAGCTCAAGGAGATCAAAAGAACAAATGGGAAAAAGTAATACTCTTGTAATGCAACCTATGTATGTGAATGCAACTATATGCTAAGATGTTTCTATCTACTTGGTTAAAAGTAGACAAGTTCTTCAAGACAAACATAAATCAGATTCCGCTAATTCAAATCATACAATAAAAGACAAGTAAACTTGTAAGAAGATAGCTCATGAAAGTAGGGAACATAGAATCAAGCATTGAACCCTCACTGGTAGTGTATATGCACTCTAATCGCTCAAGTGTCTAGGGTTAATCCACTCTACTCTTCTCTAGTCATGCTTTCTAAAACTTGTTCTTCATCTAACCAATCAACAAATATTTAGTGTACAAATGCAAACATCATGAGGTCTTTTCAAGGTTGTAATGGGGCTAAGGTGAGGGTGAGGATATATATATGGCTAAGTGAGCTATAATATGAATCTTTGACTAACCTAAGTTCTCACCTAACATACACACACTCTATATATATGAAATTATTCCTAGCTACCCATAATCTCACTTTTGTATATTTCACAGACTCATATATCAAATTTTCTTAATTTCACCACATATGTATTGATCTTTTATTAAACTTAACATTGGGGTAATTTTGTCTCCTATTTATTCATTTATTTATATTGTAATATTTATTTATTTATTTGTTTTTTTTATGAACATGAAAGCAAACTTAACATATCAATGCACATAATTTTTCTGGTCTCACATGAGTATGCACTCAAATTTTCAATACTTTTGTCAATAAAACACAACACAATTTCATCAACCCAAGTTTCCACAATTTCCCACACTTAATTGATACACAATCTCTATCGTACGCTAACCAAAGATTCAATTGGGGTAATTAATTATTTTTTCGCTTAAGGCTAGTGATGTGGTAAAATACAAAATAAATGGGGATTAAAAGGCTCAAAGTGGCAAACAAGGGTAATTGAAATGGTAGGCTATTTGGGATAAGTGAGCTAATAACAAATGATGGCCTCAATCATATGTATGCATGAATATACACTAAACAATGGACATATAGAATGGAACAAACCATAGATTGCAATCATAGAGAAGGAAACACATAAGAATAAAAATAATGGTTAAATAATGTAACCATATAATTAAGATAAAATCTCACAGGTTGTGTGTTCTTAACTATAATTCATGTTCCAAATTAAAATCTTCAAACAAGTTTAACACAAAAAAATTTTAATTTGAATTAGTGAAATATTATAAAATAGGGTCTTGAAAAGAAACTCATTACTTTAACCACGCAAAACATACATGCAAACAATTATTATCATGCAATCTATCCTATCTAACAAAAGAAAAAGTCAAATGTTGGTCTTAAGAGAGAGAAGTTACCTCCGGAAGTCAAGGACTGACCTCCCCACACTTAAGGCTTGGCACGGTCCTCCGTGCCATCAGTAAGGAGCAAGGTAGGGCTGGAAACATCGCCTCCATTGTCTGGTTCGCCACGACTCCCTGTGCTACTGGGGGAAGGGGAGTCCGGAGTGTCCTTCTGTTCCGGAGGTGGGTGGGTACCAACTATGAGTTCCTTCAGATAGTTGTATCAGCACTTGTTACGGCGCTCCAATGCTCCATCCGCCGGTCTTGCTGGTCGAACCTCTCAAGGATCTGAAGGAACATCTGATGGGTGGATGGTGCTTGTGGTGTGGGTGATGGGGGAGTAGAAGAAGGAGGAGTATCCAAAGAAGGGCCTGCAGGCCAGCTCGCAAAGGGAACTGGTGGCCTGATGTACTTCCCATTCGGGACATACTGGTCGGCCTTAGGGATCATGACCATTGTGTCTCTGCCCGATAGGACACACCTGCTGCAGAGACTAAATCTAAAACCAAGGCGGGGAAAGGCAGGTTACCCGTAATCTGTACGTGTACCATTGCCTTCCTGAGGAGTCAGAGCAGGTTGAGAGGTTGCTCTGTCAGGATGCACTAGATGAAAACAGCCATGTCCGCTATGAAGGTGGACTCGTGAGTGCTCAGAAAGATATAGTGGGACATAATCTATGTCCACACGCGAGCCTCCAAGGTAAGTGATTGGGCTGAGATGCTCTTGGGTTTTGACCGATGCTGCCCATAGATCCAGGTGCTGCCAGGTTGGGCGATAACTCCAAGGATGCTATCCCAGTCAAACTGATACATCTGACGCTTAAGAGAGGCCTCTTGATATGCATCCAATCCTTCTGGGCTAGGTGGAAGATACAGTTCTCTCTGTATGGCACTCTCGAAGACAGGGACTTGCTGCTGACGAACATAGACAGTCTGCAGAGTAGGCGAGTAGAAGTTGGAGTAGAATTCAAATACCCATCATAGGTTGGCCTCGCACGGCTACCTCCTCAAAAATCCCCACTGTCTCCTCTCGATGCGGGGCTCCACAAAATCAACAAAATGGGTTGAGACAATGAGTAGATGTTCATTATTGTAGTTCCTCTCAGCTAGGATGGGAAAGATCTACTCGCAATAACGGTTAGTGAACGGTGTGGAGTCCTGTGCGGGAAAGGCTTTCTCTGCTTCATCAACTTTAATGATCCTCTTTACCCGCTTTGTTGGCGGCTTAACGCTGGTAGATGGCAGCGCCTTAGCCGGAGCTCTCTTGGTTCCTCTCCTTGCCGGTGTCTTGTCAGTGGCCTTCTCTTTTCCTTTCTTGGTACCCATTCCTAAGGAAGAAAGAAAGAAGAAGATTGTTAAATATATATAACCAAAAACCGGAGGAAAAAAATTCCAAGTGATAATGAATGCCAAAGAAAAGATAATAGCTTAAATACATGGTAGCTACAACATGGAGGTAAGACATCAATTAAGATCAAGAAGGCAATTCAGAATAATTAGATGCAAGAAGGTTTATGGCATGCAGAAAGAGGCATGAGAAGCATAACTCAAGCATCAATGATTAAATGTGCCAAATTAAAGAGCACTTGTATGATGACAATTGTGAATGATAATCTCAATACATGTGGATTGCAAGTGTTATGAAAAAGAGGCATTCAAGTAAAAGAGTAAAAAAAAATAGGATTTAAAATGCCATAAGAGTTTTTTCACAAATACTTGGTGTGCAAGTTAAAATAGGAAGTAGAATAATGAATCCAAGTGTATATGAGAGCCAAAATTAAATGTCAATTGTCAAATCACTCCTCATAATATCCACAAGTTCAAGTATAAGAAAGTAACATCCAAATAAAGCTCCAACACCAACATAAAAATGCATGAAAAAGAAACCATAAATAGCTAAGGTAATATAAAATTGAGAAGAAAGAAAAATAATTAAATGCAATAATTGAAAGATGAATGAAAGAGTAGAGGAGATGAAAGAAAAGAAACCTGAGGAAGAAGAAAAAAAAGGGAAGAAGAAAGTAGTAGATAGTAAGAAGGAATAAGGAGGAAAGAGGGAAGAAGAAATAAGAGAGAATTAGGATTGAAAAAAAATTAGGATTAGGGAAGGGAATAATTGAAATCTGGGTGGCGTACTGGTGTAACCATGCGGCGCATGCGACGCGCGCGCGTACGCGTGCGTCGCGCAGAATTGTAGGTGAGTCTGGCACGCGCACGCGTGCCCTTTGTTGTGCGAATCGCGCGAAGTCAGCCCTGCGCACGCACCACTCTCTGTTGTACTTGATGGATTAATGATAGTGAATTTCTTCTTCTTTTCATCTTCTCTTTGATTTTCTAGAAGAAATTTCGTTTTAATGATAGTGTTCAATCACCTTGGAAAAGGGGTTGAATGCAAAATGGGTTTCATGGAAACCTTGGAAAAGGAAACATAAAACCAAGCTAGAATCCTTTCTCACACTTGAGTAGGATCTGGGTTTTGGTGTTTGGATATGGTGACATATAATCCTTCCTCTACTTGGACCTATGATGATGTGTGGTATAATCAGGGACCAAGCATATCTCTCTTCATGAGCAATTAGACCAAGGAATTGGGGGCTCAATCAATCATGATTGCCAAGAGGTCACTGAGTTGCATGATTAAAGAGGATATGAGCTGGATTTAATCCAAAGAGACAACATCTCCTGATCTCAATGAATTCCCCTATTCTTATCTTCCACTTTCTTTATAGCTTTCTTTATATTCTGCAAATCTCCATTCCCATTTACTTTTGAGTCATTTATGTTTCTGCACTTTATATTATTGCCATTTCCGTTTCTGCACTTTACTGCTTATATTTACTCTTGAGCCATTTATGTTTCTGCCCATTTACAATTCTGCAATCACAATTTATTTTTTTAGCTTAACTAATTCATCAATCAATTAAAGTTGTTCAAATCTACCAATCTCTGTGGATACGATCCCACTCCACTATGGGTTATTACTTGATGATGATTTTTGGTGCGCTTGCCAAAAAAACGGATTCATCATTTTTATATGGGGTGTGAATTTCGGTCATCATACGCGTTGATGGTCTTCTTCGCGTGTCACGCGTATGCATCAGGTACGCGCACGCATTGCTATAGAATGCGCCAAGTCACGCGCACGCGTCAGATACGCGCGCATCGTTCCTCGCTAGTCAGCTCCTTAGTTTCTTGTGTTCCTTCCGTTTTTGCAAGCTTCCTTTCCATCCTCTAAGCCATTCCTGCCCTATAAAGCCTGAAAATACTTAACACACAGATCACGGCATCGAATGGTATAAAAAGACATTAAAAATACACAATTTAAAGGTGTAGGAAGCAACTTTTCAATTATAGAACAGAATTAGGAAAGAATTGTAAAATCATGCAAATTGTATGAATAAGTGTGCAAAGACTTGATGAAAACCACTCAATTTAGCACAAGATAAACCATAAAATAGTGGTTTGTCAGTATGTTTGAATGGACCTTATGCCAAAGTGCTAATGCGGAAGTGCCTGCCTAACTGATAGCCTAAGGTTGCTAATGCGAGAATGTCCATCTTACTGATAGCCTATGGTTGCTAATGCGAAAGTGCCCGCCTAGCTGATAGCCTAACGTTGCTAATGTGGGAAAGTTTGCCTAACTGATAACCTGTTCTTACCGTGATGGCAAGATATCCTGATTGACATGGGTTTGCCCATGATGATAATTGTGCCTGACTGACACGGTAAAGGAACCATATTCAGGGTTCGCCCCGAGTAATGTCGGGTTGCGGTAGACAACCGACACGTGAGCTCATGGCCTGCTTAGGACAGACATGCATCATATTGTTTGCCCATTTGCATTTGGATGTGTTTTGCTTATTATATTTTCTCTGTGATTGTGCTGGTTGTCTTATTTTGCCTTGCTTGTGTGTTCAATTGGGTGTTTGGTACTATTAGTTTATGTATTAAAGTGATTAAGAATTAATGTTGTGAATGAGATTTTATTTTAAGTTCAGAAATTTTAAAGAAAGCAATTAATTGTCTAAAGTAAAATTAAAAAGTATTTTCAAAGGCTTGATAAAAGAATAGTTTTATTGAGTAAAGTCAATTATTTGCATTTCGTTCATTACTTTTACGGCATTCACCTTCCCTACTGAGAACATGCGAGGACGAAGTTCTCACCTCCATATAGATCTTCTGTTTCAGCGACAGGTTCGGAAATCCTTGGCAAGGAGCTGCAACTGAACTTCAGAGTTTTATGTTTACTTATACCTATCTGTATTTTCTGTATTCGGTTTAGTCTTAGATTTTATTTTTCCCTCGTCGTTTACTGTTTGGCTTTTAGAGGGGTAGGACTTGTAGTTGAGGATCATTGAATAAATCTATGTATATATTGCTATGTGAATATAAATATTTTTGTGATTACGAGATTTAAGCTGAAGACTTTTCGTTTTCTTAACTAAAGTTACGATTCGTATTCGCGAAGGCTCAATATTAAATAAATATAGTTGGAAAATAAAGGAATAGAGGTAAGTAGTGCTCGAATTTTTAGTACGGTCATGAGGTGCTAGAAGTTAGGGTGTTACATCTACTGTAGGTATGGCGCAGCAATTCGTAGCACAAAATCTTGTGGATCGCTATGCTTAGGTTACTTCTGACGTGATGGTCACGGCTTCCCGAATAACCCAAGAGAAACTACAGGAATTTCTAAATTCTGGGGCTTTGTGTAGAGGCGGTCCGGAAGAAGCGAATTACAACATTTTTTTCCCGAGAGATCATGAATGCATATGTCAAATAAATTTGTCGTCTCCCTTTTCTCCTTTTGTCATGGCTCTGTTGAACCGACGTGACCTCGCCCTGTTCACAACTCCATCCAAATAGCTGGGCTGCCATCCGTTGCTTTGAGATGGTGTGTATATACTTGGAGCTCCCGATTTCCATTAACGTATTTCTTTACCTTTTCTTGTTCACAAACCCCTCCCAAGAAGGCAATTACAAAAAAGGCTACCTCTGCTTCTAGGCTGTACAGAATCGACAAATCTTCAGACTTTTTGAGGATTTCTTTCATGGCTTTAAAAGCACCTACTTCAAGGTTCAGCCGGCTCAGGGTCACCACCATTTCTGGATTACCCTTGAAGGTGAAAGACGAATTCCGATGTACTGGAGCTTCGGTGCTAGCTCTAATTATTTAATAAAGATAACCTATGAGGGATTAGGTCAGGAGGGCCACTAAATCGCTGACATCTTGTAAGTAGTTTTTGGCTCTAGGAATCTCAATCCCCATTTATTAATGGACGACCGGGAATCCAGTCACGAATGTGTAGGTAAGGCTTGAATTTCATTATTGTCCCATTCTTCCGATTAGTTTCTCTGTTTTTCCCTTCTCGAAACTTCCCGTTTTTCCGATTTCTTAACTTTGCATTTTCTTTTACTTTCTTGTAGTTGTTATTGCTGCTAGGAATACAACCATGACTCTCCTGATGACTCACTTCCTCCCTACGGAAGACAGCAACGATGACAGCTCGATAAATCCTTCAGTCGAGACTGAGTCCCAAGTCGTCGATGAAGGCAGTGCTCAACCTTGCCCTTCTGCCGAGGTTCCCTTTGAGAACCCCGAGGAGAACCCTGCTGCCATGAGGCAGACCAAGGTAAGGGGGTGAAGGTTGAGGATGATGCTGAGTTGACTATTATCACCAACCCAAATAAGAAAAAAAATAATCCCTGGCTCAGGAAAAGTTCTTACGGTTATAGAGAAGAACTTTGACGTAGGGTACTTCATTGACTCCCAGCTCCTCCTGGCTACTAAGGAGTTCTTCCAAGATGAGGATTTGGCCGCCTAGGCCAGGTGGACTTATCGAAGCCTACTCTGGGTGGCCGCCATAGCTCGGAAGGTCGAGCCTGTATTAGCGCGAGGCCAAGTCTTGGAGGGGAAACTCAGGGGAGCTCAGAAAGATGTTACCAATTTGAAAGTCCAAGAGGAGTCCTTGAAGAATCGGCTTGTCGAGGAGGAAAGGAAAGCCAAGGAGAGCGCCGATGAGATCAATCACTTGGTGGATTGTGATTTCTCGATTTCCCGAGATCTCAACGTTGCTCGAGGTCGGGCTACGGTAACGGAGGGAAAAGTGAAAGAGTTGGAGGAAAAGCTTGCTGAGCCCAGGAAATCAGCAAAAACCGCTAAGCAAGAAGCCCTAGCCATGAAAAAAAAGGACAAAGAGATTGTTAAGGACGTTCGGGAAGCTATCCAAGCTACCGAAGAGGCGATCAAAGACCAACATATCTTCCTCGGTAGTAGGCCTCGTTAAAACCCCTTGCCGTCACCTCGTATGGAGGGTGATAGGAAAGGGTGCCTTCTTTTTAATAATCAAACATAAGTTTATAAGTTCTTCGTAAAAAGTATTTAGAAGAAAATGAAGTATCGAACAATGAGATGATAAAGTAAAGGATGACGATAAATTGAAAAAATAAGGATGAAGAATACTCATCAGGTCGGGAGGTCAGACCTTAAGAGTTAAACCTCTTCAAGTTTGTCATATTCCATGTCCTCAGGACCTTTTTCCTGTCTGACTGTTCCAATTTATAAGCTCCTTTCCCAAGCGCTTCCCTTACTCTGTAAGGTCCTTCCCAATTGGGCACTAGCTTGCCTTCTCTTGGAGTCGGACGGCCTATGTCGTTGTGCCGCAACACTAGGTTGCCTTCTTCAAAGCTTCTGTTTTGCACGTTGCTATTGTAATGCAAAGCTATCCTTTGCTTCAATGCAGCTTTCAACAAGTGTGATATCTCCCTTGTCTCGTCAATTAAGTCTTTTTCAATCGCTTCACTACCCCCACCCAGGGGTAACTTTGGGCTTGGTTCCCGGATCTCCACAGGGATAACTGCATCAACATCGTAGGTAAGTCAGAAGGGTGTCTCCCTGGTGGAAGATTGTGGTGTCGTCCTATAGGACCATAAAATGGAGGCCAACTCGTCTGCCTAAGAGCCCTTTCATTAGTCAAGACGCTTTTTTAACCTACTAAGGATAACTTTAATCGCCGTTTCTGCTTGCCCATTACTCTGGGGATGTTCCACCGAGGAAAACTTCTGCTTGATCCCCAATCCAGCTAAGAATTCCCTGAAATTTTTATCGGAGAACTGCGTCCCGTTGTTTGAGACCATGACCTCCGGGATTCCAAACCTAGCGATTACTTTCCTCGAAAGAAACTTTTGACAATTTGTGGAGGATATGCTGGCCAATGGGTCCGCCTCCACCCACTTTATGTAATAATCAATGGCCACGATGAGGTACTTGACCTGTCCTGCGGCTACCGAGAATGATCCTAAAAGGTTGACTCCCCACTGGTAAAAAAGGCCGGGAAGCCATAATAGAACTTAGCTCTTCTGCTGGGGCCTTGTGAAAATTCGCATTCTCGTGACATTTTCTACACTTTTTCACGAACTCTTGGGCATCCGCCATCATAAAGGGCCAATAATATCCTACTCTAACAAGCTTCCTGGCCACAACACCCTTCATGGACCTCGCTTAGGACGTAGTCTATTTGGTTGGGATGCAGACATTTCAAAAGGGGCTGATTAAGTCCTCGTTTGTATAGCTGCCCTTGTATTATTGCGTACTTAACGGCCTCTCTTCTTATCACTTTGGACTTCTTTTCATCTCCAGGGACCGTCTTTTCTTCGAGGAAATGCTGGATTGGGTTAATCCAAAGGGGAGGGTCTAGGGCTTGGGCTAAATAGAGGGTCACCGATAGTTTCTTCACTAAGCCCTGGATGAGAGATCAGTTTCCCGCTCCAGGTTTAGTGCTTGCCAATTTAGACAGGAGGTCGACCGTGGCATTTCTTTCCATAGGGACATGCTAGACCACTACCTCTTCAAAACCTTTGCATAGCCTTTTTGCTTTCTCCAAATACTTTTGTAACAAAGGATCCCCTACCTGGTAGGATCCGTTCACTTGGAAGATCACAATCTGGGGGTCGCTGTTGACCTCAAGTTTCGTTGCTCTAACCTCTTTGGCTAAGGTTAAGCCGCTTATCAGGGCCTCATACTCCATTGGTTATCTAAGACTGGGAACTCGAATTTAATAGATTGCTCGTAAGTCATTCCTTCCGAGCTTTCTAAAATAAATCCCGGATCCTCTGAATGGTTGGTTAGAATCCTCGTCAACATGAAGCTTTCACCATGTGCTCGGGTTCTCGGGAATATCACTAGTCATTTCCACCAGGAAGTTAACCATTGCTTGAGCCTTGATCGTATGTCGAGGTTCGTACTGGATATCATACTGGGATAATTCTATTGCCTATGTCATCATACGCCTCACCAGGTTGGGTTTTTATAAGATTTGTCGGATGGCCTGGTTGGTTCTCAATATGATCGGGTATCCTTGAAAATATTGCCTTAATTTCTGGGAGGAGACTAGCAAAGCGTAAGCTAATTTCTCCAACTTAGTGTACCTCAGCTCTGCTCCTTGGAGCACTTTTCTTATGAAGTATACTGGTTATTGGAGTTTATCTTCCTCTTAAACCAAAATGGTCGCCATGGCCTCCTCCGTCACTGCCAGGTAGAGGTACAGGATCTTCCCTTCTTTCGGCTTACCTAGCACTGGTGGTTCTAAAAAGTTCCTCTTGAAATGGTTGAAGGCTTCCTCACAAGCTGGGATCCATTCAAAAACTATCCCTTTCTTCATCAGGTTGAAGAAGGGTAGGGCCTTTGCTGCCGAGGCACCGAGGAAACGAGATAATGCCGTGAGCCTTCCTACCAGTCTCTGGACGTCCTTGATACAACCAGGGCTTGACATCCAGAGAACGACTTCCCACTAATCTGGGTTGGCCTCAACTCTTTTTTGTGTGATCATAAACCCCAAGAACTTCCTTGCTTTAATGGAAAATGCGCATTTCAGAGTGTTCAGCCTCATATTATGCTATTGAAGTGACACGAATACAACTTCCAAATTGGCAACTAAGTTGCTTGGCTCAGTCGTCTTAACTAGTATATCATGGACGTACACTTCCACTGACTTGCCAACATGATCTTCGAAGACTTTGCTCATTGTCCTTTGATAAGCAGCCCCCGTATTCTTCAGCCCAAATAGCATGACCTTGTAATAATAGGTCCCCATTGGCGTTATGAACGCCATTTTTTCTTCGTTAGGACGGTGCATCAGGATCTAGTTGTTTCCCAAATACGCATCCATGGAGCTCAGAAATTGGTACCCCGCAGCAGTGTCTACTAGGGCGTCAATTTTGGAAAGAGGGAATGAATCTTTTGGACATGCTTTATTGAGGTCTGAATAGTTGATGCACATCCTCCACTTCCCATTGGCTTTTTTAACAAGGACCACGTTTGTGAGCCACGTCGAGTAGTCCAATTCCCTTATGAAACTGGCTTCTAACAAGCTAGCCGTCTGCTTGGCTACCTCATTATCCCTTTCTGGTGACATCTTCCTCCTACGTTATGCAACTGGCTTGGCATCTAGTTTCATGGACAGACAGTGCGACATAAAATCAAGATCTACTCCTAGCATATTAGCCAAAGTCCAATCGAATAGATTTTTGTTTGTTCTAATGGCCTTGATGAGAGGGCCTTTTAGTCATGGGGGAGGTTTCAGTTTACAAAGGTAAACTTGTCCTCCGTATCTGCCACCCGGAACTTTTCCAGGTCTCCCTGAGGCTCTGGCCTCGGCTTGTCATCAACTATCGCATCCAAGTCTGCCAGGAACACCCCGTCAACTTCCTTTGACTTCTTCCTTAGGGATAGACTGGCATTTTCACAAGCGACCGCCGTTTCCAGGTCTCCCCGAATAGATCCTACAACTCCACTGTCTATCACAAACTTCATCGTGAGGAGCTTCGTGCAAATGACGGCTGACACCTCATTGATAGTTCTCCTTCCTAGGATCACATTGTATGCTATGGAATCCCTCAGGATCACAAACTCTTCCATTACCGATTTCTTGCTTTTCCTGGATCCAACATAGATCGGGAGGGTGATTAACCCGTCAGATCTTATGTAATTTATCTCTCAAACCTACAACCCCGTGTTGATCTATTTTGAGGTCTCTCTCTGATCCCCAAGGCGTCAAACACATTTCGGAACATGATATTTCAGTCATCTCCTGTGTCCACTAGGATTTGCTTGACCAGGCCTGTCCCGATTCTCGCCGTAATCACTAATGGCAGGTCCTCAGAAAGGTCGTGGCACCAGTGATCTTCTGGGCCAAAATATATCTCAGAGAGCTCCCCAGACTGAGCACTGAGGTTTTCCGACGACACGGCTATGACCTTTGCATCCTTTTTGCTACTGATTTTGACTTGGGTGGTATATCTCTTCTGACCACAACATTAATGACTACCGTTGGCACATTATCCACATTCTTGGAGGGCCCTTGTCTTGGCTTCACAGCCCGGCTTCGGTCCTCCTCAGATCATTCTCGTTCTCTCCTCCTCGGTTCCCGTATGAATTGCGAGAACTCTGTCAGCTTCCCTTCTCGAATGGCCTACTCCAAAGCGTCATTCAGATCAAAACAGTCTCGGGTTTTGTGGCCAAAACTGTTATGGTAATCACAATACAAGCTCTTGTTTTCACTCGTTCTATCCTTGAGCCGCCGTGGTTTGGACAGTATGCCTTTGTCCATAATTTGTTGATACACTTCCATAATAGGTGCCGTCAGGGGTGTGTAGTTAGTGAACTTTGTCCACAATTTGAATGGTTTCCCTGATGTTCCCTCCTTTGGCGCCTCTCTTGGCTTTTCTGCATTCCCAGTCTAATGTGCTGGCGGGTCGCGCGACTGTCGCTTATTGGCGGCCACCACTTGACTGACTTCTTCGTCGTTAATACACTCCCTCGCTACATTTTGGATTTCTTGCATAGTCTAGACAGGCTTGATGGTGAGGTGCTTCCTGAACTCTCCATTTAATAAGCCGTTTGTCAAGCATAGATTCGCCACCGAGTCTGCTAGGCCATCAATCTCTAAACATTCATCATTGAACCAGTCGAGGAACTTCCTCGTCGGCTCTCCAGTCTGTTGGGTCACCCCGAGCAAATTAATCGGATGTTTGGCCTTGGCTATCCGGGTAGTGAATTATGCTAAGAACCTCTGCGCAATGTCTGTGAAAGACGTAATGGATTCTTACGGAAGCACGTTGAACTAACGTATCACTGGACCCACCAAGGTTACAGGGAAGGCGTGGCATTTGATGGCATCACCCACACCCTCCATGTTCATCTTGCCTCGAAGGCCATCAAATGTTCTTGGGGGTCTTTCATCATCTATTGGTTTGTCAATGTTTTTCGGCAGTCGAACCTTGAGGATGGACGGATAGAAAGTGGTTGTTCCCATTATAATGAGATATCGACGCTTCTTTCCCTTGTCTCACCCCAACCTTCCATCTTCCGTGGGTGTAAGCGTGGGACTGAGTGTCAGCTTGTTCATGCTCGTCGTCCCTCCTAGGGATTCTCCTGTGGTCTTCTTACATATTGGTTGGAAATCGTGTATGAGATAGACTCAGATGAGGGTCCCTGCTATGCTCGGGATGATAACGGTCCCTCATTTTAGCTCCCTTTCCAAGTTCTTCATTTGGTGTCCAAGTTCTTGCATAATTTTTGAGTTGTTCCTGCCTGTTCCACCGAACGGGCATCTCTCAGGAGATCGGGAGTGGGAGTCGCCTTGATGAGCCAAGGGCCTCGGCCATTCCTGAGAGGTTACTGAACTAACCCTGCTCCATAGGCGGGCTCCTCTCTCCTCTTGTACCTCCTCTACATAGAAAAAGATCTCCATACTCATGCCAGGTCCCCACAGATATTGCTAATGTTCAGTTGCTCGGATGAATGGTGCTTCGGATGGAGTTAGGTCTTGAGCAACAGGTTGTGTGAGGGAGGATCAGGACCTGAGCATGAGCTTCCATGAGAAGTGGGGTTGTTTGGGTCGTCGGTGGATCGGCGGGTGGGTCCACCTGCAAGGTGATAAACCACAATTTTATAGTTTATCTTGTATTGAATCCAGTGAATTTTATCAACTTATCTCACATTTATTCAATGAAATAGTATGGTTTTGTGAATTTCTCCAAAATTGCACTTAAGAATGAAAACATGCTTTTTAGACTCTTAAATTGCTAAATTTAATCCACTTTAATTTCATTCGATACTTTGATATGTTTGTTGAACAATTTCAGGCTTAGGAGGCAAGGATTGCATAAAAAAAAGTGAAGAAAAAGCATGTAAAAATGGAGAATTCATGAATAAATGAGGTTTTGGTAATCTTCCCAGTTCCGCGTACACGTGACCCACGCATACACGTGACCAGAACTTTTGTCAAGTGACGCGTACGCATGACAAGCAGCACGTGATCAACCTAAAAGAACACGTTGGGGGTGATTTCGGAGCTCATACAGGCCCAAATCCAACTCATTTCTGAAGTATTTGAGGCCAAATTTAAGAAGGAACAGGGGAGAGCAATTAGGTTGAAAATAGGAACATGCTTTAGGTCATATTCTAAAGAGAGAAGCTCTCTCTTCTCTCTAGAATTAGGGTAGATTTAGGATAGATTTCTCTTAGGTTTAGATTTTAATTGTTGCTTTAATTTAGTTTTTCTTGCAATTTCTTGTTATTACATCTTTGCTATCTTAGTTTTGCATGTTATTTCTTGTATTTGGTTACTTTTATGTTATTGAACTCTTGTTGATTTTCATTTCCTTTAATTCAATTGATGCCTTTTTATGTTTCGTATTGTTTAATTGTGTTGTTATTTTCGTGCATTGAGTAGTTGTAGAATTTATTATTTCTTGCTATTTACCATGCTTTCCTTTTATGCCTTCCAAGTGTTTGATAAAATGCTTGGTTGGATTTTAGAGTAGAATTTTATACTCTTGGCTTGTGATTGAGGATTTGGGTACCTTGATATCATTGATGTCCAGTATCATTGGTAATTTAAGATTGTTAGTTAGTTTTAGGGTCAACTATGTCCACTTGACTTCACCCTCTAACGTTAGAGAAAAACTAAATGGAATTAATCCTTTGTAATTACCATGTTGTGGTCAATGATACAAGATAGGAAACCTTGACTCTTAATCCTTGCCATGAGTGTCTTTTAGCACTTATAATTCCTTAGTTATTAGTTTTAATTTCTTCTTCATCATTCCAAAACCCCAAAAATATCTCATAACCAATAATATGCACACTTTCCTGCAATTCCTTGAGAGACGACCCGAGGTTTAAATACTCTCGGTTTTTATTGGGTTTGACTTAAGTGACAAATAAATTAAACTTTGATTAAGGGTTGTCTATAGGTTTGGATCTATACTTCGACGGAATTATTTTGTGAAAATTCCTAACCGACGATTTTTCTCCATCAAGTTTTAGCGCCGTTGCCGGGGAATTGCAAATGTGTGCCTTGTTATTGGTTATTGTATATAGGTTAATATTGTGAATAGTTGTCTTTGCTTCTTTGTTAGTTTTTGCTAGTTTTAGGACTTTGTTTGCTTATTTCTAATTAGTGTTTGTTTTTATTTTCTATTCCTACTATGAATTCTCACCCTTTTGGCTATGAGTTTAGTTCTAACTATGTTGTAGGATGAGACAATTAAAGGTGGGAGGAACCTCAAGCATATGATCAATCTTCATAGCAACAACTTCTTCCAATGTACTATGAGCATGAGCCATTCCATGATGCATATAAATTCAATGGATATGGTGGACCTCTTTGTGGTTATCAACCACCGTCACCATACGCCTATGAACCTCCTCCTCAATATAGCCCTTAACCACCATACTCACAAGCCCCATACCACCAAACACCTCTATATGATCCTAATCCATATCCACCATACCAACAACCTTATGAGCCATATGAACCATACATAAAACCACCTCAATTCCAACATTAATACTCCCAAGAACCACCAATTTCATATACACCATCTTTGTATTCTCACCAATATGAACCACCTTCCTATTATGAACCCTTTCTCCCAAACAATGAACCCTCATATGCACCCCCAAACCCTAATGGATGATACCCTCATTTCATATCTCTAAGAGCTAAGGGAATGTCGTACCATTCTTCAAGAGCGACTTGAAGCTCTATGGAGGCAAGACAAATTCATGGCTACCTCGACCGAGGTAGTAACCAATTTAGTCTCCCAATACTTAGATACTCAAAGTACTCCTATGTCTACATGTGGAGAATCAAATGAAGAGCGGAATATGAAAGAGAGGTTAGAAACTCCGAAGGAGAACAAGGAGTGGGATATTTTATTGGAACAAGTGGAGGAAGCCAAAATTATTAAAGGGAAAGAAGTGGTTAAACATTTAGAAGATGCTGAATACCCATGGGAATCTAGATTTGTAGAGCCCTCTAAAATTGAAGAGGTTGATCAAGAGATGGATTCAATCATTGATGAGTTTTTTCTACACTAACTAATCACCTCAATAATTTTGTTAAATCCTCTCCCATTGGACATGAAATAGAGGTCAAAGAGGAATGTGCACAACATCCATATCCCTTGGCAAGCAATGAAGAAGAGATTAGATTGAAAGACGCTTGCCAGAAGGTGGAGGTAGTCAAAGAAGAGCACAAGGGAGTAGAGCTTGCAAGACCATTGGAAACACCTCTCCTCAAACCATCACCATCCATTCTTTCATTCAAGTGGGCAAATCTCTTATCCTTAAACTTTACTTTCTCGCTTGAATATGGTTTGCTTGAGATGGATGGGCAACTTAGAGCTCTTTGTGCCTTTAAGAGAAAAAGGGAGAATGTTAGTGGCTAAAAACAACATTCATGGTTCATTATGGTTAAGAGCTTAATGTTAAAGTGCAAGGATTGGTGTAGAGCTAGATTGCTTGGGTCTAGGAAGTTGTTTGTGAGATTGAGTGAGAATTCAGGTTGCTTGTCACCCAATTGGAATTGTAATTATCAACTTGAAGATGGGTGTAAGAACAAAGTTTAGGATCCCGGCATATGTGATGATGATCAATTTTGGGAGCCCTTAGCTTGTGTGGAACTTCATCAAAGCTTCGTGCTATTAATTTTAAACTTTAGAGCTTATTGGAAGTCCAAGAATTGGTGGGAATTCAAGGATGAATACAAGCACAATCCACCTTGATAAGCACTCTCCAAAATGTCCAACTTAAGGACTTTAAATAAAAGTGCTAGGTGGGAGACACCCCACCATCGTAAATTTTTTTCATTCTCTTGTATATATAGTTGATGAATGAATTGAGTTGCCATTATTAGGTACTTTCTTGCTTTGATATCACTCTTGTATATATTGCCATTAGATGTTAGTTTGTTTGGTTAGATTTGTGCTTTGCATTGTGGGTTATTTGTTTTGAATTTCATTTTTATTTGAATTTTGGTTGGTTTTAAAAATGTATATAGTGGTTGGGATAGTTTTGTTTCTATTTGATGCTTTTAAAAAAAAGGCCCTATCATGCGTACCTTGGCCCACGCGTATGCGTGACACCCAAAATTTGAGCACGCCAGGATCGTGCGTGGATTGTACTATCGCACGATCCAAACAGTGAGTTGTGTCAAAGGTGTATGGGAACTGTGCGTCTAGCACAATTTCATCCCACGCGTACGCATGACCAACGCGTACGCGTCACCTTCTATTTTCCCGTATCACGTGTACGCCTTCCAGACTCATACGCATCACTTTCCCTTTCTCACGCTTACGCGTTGGAACCCCTGTCCTTCATACTCTTCTTTTCTTCTCTTCTCTTAATTTCTTTTCTTCTTTTCTCTTTTCTTATCTTCCTTCCTTCTTTCAACCACCATCCTCCACTACTATTTACCATCCACCATCATCTTCTTTAGTTAGTTAATTAGTTATTTAGTTAGTTAGTTAGTTTAATTTTCTGTTTAATTTTCTATTTTAGGTGAGGAGTGTTGGATTATTGATTTAATTTGCTGATTTGCTATTTATTGCTATTGATTACTGATAGGATGCTATTTTAGCATCATTCTTGTGAATATTCATTGTTGGATTCCTTTATTGAGGTTATATATTGTTGCTTGGTATTGAGTTCTTCATGTTTAATTTTGTGCATACGAAGTACTTGTAAATTGCCTTCAAAGCATTTTAAATATTTTGAATCGCATGTTTTGGCCACCATGTGATTTGATTTCATTATCTATCATTAGGCAATTACTTCTGTTGGATGCATTTTTTGTTAGGTGATGCTTGTTAATGATTGATCTTTGTTTACATCACCTAGTTCATGCATTAAGATTGAGGAACTGTGAATTTGGATTGTAAGCTTACCTAGTGACATATTTTTTAGCTTTTTAAACTTTGTGAACCATGCTTGATATGTGATGGATTTTAACATCTATCTCTCTTTTTCTAAGTTGTATAGCACCTATGTCTACCACTTCTATGTAATTAGGTGATGTGAACTAAACTTCAAAGTGTATCATTGATTGATGTGTGAATTTCATATTTCATTTAGTCCATTAAGTTCTCTTGCACATCAATCAATGCTCATTCATTATCCATTTCACAATTACTTGATTCTTGCTTGAGTGCCTTCTTACTTCTTTGTTACTTTTTTGTTTATCTTAACTTACAAGTTTTATTTTGAAGTATTTAAAGCACACAAGAATGAGTGAAGTGCATGCTTCTTTTGTGTAATTATGACATAGACTTTACACATTTATTTTCGTCCATGTCACACACCGATTCACTCACTTCATTTTAGTGATAATTATCTCATTCCAATAATATATGCTTCTGTGCTTTTGCATTTACTTGTCTTACTATTCTGTTTTCTATCTTGCAGGATGATTCACCATAAACAAAAATGGAAGGTGAAAGGAAAGAACATGCAGTTGTGTAGTCGCATACCCCCTTGCTCATCTTTGAATGCACTAAGGACGGTACAAACTTTTAAAGGCAGGGAGGTCGTCCGACCAATCGGCCGATCTTGGGTGAAAATTTCTAATCCCAGACACTTTCACACTTTATTTTATTCTATTACTAGGTCTTTTAGAAGTCTTAGTTGCATTTTCTTGGTTTGCATATACATAATAAGCTTAGTCAAAATAATGAATTTTTCCAAGGAATTTATCTATAGGGCACCCCAATTGATTTGAGTAAAAAATTTTTATTGAAACTTGCTTGAATTATATATTGTGGAACATGTTTTTGAGCTAAGAACACATAAGCTTGTGAGTTTTGAGCCTACTTATGTGGTTATATCATATAACCACTATTTTCATTCTTGTGTGTGATATTCTCTTTCTATGATTGTAATATTTGATTTGTTTGATTCTTTATGTCCATTTTTTTGTGTATGAATGCATTTATGTGATTGAGGCCTTTATTTCATTTGAGCTCACTTATCCAAATAGCCTTACCTTTTTATCTACATTTGTTAGCCGATTTTAAGCCTATTTTAATCCCCTTTTGTTCTTAATTTTAGCATATCTCTATCCCTAAGTAAAAAACAATAAATGTTCTTAATTTGGATCTTTGATTAGCTTAGACTAGTGAGAGTGTGTATCATTCAAGTGTGAAAAAGTTGAAAATATTGGTAGAGATAAAAGTATATTTTTGTTGAAGATTTCGGGAATTGGGTACATACTCATGCATTAAATGTTTAAACCATATACATTGATACTTTTGTATATACTTTATTGTGAAAAGAAAAAAAATAAAGAAAAAAGAAGAAAAGAAGAAAAGAAGAAAGCAATAAAAAGGGGACAAAATGTCCCAAAGTAAAGAAATAATAACAATGCATATGTATTGTGATAAAAAAAAAAAAGGAATGCATGAGTGTGTGAAAAAATGAAATAATGGTAGCTAGGTTTTGCATTAGAGTTACTTAGGTTGTGTGTTAGGTGAGAACTGATAAACCCATATTTTATTATATATTTTGTGCTTAATCTGAGTGATTTATTCAATCCTTCACCCACTTATTCATATTATTTGCATGGTTTTAATTTTCCTTCCTTATTATGTGATGTGAAATATATGTTTCCTATGCTTTAAAATTAATTATTTTAATTACCTTTATTTTCATTCGATGATGTGATTAGTGTGTTGAGTAGTTTCAGATCTTCTAAGGCAGGAATGACTTAAAGGATGGAAAGGAAACATACAAAAATTGAAGGAAAGCATAAAATGGAGTTCGTGAAGAAACTGGCATCCACGCGATCGCATGGGCGACGCGGACGCATGCCAAGCGCGAAGAAGCAGCGGCGCGGCCGCATGACTGACGCGACCGCGCGCCTTAAGCAGAACACATATGACGCGGTTGCATGACTGACGCGACCGCGTGACAAGGAAAACTCTGAATGACGGGACCGCGTGACCCACGCGGACGCGTGACAGAGGCCACGCACCAAAAATTGCAGAAAACGCTCCCAGCGAATTCTGAAGCCCTTTTTGGCCCAAACCCAAGTCCAGAAGGCATAGACCAGAGGTTATGAAGTGGGGGAATGCATCCGTTCAGAGAGAGATGACTTTAGTTTAGTTTTCATGATTTAGATTTAGTTTAGAGAGAGGTTATCTCCTCTCTCTTCTCTCTTTAGGATTAGGATTTAGAATTAGGATTTTATTTACTTTCCGGATTATCTCTTTATCAGGTTCAATATTCCTTTTTATTTACTTTTGCAATTTAATTTATGAATTCTTCCATGTTACATATTACTCTTTTGAATTAATGTTATTCGAGGTATTTCAGTTTAATATTGCTTTCTCTTATTTACATTATTGTTATTCCCATCTGAAGACATTTTTATTCCAGTAGATTTACTTTCCTCCTTTTGGTCTTGGTTAAGAAATCCGTAACTCAAGAGTTATCAAACTCAAACATGAATGATAATTGTTATCTTGTTAATTAAATGAACTTCAATAATCCCAATCTTTTCTTAGGAAATAAATAGGATTTAAAGATCAAACCAATTAATCCATTGACCTTCCTTTATCTTAGTAAAGGTTAACAAAGCGGAATTAAGATTCAATTCTCATCATCATTGATAAGGGTAGCTAGGATAGGACCTCTAATTTCTCATACCTTGCCAAAAGTTTATTTACAGTCATTTATTTATTTTACTTGCCATTTAAATTGCTCGTTCTTCATTTACTTTATTTGCTAATTAGACTATTCGCTCCTCATTCTCAAAACCCCAATTTACAATCTCCATAACCAATAATAAGAACATACTTCCCCGCAGTTCCTTGAGAAGACGACCCGAGGTTTGAATACTTCGATTATCAATTTATTTAGGGGTTTGTTACTTGTGACAACCAAAACTTTTGTATGAAAGGACTTTTGAAGGTTTAGAAACTATACTTGCAACGAGGATTTATCCGTAAATTTCTAGACCATGCAAAAATCCTCTCATCAAAATGGCGCCGTTACCGGGAAACTGCAATCGTGTGCCTTATTATTGGTTATTGTAAATATTTTTTCTTTTACTTGTTTATTTGTCTTTATTTTTCCTCTTTATTTCTTTTTAGCTACTATGAATTCTCACCCCTTTCGCTTTGAGTTTGGTTCTAATGTTATTGAAAGGAATGGAAGTTATAACAGGAACATGCATCAAGGTCAGAGCAATCAAAGATGGATGGAGCCAAGAGGATCTGATCAACCCTTTAGGCAACAACACCCTCCAAGATATCATGGACAAAGACCATTCTACAATGCATACCAAGCAAATAGACATGGTGGACAACCTTGTAATTACTAACAAGCCCCACCCTGTGCTTATAGACTATCCTCTCAACATAACTTCGAACCACCACACTCACAAGCTCCTTTTCACCACTCATCACTGTATGATCCTCATTTACCCGAGTTCCAATCCAATCACTCCCAAACACCACCACTTTCCCCTGTGCCATATCCAAATCTATCACCCCGAGAATCAGAGGTTCGCCTCAAGGAAACAGCAAATTGACTTCAAACAACCCTTCATCAACTGGAGCAAGCAGTAAGTCAATTATCTTCTAGACGTTCGAACATTCAAGGACATCCCACAGTATGAAGAAGATACAAGAAACTCCAGTGGACAAGACAGAGCATGGCTTCGTACTGGAACAAGTAGAGGAAGCTGTCATTATTGAAGAAGAAGAGTTGGTTGAAAACTTAGGAGACGCTGAACCTCCATGGGAATCCAAAGTTGTGGAGCATTTTGTCAAGGATGTTACAGTTGATGCTAAGGAGGATTGTGCGCAATCCCCAGAGCAAGTCTTTCATGAAGAACTAGACAAAATAACCCAAGAAGCAGATTTCCTTGATGATGATAGTCACAAGTCAAGTTTTCATAGTAATGAACTTACATCGGCAAGTGAATTCTCTGAGATCGAAGAATCTTCCCCAAGTGAATACGAAGATGATACGGAGGTAGATTTCTCTCAACCTCCAGTCTATGACTTAAGTGATGAGGAAGACATAGATGGCTTTGATCAGGACATGGATACATTTGAAGAATCTTGCAAGGAAGTGGAGAATTTTACAGAAGAGCACAAGGGAGTAGAACTCACAGAACCACTGGAACCACCTATCCCAAGGCCATTACCACCCAATACAAGCTTTAAGTGGGTACAATCCTTAACCTTTAACTGTATTTTTCCACTTGAATATGGTTTGCTTGAAACAGATGGCCAGCTTAGAGCTCTTTGCGGCTTTAAGAGTAAGTGGGAAATGGCTCGTACTCAGAGCTGGTGCACAAGGTTCAATAAGGTTCCACGCTTCAACTTGAAGTACACGGATTGGCACCATGATCAATCAGATGGATCTCGGAAAGCGTTTGGTTATCCTGGTGAGAATCTAATCTCTAAACTGCCCGGATGGAAAAGTATAGATCAAGACGAAGGCGGATTCAAAAGCAAAGTTTGGGATCCTGGAATCTGTGCTGACATTCATCACCCTGGGAGCTTGACAATCTGTTTGAAGCTGCTCAGAAGCTTTACATGCCTAGTTTGGGACCCCGGAGGCTATTGGCATTCCAAGCATTGGTCGAGATTTCTGGATGAATTTAAGCATAAGCCACCATAACAGAAAGCTCATCCAATGTCCAACTTAAGGACTTTAACTAAAAGTGCTAGGTGGGAGACAACCCACCATGGTATGATCATTCATTTTTCGATTTTTATTTAGTTTTATTTGTTTTCAAGTTTTATTTTATTTTATTATAATGAACCTGGAAGTTTTGCATCTCATTCATATTCATCATTGCATTCTGCATACTGCATAATTGCATACCTGCGTAAAAAAAAAAAAGGTGCGCGACGCGACCGCATCACTCATGCGATCGCGTCAAATTGCGGAAAACTCTTCCCACGCGACCGCGTCATCCATGCGGCCGCGTGACCTGGAGATCGGCGTAAAGATCCAACGTCCAAAAAGTTAGGCTGGAATCGTGCGGCCATTGTGCGTTTCGCACAATTGACCCACGCGATCGCGTCACTTGCACAACACCAATCCCACGCGACCGCGTCGCATAGGATTACACAACACCCCAAAAGGAGACAGAGAGTTGCGCTGAAACGACGCTGGATTCATGCGTTTAGGACAAATTCCAACGACGCGATCGCATGCCCCAGGCGATCGCATCATTCACTCTTTTCCCATTCCATGCGATCGCGTGCCCCACGCGATCGTGTCAACCACCATTTCAGCCCAACCACGCGACTGCGTGCCCCACGCGATCGCGTGGATTCAAATTTATAACCTCCCCAGTCACGCGAACCCTATCAGTCGCCCCCCTCCTCAAACCCCTCCACTCCCTCTCTTCTTCTCCAACCCCCAACCACCACCCAGCCGCCATCACCGCCACCGCCAGACGTCGCCGACCATCTAAACCCCGCCGCCAACTACCCCCTTCCTCCTTCCCCCTTCTTTCTTCTTCTTTCTTCTCCTTCCCCCCTCCCCGCCACTGCCCCACGCCGCGCCACCACCACCACTGCGCTGCCGTCACCGCCCAGCACCACCCACGCCTCCCTCCCTTCCCCTATTACCCCCCATACCCCCATTACACCCCCTCTTTTCCCTCCATTCCTCCGACAGCAGCCGCACCGCCGCGCCACCGCCAGCCGCCGCACCAGACGCCATCACCACCATCCCCAGCCACCTTTCTGCCCACTTTCCTCAATTCGCCTACCAGGTTCCGACGAACGCCACCCTTCTATCCTTCGTCGTTAATTCATATTTTTTTCTGTTCTGTTCATATTTAGGCTAGTTAGATATGCATGTTGTAGTGGATTTTAGGTTGTTAGATAGCCTAGGATGTGGTTAGTGGATTTAGGTCTGTTTAATTGCACTGTTCTTGTTTCTTGTTTTATTCTGCTATTGCGGTGATGATTGTAATGTTCATATGATGTACTTTCCTGTTTCTTGCTGCTCTGTACACTGCATTTTCATGTTCATATTCCCTATATGTAATTGCAGCTTTAATTTTGATTCATATGAACTATTTGAGTGCTGTTTATTTTCTGGGACAATCCAATTTTAGCCGGAATGCTGCCCAAATTTCTGTAAAATGTTTTCATTCATGTTTTGGTTTTGGCATTTTGAACTCTGCTTTCCTCTGCTTTAACCAAACTAATTCATGAATGCCCAGGGCAAGCTTTCTTATTCTTTTTGATTTCCTGGTTCATAAACTGCATTTTTGATGTTTGATTCCAATTTTTGCTTTCTCTATATCTATTTGAATCATCATCACCCTGTTTTCCTTATTTGGATATGAGTTACTTCTAGCTTCTAACTGTGAATACTTGTTATTTGGATTATTTTTATTATGCCACTTACTTTAACCACTTTTTACTAACTCCCTAATGTTAACTTCCTAACTCTTTTTCAATTCTAACCAAACTAACCTTTCAAAACATCTCTTCTGTCTTTCACTTTGTTTTAACATACTAACCATGGCATGATGTTAATTCTTCTATTTAACATGAATTCAATTACATTTTGGATTGTGATTTCTTCTTTTCGAACTTTTACCTCCTATTCAATACTTAATGCACATTTACTTTGCTCATATTCATTACTCTCCTGCTCCTTTGCCACTATGTGCTTCTTTTGTTAATTGCCTCCTTGTTTTCCTATTTTTATTATATCCTTGAATTCTGTTTTTCAGGATGTCGGACTCCCACAGAAAAGGGAAAGGAAAGGCAACAACCGGCAAACGAAAAAGAGGAGAAGCCTCTATGTCTATCATAGATCTCATGCATGATGCCTCCTCGCGGGAGAAAAATTTTACCCCGCAGGAGAAGGCCGACCAGCTTATCCCTGCTACTGATCCAGTAAAGTTTGCAAACGAATACTGTGAGCTGAGGTATCCGATGTTTGCAGCCTCCAAAAACCTATACCTGGAGAGAACTTTGAAGATCCCAGAAGAACTCCAGCAATACACCTCTGAGCAAATCAAACAAAGAGGCTGGTTCTTCTTGGAAAGACCCCCTGACTGAGGTCAATGCATCCTGGGTAAGGGAATTCTATTGCAATTACTTCAAAACCTCCTTAGATGCAGTGAACCTTATAGGAAAGCAGATTCTGGTCACTGAAGAGGCAATTGAAGAAGTTCTGAAGCTTCTGCCTAAAACTGATCAGCTGGATGGTTATCAGAAAGCTGAGGAAGATATGCGCTTCATGCGATTTGATTGGGATGCAGTCAAGGCCCGGATAGTCCTTGACCCGACTGTTCCTTGGATTATGGGTCAGAACACCACCATGCCAAAGGGAATCAAGCGGATTTACTTGAATGATGAGGCTCGGCTATGGCATCAGATACTTAGTAACTTCATTATGCCGAGTACTCACGAGACTGAGATACCAGCCGCTATGATCACTCTCCTTTGGTGTGTGATGGAGGGTAAGGACCTGTACCTACCACGCTTTATCCGGTACTATATGGCTAGGGTCCACATCCGTGGCACTCTTCCCTTTCCTTATCTGATTACGCAGCTAGGACGTCGAGCTGACGTGCCTTGGGAGGATGCTAATGAAAAGCCACCTGCTGCAGAATGTAAGAAGATTATCCCTCACAGTAGGAACTTTCTGGCTTTGGGCTACAGACCTCCATTCCTCACTGCTACTGTTGACACAGCCACACCATCTGCCGGCCCCTCTTCTTCCACAGCTACCCCTGCCACCACCACTGCACCTCCACCTGCCCCAGAGCCCATCTATCATCTAGTGCACCGCCTGTTTCGATGGCTTGACCAGATGGAGCGTCGCAACAAGCGACGCTATGAGCACCTGAAGCTGATGATTCGATCCGTCGACATCCCCTCCAAGCCTGACACACCATCCGAGGCATCTGAGGAGGAGGCAGATGATCACGAGGTAGAGACCCATCCACAGAGCGAGGCAGAGCAGGCAGGCACCCAGCAGGCAGCATCACATCAGGAGGCTCCGCCTCAGATTCAGGCTGTAGACCCCGAGATCCCTATCTAGTCAGCACCTCCTCTGCAGCAGGCTGATCCTCAGACCACCACCACAGAGACTCCAGCTACCCACCCTTCCAGTGATGACACCCCTTCACACCCTGCTTGAGTGAGCATCGGGAACGATGCTACATTTTAAGTGTGGAGAGGTCGCCATCTCTGGCGTTCTTTTTTTTTTTGGTGAACCACTACATACTCTTTTTATTTATTTTGCTACTTTTCTGTATTTTTATTTTTATTTTCTATTTTCTCAGTACTTATATATATTGCTATTTTTATATATTTATTCTATATTGCACTTTAGTTCATATTTTAGCCCTTTAGTTTTAGTTGTAATTCTAACTTATTAGTTATAGAAATTGTAGATTAATTAGTATAGTTTACCCTTTTTAGCATAAGATAGCTTAGTTTAAATTGAAAATATAAAAAGGAAGTAAACTAGGAACTTGAACATAATAGAAATAATCCACACACCTTGTATATATAGCATTATATGTTAGTTAGTTAACAACATTTCATCAAGGAGAAACACTAGAACTTTAAAGCCATTCAATATAAATTTTACATTGAGAATAATGGGAATTTTTAACTAAACCTGCATGACATACATAAGTGATAAATGATTTTTGAGCTAGAGAATACACAGCCTGTGAGTTTTGAGCTTAATTGTATGGTTACATTCAAACCATAATATTTTATTCCTGTGTGTTCCGTCCTTTTTTTCTATTCTGATGTTTTTTATTTTGTTTTAATCTATATGTCCGATTATAGAACAGAAATACATACCAAGAGAGTGGTTGAGGCCATTATTTGATTTTAGCTCACTTATCCCAAAATAGCCTACCTTTTACATCACCCTTGTTAGCCCCCTTGAGCCTTTAAATTCCTTTTCTTCTATAAACCACATTACTAGCCTTAAGCAGAAAAATAAAATAAAAATCCCAAGTTGAATCCTTGGTTAGCTTAAGATAGGAAGTATGTATGGTTTAAATGTGGGAAAACCTATTGGGAACATGGATGATAAAAACAAAAGGTAGAAAAGTTGAAAAGAACAAAATAATCCAAAATAAAAGTTTTTGGAAAGCATGCTCATGTAAAATCAAAATAATTAAATTACCATGTGCATTAAAAAAATATATATTTATTCTTCAGTATTTAAATAAAGGAGACACAAAAGGATTCCCCAAATGTGAAATAAAGCAATGCACATGGGATAAAAATAATAAACATTGAAACATGAGCATGTAACATCAAAAGTGGAAAAATATGGGAAAATGGGTAAAGCAGCTTTGATTTAGAAAGTATGTATGTTAGGTGAGATCTTAGACTAATTAAGGATTCACTTATTAGCTCACTTAGCCCTATACATATACCCTTACCTTTACCTTGGCCCCATTACAACCTTAACTAAAGACCTCATGATTTTTGGTATGTCTATATTCTATAATTGTTGATTGGTTAGATGAAGAACAAAGTTATAGAAAGTAAGAATAAAAAGAAGAATAGAGTGATTAACCCAATAAACACTGAGTGACTAGAGAGTAAACACAAAATCCAGTGAGGGTTCAATAGCTCATTAACATATATCTCTGTTTGAATTATTAATTGTCTTGCAAGTTTATAAAATATTTTTCTCTCCCATCTCAATTGTAAAGGCACTTTATCATTATCTAAGGTTTGGCTATATATATATGACTCCTTGAGAATGTGAATTAATTCAACTACATGCAAGCTTTATATACAAGTGAAAAAAAAACTAGAATTGCATGATGCATCATTCATCTAGGTATTGCATTTAGATTAGATTGCATTGCATGACATTCCACCACTTCAACCTAACATTACTCTTGGACTTAGCATGAGGACATGCTATTGCTTAAGTGTGGGGAGGTTGATAAACCCATATTTTATGATATATTTTGTGCTTAATCTGAGTGATTTATTCAATCCTTCACCCACTTATTCATATTATTTGCATGGTTTTACTTTCCCTTCCTTATTATGTGATGTGAAATATATGTTTTCTATGCTTTAAAATTAATTATTTTAATTACCTTTATTTCCATTCGATGCCGTGATTAGTATGTTGAGTAGTTTCAGATCTTCTAAGGTAGGAATGACTTAAAGGATGGAAAGGAAACATACAAAAATGGAAGGAAAGCATAAAATGGAGTTTGTGAATAAACTGGCATCCACGCGATCGCATGGGCGACGCGGACGCATGCCAAGCGCGAAGAAGCAGCGGCGCGGCCGCATGACTGACGCGACCGCGTGATAAGGAAAACTCCGAATGACGCGATCGCGTGACCCACGCGGACGCGTGACAGAGGCCACGCACCAGAAATTGCAGAAAATGCTCCCAGCGAATTTTGAAGCCCTTTTTGGCCTAAACCCAAGTCCAAAAGGCATAGACCAGAGGTTATAAAGTGGGGGAATGCATCCGTTCAGAGAGAGACGACTTTAGTTTAGTTTTCATGATTTAGATTTAGTTTAGAGAGAGGTTCTCTCCTCTCTCTTCTCTCTTTAGGATTAGGATTTAGAATTAGGATTTTATTCACTTTCCGGATTATCTCTTTATCAGGTTTAATATTCCTTTTTATTTACTTTTGCAATTTAATTTATGAATTCTTCCATGTTACAGATTACTCTTTTGAATTAATATTATTCGAGGTATTTCAGTTTAATATTGCTTTCTCTTATTTACATTATTGTTATTCCCATCTGAAGACATTTTTATTCCAGTAGATTTACTTTCCTCCTTTTGGTCTTGGTTAAGAAATCCGTAACTCAGGAGTTATCAAACTCAAACATGAATGATAATTGTTATCTTGTTAATTAAATGAACTTCAATAATCCCAATCTTTTCTTAGGAAATAAATAGGATTCGAAGATCAAACCAATTAATCCATTGACCTTCCTTTGTCTTAGTAAAGGTTAACAAAGTGGAATTAAGATTCAATTCTCATCATCATTGATAAGGGTAGCTAGGATAGGACTTCTAATTTCTCATACCTTGCCAAAAGTTTATTTACAGTCATTTATTTATTTTACTTGCCATTTAAATTGCTCGTTCTTCATTTACTTTATTTGCTAATTAGACTATTCGCTCTTCATTCTCAAAACCCCAATTTACAATCTCCATAACTAATAATAAAAACATACTTCCCTGCAGTTCCTTGAGAAGACGACTCGAGATTTGAATACTTCGGTTATCAATTTATTTAGGGGTTTGTTACTTGTGACAACCAAAACTTTTGTATGAAAGGACTTTTGAAGGTTTAGAAACTATACTTGCAACGAGGATTTATCCGCAAATTTCTAGACCACGCAAAAATCCTCTCATCAAGAACTTAAGTTAATCAAAGATTCAAATTTCAAGCTCACTTAGCCATATATATTCTTACCTTTATCCTAGCCCCATTACAAACCATGAAAAGTCCTCATGATATTTATATGCATGCACTGAATAGTTGTTGATTGTTAGATGTAAAACAAATCTTAGAAAATATTATTAGAGGAGAATTGAGTGAATCAATCTTATACACTTGAGCGACTAGAGTGTAGATACATCCGGTGAGGGGTTCAATTGCTCAATTCTATGTTTCCACTGGTTATTATTTCTTATCTTGCAAGTTTATAATTCTTTTCAATAACTCTAATCAATTGTTGGATTTGACTTGGTTGTGCTTGCCTTAGCCCTTATGTTTATATATGTATTCTTGGAAATTGATTTATTTTGACCAAGTAGTTGCATGCATTTAGACAAATTGTATGTAGATAGGTTGCATTTAGATAGTTTGCATTAAATAAATGTTCATACCCCGTTTCTTGTCTTTCTTGAGTTTAGCATAAGGACATGCTATTGTTTAAGTGTGGGGAGATTGATAAACCACAATTTTATGGTTTATCTTGTATTGAATTCGGTGTATTTTATCAACTTATCTCATCTTTATTTAATGAAATGGCATGGTTTTGTGAATTTCTGCTAAATTGCACTTAAGATTGAAAACATATTTTTTAGACTCTTAAATTGCTAAATTTAATCCATTTTAATTTCATTCGATGCCTTGATATGTTTGTTGAGTGATTTCAGACTTAGGAAGCAAAGATTGGATCAAAGAAGTGAAGAAAAAGCATGTAAATGGAGAATTCATGAAGAAATGAGGTTTTGGTCATCTGCCCAGTTACACATACACGTGACTTACGCATACGCGTGACCCATGCGTACACGTGACAAGCAGCACATGACCAACTTAAAGGAACGCGCTGGGGAGCAATTTCTGAGCTCATCCAAGCCCAAATCCAACTTATTTCTGAAGTATTTGAGGCCAAATTCAAGAAGAAACAGGAGAGAGCAATTAGGTTGAGAATAGGAACATGCTTAGATTTAGGATAGATTTCTTTTAAGTTTAGATTTTAATTATTGCTTTAATTTAGTTTTTCTTGTAATTTCTTGTTATTACATCTTTCCTATCTTAGTTTTACATGTTATTTCTTGTATTTGGTTAATTTTATGTTATTGAACTCTTGTTATTTTCATTTTCTTTAATGCAATTGATGCCGTTTTATGTTTCTTATTGTTTTACTGAGTTGTTATTGTTATTTTCTTGCTATTTACCATGCTTGCCTTTTATGCCTTCCAAGTGTTTGATAAAATGCTTGGTTATTAGATTTTAAAGTAGATTTTTATACTCTCTTGCCATGTGATTGAGGACTTGGGTGCCTTGATATCATTGATGTCCAGTATCATTGGTAATTTAGGGTTGTTAGTTGGTTTTAGAATCAACTATGTCCACTTGACTCCATCCTCCCACGTTAGAGGAAAACTAAGTTTAATTAATCCTTTGTAATGACTATGTTGTGGTCAATGATACAAGATAGGAAACCTTGACTCTTAATCATTGCCATGAGTGTCTTTTAGCACTTATAATTCCTTAGTTATTAGTTTTAATTTCTTGTTCATCATTCTAAAACTCCAAAAATATCTCATAACCAATAATATGTACACTTCCCTGCAATTCCTTGAGAGATCACCCCAAGTTTAAATACTTTCAATTTTTATTGAGTTTGACTTAAGTGACAAACAAATTAAACTTTGATTGAGGGTTGTCTATCGGTTTGGATCTATACTTCAACAGAATTATTTTGTGAAAATTTCTAACCGACGGTTTCCCGCCATCACAAGGAGACTCTGATACTAAAGTAAGTGTCTGTACAATCAGGCGGTTAATTAGGGTAAAAGATGACTTACCTCTGGCGAGGGGTAGGTCCCTCCCTATTTATACTCTGTATTTAGGTGGGCCCTCTCTTTTGGGCTCGTCCACCTGGAAGTTTCTGCTAGTTGTCCATGTCTTTCCAGTAGGGCGTGAGGTGGCACGTGGGTGACTTCTGGATACGGGTTGCGTACCCGGAGAGTCGGAGGTTTGGATGTGGGCCCATCAAAATTATCTTTCTTCACCAATCAAATTCAAATACTGTAAATTCACTAAAACTTCTAAAAATGGGATTCATTAATCAAACTCAAGACATAGTTCTTTTCATATGAAATCGAGCTCAGAACATAATCCTTTTCTTAATGAATCAAACTTAAAACAAAACCATTTTGGTAATAAATCAAACTCAAATCATAACTCTTTTTTTAATAAATAAAACTCAAAACAAAATTCTTTTCTCAATAACTTAAACTCAACATAATACTTTTTCTTAATAAATCAAAATCAAAACATAATTCCTTTCTTAATAAATAAATTCAAAACATAATTCTTTTCTCAATAAATGGAACTGAAAACATGAATATTTTCGTAATAAATCAAAATCAAATAATACGATTCTTAAATCAAATTTTCTTTTAAATGACGCTTCAAACAAAGTCTCAGATTTTCATAAAAATTTCGGCAGCATCTCCTCTAAAATTCAGACTTTGCCACACTTCAAGGGTCCCCACAACTAAACCAAACACCTCTCGGTCATTCAAATCATTTCCAATAAATTATTATCTCAACAACTCCAACTCAACTCAAGGAAATCAATAAAAACCCAGAATTCGAACAACACCAATCCAGTAAATCACTGTAATTCAACCTCAGTTATCAATACGCATTCAAATGCTCAATAATTGTAACACCCTAATTACCCGAAGCCTTACCTCGTGCCATAAAGCAAAGGTTAATCAAAGGTTACGACAATTCTAAGGCTTATACATACATATATAATATATATATATATATATATAAGGAATAATAATTTTAGAAGCCCGATGAAGAAAATAAGCTCAAATACGGAATTACAAAGCGCGAACGTTCACACGAAGCCACAAGCGTAAAGGCAAGATCCACTATGTAAGATAACAAGATATATGTAGTTATATACGAGTATAATAATCATAAGATACTAGCCATAGCCAACGGAGTTTGGGCCGACTAGTTAAATATTGACATACAGAGTTTTGAAAGTAAATAGCTTATACAGAATATCACTCTCAAAGTAAGCCTCTAAGGCAAAAGTAAATACAAAAATGAGAGTACTAATCAAAATAACTAAAATGACAACAAAATAGAATAAGATCCTCCGCTCTACTACCATCAAGCAACTCACTGAGGTGTGTTGCGTCCTGCATCTGAAAAACAAAAACAACGTATGGAATGAGAACCGGAGGTTCTTAATATGGTAACAGTACCCAGTAATGTAAGATGTAAGACCATGGACGCCAGACGCAATCCTAGAGCTTCATACCAAATAGATAGTCAAGCTTAACGAAAATTTATAACTTAACCATAAATAATAAACAAGGTATCTAATCTTAGGGGATTTCTAACTAAAACTAGTCACCGCTGTCCCACAGCCTACCAACCTACCCTCAGTGTGATCCCTTCACCACCTCCTACCTAACCTCCTCAGCACTAGACAAACACAGATAATGCAAGCAAGTAAAATACAGATAGTATTCATATATAACAAGTAATTCAAGAAGCAAGTAGGCATATTATACAATTAGGCAAACTCAAGTAATCAAAGCAAGCAAACATATAGAAGATGCATATGATGAATGTTTGTCCTATTGGCAGTGATATCACATGTCGATTATAGTGCCAAGCCCGACATAAAATCCAGTCGGCAACACCCGGATTAGTCTCTCTGTTGCATATACTCAAGAGGAATAATTTTGAAGGATGAGTGCCCTACCACCTTCTCCTTTCAGAGGGAAACATTCCGAGGGAGAGTGCCCTACCACCTTCCTCTTGAGCAAAAAAATATGAGTAAGAAGCCCAGTTTCAAGCCTCACATCCGAACGAAGGCGGGAGACTGCCACAGCCCCTCCGACGGAGAACAATGCATATCATAATCACATATTCAATCTCAGAGGCTACTCCTCATAGCATATTTCCGTTCATACTCATTCCATTAACCATAATCATTCATTTCCAAGTTCTCATCTCATCACAATCATCATTAATTCATAACTTTTCATTCCGAACTCATTAGTTCATCAGTTCCGCAATTCGTGGTCAGTAATAACCAAGTTCACTATTCTTCCTTCTCTCTCAATCCAACTCATCATCAATACATCAGAAACTTAAACCTCCATTCTCTAACTTTTCAAAGTAAAACCCAACTTAAATCTCCTAGGACCTTTCCATTGTTTTGGTACCCGAAAATAATCCAAAGAGTCTTAAATAGGTGTCACATAAGTTTACAAGCTTGTTGGAAAGGTGAAATAGTTAAAAACAAGTATTTAGTTAAAAAATAGGGCATGTGCGTACGCACAAGGGTGTGCATGCGCACGCCCAAGGAGATTTTAAAAAGTGTGCGTACGCACAAGTGTAAAATTTTACAATTTTGCTCGCTCGCACAAGGCGTGCTAGCGCCCTCAACAGAATGCCCTTCCCAACATGTGTGTGCGCACAGCTTGCAGAACTTCGTTGGTTATGTGCGCGCACAGAGCGTGCTAGCACTCTCATCGGTAGCCATGTCCCCGTGTGTGCGTGCGCACAGGTTTAAAAATTCACGGGGTGTGCGTGCACACACAAACCAGAAATCATAAAATTCTGCAACATTGCAGAATTCAGATTTTGACACCAAACTTTGAAAGATCATAACTTCCTCTAAAAAAATCCAAATTTTACAAACTTTATATCAATTTGAAGATTTTTCAATGAACTTTAAATCTAAACAATTTTTAACAAATTTTAAAAATTGAGGCACAAGTTATGATCCGTCATAGTTCACCAAAAATTTGTTTTAACCAAAAACCTCAAAACCTCAATTTTAACCAACTCTCAATTCAAAACCAAAACAAAACCTGCTCAATCAACATAAAATACTACCACATCCAACATCTTACCATTTCATATCATTCTCCTCAATTTCACACCTAAATTACTCAACCATTACACCATATCTCACTACCAATCCATAATTTCCCATTCAATCATAAGTCCACACTCATAATTATCATCAATCAACAGCAACCTCAACAACCAAAACAAATTCTCGTCAATTCCAATAATCATTACCAAACAATATCTAATATTAACCCGATCCATCATAAAACTTATCAACACCAATAATACTCAACAATCATCATCAACCACAATAACCAACAATCAAAAATCATCATTAACATCCATCTTCAAATCTCAACACACACCAACACAATTCATCAATATTCATCATCTAACAATATGTATATCATCACATTCAAACTCATTCATCCTACATCTAAACCATCATTAAGCATACATTTATATACAATTAATCATACAATCACATCTTTCAACCTATCTTAAGGTCAACTAGTCTAAGTGTCCAGTGATATTACATATTACATAGAGGAGACCGAAACCATATCTTGGCCACTTCCCAAAATGCACACCGCACAAAGACTAGAGTCCAACAAGCTTTCGACTCACCAACAAACCACCAAAGTTTAAACTAACATCATATGTATATCAAAATCAAAACCTAAGATACACAAAATAACTAAACACAAGGATTTAGTAAAACCTTACCTTATCCGATGGGATCAAGGGTAAAATCTAACAATTACCTGCTACTAGAGGTCACCTAAACAAGCAAACCCACAAAATCTACTCAAAACTATAACCCGAAAAGTGCAGAATTCTAGGGCTGGAAACTGGAGCTTGAGAAACAATTTCTTACCAGATTTTCTTAGATAGAAGTGAATAGCTCGACGAGAGCTTCACGTGGCCGTAAACGGCTCGTCAATCGGAGTTCCATAGCTCAAGTTATGGCTCCCGGAAGGTGGATGTGAATAGTAACATCACCTCTTCTCCTCTCTTCTCTCAAACCGCGCCTCTCTCACTCTCTATGCATCAAATGAGCTAAAATGCTCATTAAATGAGCATATATATGTTGGGCTTTGGGCCCGATTTGGGTCCGGTCCAACTCGTTAGCGTTTTTGGTCCGTTTGGCCCACTTTAGGCCAAAACCTTTAAGATTAGTGCCCGGTTTTCAATTCTAAATTATTTTTGCCTTTTTAAAACAATAAATCAATTTTCCAAAATCGTATTTTTCAAAATACGCGGTACTGGACAGACTAGAGCCAGTACTGCCGGCTTAAGCACCAGTACGCATTTTTACAAAAACTTTTCGAAAAAGATACATTTTCTAACTCAGAAAAATTCATTGAAATCAAATTTTACCTTTATATTTTCAAATTAAAACTTCTAAATTTTGAATTTATTCCGGACAATAAAATTATGATTTTTATTAAAACGATTTTACGTGAAAAACTCTGGTTCTTACAATAATCATTATATCACAATTCAAAAAACCATTTTATCAATCAATAAATCAATCATTTATCAAAAACATCTCAATTCAATCCATAAGAATCACATAATCACCAAAAATGTATTATTTGTATCAATATCAATTGATAACAATTCTTGAGAATAAAATAAGTTTGAGAAAAGTGCCCCTACCTCGATCGCGACTAACTATGCAACAAAAAACCTTTTTCTTCCCAGTCTACAATAGCAACAGCTGCAACCTTAGCTTTATCCATTATCTACAGCAACAATCGCAACACCAATCGCGACATGCAACAAACCAGAACTCAATATAACGTTACCAAAATCCCAAAATCTTTAACAATTTCATAACAGAATACATATACACTAATGGTAAGGGTTTTCAAGACAAGAATGACTTACTACGGCTAAAGGTACAAGTGTGATGCAAAACAGAAGTTACAAGATAGGCTCGATGCAAAAGACTATATGGTTCAAACATACGATGATAATGCAGTGTGGCGAAAGGTTACGAAACAGGTTAGGGTGAAAACGACGTGTTTAACATTCACACACTAGTCTTGTACCAACTTCCAAAACTTCAACTTCCTAAACTTCAACATAATATAACTTCACCATTCCCAACCATACTTTATCAAACATATCCTCCAGGAATTCTCAACATCATCAAATACTTCACAACCCATTACTGGTCACAAGCTTGACATCAACAGAACTCTTTCGCGTGAACTAAAACTCTACAACATCCTATGATGTTACACACTTACAAGCTTCACCTTCCTCGTCCACAAAACGCGCACTAAAGAACGTATCGCTTGCTATATCTAACAGTCGCATGTGCTACCACAACAAAATCTCGAGTCACTCAAAAAGATACAAGACCTCAGAGAAAGGACAAGCAATAAGGACAAGGTTCATAAAGATTTCAACGATTCACCTTGATGTATCAAACAAGTTCAAAGTTACATCAAAGAATACATGAGTCAAAAAGAGGAGTTTAAACAACACAAGACAGATATCCAAGAAATTTAAACGGACATATGCAATTAAGATCAACGAGAATGCATATAAACAAAAGAATAAGGTTGGAGAATAACCAGTTTACTTTCTAAGAAATAAATCTTAAACAAAAACTCCAAGACAAACAACGGAAGAATAAGATATGTAAACAAGCAACCTCGAGATGCAACTTCCAACGTTTTCCAACCCCGGGATATTCATTACCTATTACTCCTATATCGTCTATGATAATCCATTAGTGTTCCTATATACATAAAGCATTAGTGTTAAACTGGCCAAACTTAATACCATGAAGTATGCAATAACAAACTAACATCATTAATCAATAGAACGTCATGTGCATAAAGCTCTACCTCTCGTTATCAAGACAAGACCTACAATATGACAGATGCTCAAAGTATGCAATTGAAGCATAGTCAGTATATTCCTCAGGCTCTACTGGAAAGACTGCTCTGATACCATATATAACACCCTTATTATCAGAATATCACGTTTTCGGCTGTGCCACTCTGATAGCTAGAATATTATGACGACTTCTATATACTTAATAATAGAATAGGAGTCTTTGACTTGAAATCATATCACTGTTTTCTTTAAAAAACCAGAAGATACTTTTTCTTAATCAAACACGCATATATAACCAAATTCAATCACAATCCTCGTGTGTGTATATATATATATATATATATATATACCAAACTTCGTATACAAGTAACTTATATATAGTATAAGCATACATGTCATTACAACTCCTATCCCTCTTTCAAATACAATAATAAAGGCGAGGAAAAACTATAACATGTACAATAATATACAACACAATCAAATGCGTAAAAGGAACTCCTTAAAGTTTCTTCCGTCTTGAAAAGAGAAATCTGTAGGGGGTGAGAACATCGTCATCGCTGGTTCTCAGTAAGGAGTTTTTAAGAATTGTCATAAGAGGATACATATAAGAAAAAATTTAATTTCAACTGCAGTGATCGTCGCTTGTCTTATGAATCTATTCAAAACATTAAAATTAATTACCCAAAAATTCAAAGTTCACTCTTTAGTTAAACGAATTTCAAAACTCAATTAATATCTCATAACATAATCAATTTCAGCCTCCAGCCCAACATATAATCAAATCTTGTTACGGCCTCTGCCTCAAATTAAATCAACTCGGCCTCCGGCCCAAACTCAAATCAAATTACCATCAAAACTCTGTCTCAAAATAGAATCAATTACCAGCATCAAACAATACAAGGCAAAAACAATCAGAGAACCATTACAACCAGTACCACATTAGGAATAATCTTCAGCGTCACAACCATCAGCATAAGGGATCTCTAGTGATTCAAGCATAGACAAAATAATACAAAGAATACACAAACAAAAAAGATAGTTAAGACAATTAATTCAATTAGCATATATGTACAATTATGCAATTAGGCAAGTCAAATACAAGATGCACACCCAAACAATATACACAAATGTCAATGATGCATGCCTGCCGTATGGCCAATGAACTCATCTGTCGGTTATATAGTCAAATCCGACATGTTCGATAGCTAACCCTGGATAGTCCCAACGTGTGCACATCTACCAAGAAAAATTTTACATCTTTAAGGAGGAACGTCCGGAAAGGTATAAGTGTCCGGCCACATGTTGCGACAAAGGGTCAACAGAGTTTCCACCACATCCGGAGAAAGCAGAATCACTCTACTGAATCTACCTAGGCAGGTGTATTTGAAACTCAGATCAAATATCATTATCAAGTTACCACATTCAGGAGCAAGTGAAATCACACTACTGCATCTACCCAGGCAATTATACTTCACCATATCCGAGAACAAGTGGACTCACACTACTGCATCTACCTAGGCAATTATACTTCGTTCTCAAGTTTAATAATTTTCAAAAGACCCAAAATCATCTTTCTTTATCAATCAAATTCAAATACTGTAAATTCACCAAAACTTTTAAAAACGAGATTCTTTAATCAAATTCAAAACATAGCTCTTTTCATATGAAATTGAGCTCAGAACATAATCCTTTTCTTAATGAATCAAACCCAAAACAAAACCGTTTTTGTAATAAATCAAACTGAAATCATAAATCTTTTCTTAATAAATCAAACTCAAAACAAAATCCTTTTCTCAATAATTTAAACTCAAAATATAATACTTTTTCTTAATAAATCAAACTCAAAACATAATTCCTTTCTTAATAAATAAAACTCAAAACATAATTATTTTCTCAATAAATCGAACTAAAAATATGAATCTTTCCGTAATAAATAAAAATCAAATAATATGATTCTTAAATCAAATTTTCTTTTAATTAACACTTCAAACAAAGTCTCAGAGTTTTATAAAAATTTTGGCAGCATCTTGTAAGAATCAGAAGTTATTAACCCATCTAATTAAAATAAAATAATAATTTAACTGTTCAGAATATATAGGTTCAAAAATTTAGACATCTTAATTTAAAAATTTAAAGGTGGGATTTGAATTCAGTAGATTTTTTCGAGTAGAAAAATATAATTTTCTATGGAAAATTACGTAAAAACACATACTGGTGATTTAACTAGTAATACCGGTTTAAGTCTATCCGGTACTGCGTAAAAGTAATAAAAACTGTAGAAAAACTTAGGAAAATATTTAGAATTAAAAATCGGACGCTAATTCTAAAGGTTTTGGCCCAAAGTTGGGTCAAACGAACCAAAAACGCTAAGTGATTGGACCGGACCCAAATTGGATCCAAACCCAACATATAAATACACTAAAATGATGGCTATTCAGCTCATAACACACACACACACACACACACACACAAGAGGGAGATGTAGCTGAGTTGAGAGGAGAGAAAGAAGAGTCATTATTCATCTGCTTCTTCATTTGCTTATAACTTGAGCTACAGTGCTCCGATTTGCATGCTGTTTGCGGTCACGCGTAGCTCTTGTCGAGCCCGTTATTTCTAACTAAACAAAGTTGGTAAGAACTCGAATTTCATACTCCTTTCCTCTGCCCTAACAGTTTTGAAATTTTGAATATAATTATTGAATAGATTTTGTGATTTTGGTTGTTTAGGGGTAATCTAGCATTGGGTTATTGTTGGATTTTATCTCTAATACCATTGGATAAGGTAAGTTATCCCTTAACCCTTGTGATTTGGTGTATTTGTGAGTCCTGGATATTAATTATGGTAAATTGAATATGTATAGCTTGAATTTGGTGATTATTAGAGTTGGTATTGACAATTGGAGTGACTTTGGTGGCTAAAGCTTTGTGGAAGCTTGTTTGGAATCATTTTTGGTATTTTATGAGTGTGGGGAATCGGTCAAGGTATAATTTCGGTTTTCTTTAGTTAATACGCAATGTTTCGTGAAACTTAGGTTAGTGAACCTTAAGATAGGATTGAATTGATTGTTGATGATTATTGTTAACTGATGATGAATGTTGATGATGAATATTGATGAAAATGAATGTCAATGAGGATTGGTGATGATATGTGATGAATGATGCTTATGATGAGTTGAATTTGTGCAAAATTTGTTGAGATTGTATCCTTGGTTTGGAAATTATTGGTTTTATTAAATTATGAGTGGAAGAGATAGAAAATTGTGTGAAATAGGTATGAAAATGCTTGAAGTATATTTGACGAGTAAATCGTAGTGTATAGTAGTATTTTGATGATAAATTTTGGGGCATTATTGATTGGATTTGAATTGAAATTCGGAAAACTAGAGAAACATTGTAAGATTTGGTAAAACTTTATTTTTTTTTTTTTTTTTTTGGTTTCCCACGGTATCCCCCAACCCGACAGGCCAAGGACTAATCCGTCGCGGTACTGAGCTCCATTTAAGGGTTTGCCGCTGGCCAATGAGTTGCTGCATGCACAAGGCGGGATTCGAACCCCCGACACTTGCTTAAGCGGACTAGTGAGCTAACCACTAGACCAACCCAACTTGGTTAAGTAAAACTTTATTTTTAACCAACTTCAATGAGTCATAACTTGTGCTCCGAACCCTCTATTTTGATGAAACTTAATTTAAATGGAAATTGGGTTTAAGAGCTTTAAGACGTTCAAAGAACAGATGAAAAATGTTTTAAAACGAAAAAGTTATATGCGTTTGAAATTCGGTACAAAAATCTGAATTCTACAAGTTTTAATTTTTTTTAAAGATTTTTAAGCCATGCATACACGGACAATGCACATAATAATCTTTTTATCTTCTACTCTTTTACTTTTGTTTTCCTTTTTTTTTTGTGCATATTAAAAAATTAGTTTAACAAGTAATTCTCCACTCTTCTTTCAAAAAAAATTCTATTTTTACTAATTTTTTTTATTTCAAAAGAACTATTAAACTAACAACTAAGATATATCTTTTTTTTATTAAACCAAAAGTAGAGTATGTTTAATGTTTTTTTATTATTATTTTTCGTGAATTACTAGGTGTAGCTGGTAGAATGTCAAAATAGAATAATGGATTGAATAAAAATGTGTGCATAGTACATTTAACGAAAAAGAAAAATATGAGTTCAAAAATATGTTCACCCATCCTAATTTTTTTTCTTTAACTATACAGTATACATCTCATCAGCGCTATTCAAAAATAAATATCTTATCCCTTTATGTTTTTATGCCATCTTACCTGCTTTGTATTTATCTAAAAAAGATCTTTATATTTTTATTATTTTTAAATATTATATGTAGGTAAATAATAGAATAAGTACATCATGTTTTATTTTTTTATTTAACTAAATTAATTTTATTTTTCTGTTAGTCTTGTTTAATTTTTTTATATTTTTATATATTTGATTATTTATTTGATTTATTATTATTTGTTAAATTTGTATATTATTATACGTTAGTTTATATATTTAATTTTTTTATTAATTAACTATTTAATTATAATTTTGTATTATTTATACTACAATGTTAGTATTATTATTCTGAATGTCAATATTTTATTTTAAATTAAAATATAATTTTTATATTTTATAAAGATCATATATTGTAATTTATATTTTTTGCTAAATATATTTTTAATTATAGAAATTTATTTGACTATTTAAATTATGGGTAAGTTTAAAATCATTGATACATAAAACAAAAAAAAATCAAGAAACAGAAAAATTAAAAACTTATCACATGGTTGATAGATTAATGTCTTGTTTTGATTCTATCTGTGTCACTATCTATAGTAACAATAAAAAAAAATTTTATCAATGAAAATTGTTAAGACAAGACTTCAAAATAAGATGGCTGATGAATTTTTTGCACATAATTTGATCATATATATAGAAAAAAATTAGCTTGTACAAATTCAATAATAAATGATTTTAAAAATAAAAAAATATTAAATAATCTTTTCATGATAAAAAATTATAAGTGGTAACTTTTATATATTATTGTCTTACTTAACTCATGATATGTATTCTTATTTACTTATAAAATTATTTTGATATTTTACAGAAAAAAAATTGTATAATAAATGAGTATTACATATACATGTCAACAAAGACAAAATTAATAATATGTCTTTTATTTAATTGGATATATATATATATATATATATATATATATATATATATATATATATATATATATATATCGTCGTATGCATATTTGATTGAAATTATATATTTATTTTTTAATTTTATCATTAATTAAAAATAATAATATAAAATATTTTTAGTAAATTATTAAACACAGTTTCTCTAAATAATTAGTCTAGCTTCACTCCTACGTTTCTTCATGTGAAATATATTCCAAATATACTTAAGATATGTCAAATTTTTGTTGCGTCATAATCGAAAATCTCAATATTTGAGATACGTTTATAGTTAAGTTTTTCTTACAATATCTGAGATGTGGTACATTGTGTATTTAAATAATTATTCTATATTTTATGTATTTTTGTAATTTATATATTTATTTAATTTAAATAAAAAAATACGATAATTAGGGTTGGAAGTGAGCCGAGCTGAGTCGAGTTAGATCAAGTTCAAGCTCGGCTCACAAAAATTGAGCTTGGCTCATGTCTCGACTCATTAACAATCGAGCATATTTCTTAAGTTCAAACTCGACTCATCGAAAGCTTACGAGCTGATTCAAATAATAGAAACATAAATACATAATTTATAATTCTATATTAATAAAGTATAACTTATATATTTTAAAAAATATTTAAAAAGATCAATTTTATATATTGTTTATTTATCAATAAATTATAAATTTTTTATTTATATTTTACATAAAAGTTATATATAAAAAATAAATATAAAATTTTAAATAATTAAGATCATTAATATATAATTATATATTACTATTTCATATGTATATATATAATATTAAAAATATAGATTAAATACATATAAGATATGTGTATTAATATATACATATGGTGAGTTCTATGGTGTAGAAGTGATTGTCTTTCTATATGTGTAGAAATGTAGTGTCCACTTTCTTATTATGCCAAGTGTATATGAGAGAGAATTAGAAGTGACACCTTAAAGTGAATGTTCAGATGCAACATTGACATTTACTATTCTCATCACTTGAAGGATTAGTAACATTTTTAAATCTAATTAAATTTAGGTGGGTTAATTAAAGTGAGAGAATCAAAGAAGACAATAGACTTACTTGAGTTGGACTTTTTTTTATATTGATTATTGTGGTGATTAAGATCTGGGTTAATAAAAATGACTCCAAGTAATTTCGGATTATGGTTCCTTATTTTATTTTTTTATTATTTATTATATTGCTGAGATCTGAGTCATTTAACAACAAAATTTTCTGTAAAATACAAAAAATTTGCAATTGAAGTCGAATTGAATTGTGACTCTAGAAGTAATACTTTAAAAAAGTCTAATTATTTTTATGTATCTTCATATGAAAAAATATTTATACCATTAATTATATTTTTATAATAAAACTATTTGATATATTTCATTTAAATTACATGTTATGATTGTCAAATTGGTATATTGAAAATTTGATATTATTATATTTTAATGAAGTATATAAATATTTAACGAAGTACTTTTTTATATATACTCAATCAATAGTTGAAATTCATTCAACTTCTTTTATAGCTTTTTGAAAAGAAAAAATATTACGGTCATATTATTATTATTATTATTATTATTATTATTATTATTATTATTATGTCACGTTAATAAAATTGGTACATATAAAAATAATATACTATGAAAACATATCGTATGTATCATGATATGAAATATTTCAGTATTTTTAATTATTAATTTGAATTATAAAATTAATTTTAATAATTGTTAATTTTAATTATAATATATTTTAATTAAAATCAATAATTAAAAATAAAGAAACACAAAAACCATAGTACATGCATGTGAATGCTTCTTATTTTACCATGTGACATGTATTGTAATTTGTAAACCTTAATCTACATGTAATAGAGTATATTTATTTCCTATTCATATTTAAAGCTTTATAAAGTGAATGCAAGTAAGATGCTATTTTTCATGACTTCATTTGTTATCCATTCTTTTTTCATAATTATTAGTGCTATAAAAAAAATATGATAGCATAAAGCAGTTGAATTATGAGTTTAAAATTTAAATAATTATTATTACGGAAAAATCGAAAAAAAAATATTTGGACTCATATTAATATTCACACAATAATATAATGATTAAGGGTTAAAATAAGAGAGAACCATAAAATAAGAATAGGAATTTTTTTTATTTACTTCTATGCCAATAATCAATTTAAAAAAAAACCCAACTCACTTAAGTTTATTATCTTTTTATTCTCTCACTTTAATTAACCCACCTAAATTTAATTAAATTTAAAAATGTTACTAATCCTTCAAGTAATGAGAACAGTAAATTTTATTATTGCATCTGAATATTCACTGTAAGGTGTCACTTCTAGTTCTCTCTCATATACACTTGGCATAATAAAAGAATGGACACTATATTTCTACACATGTAGAAAGATAATCACTTCTATACCATAGAATTCACCATATACATATATAATCAAGACAATTCACAAACTAATAGTCAAGAAACAATAGCTCAAATGGTATAGTTTTTATATATTCAATTAAGAGGTTGGGAGTTCGAGTCTCTATATTTTCGGTAAAAAAAAAAATTCACAAACTAATAATTATGAATTTAACTCCAGACATAAGCCTCTCACCAACTTAAAAACTTAGTTTATCGAATTATTAACAAATCCTGGCTCATGAATTTGCTTGTCTGACTTCCAACCCTAACCACAATGAATGACCGCTTCAAATTTCAAATTCACAATAATTGGCCAAAATATCTTCATTTTTCATGCTAAAAAGTAAAAAACGCTCTCAAATGGAGAAATAGTCAGACAGGAGAGAGAAGTCGCAGTATGAGATCAAAATGTGAAATTCAAGAACCACCTTTCTAACGGTCACCCCTTACACTCATCCTCGCTCAGACAATTTCCTTTTTTCTTCGAAATGCTGAAACCCTATTACCCATGCCTCATCCTCCATCACCCTTCAACTTCTCTCCTCTCTCCCACAACCACCATTGTCTGTGCCTCCAACAACCGCCGCCAGGCCTTCTTCAAATCTCAGCCGTCCAATCTTAAGATTCTCCAGCTGGCATCCATCGTCGCCATGAACCTCAAGATCCTCCCGGAACCCTTCAATTCCCTCGCAGCCGAAATCGCCCGCGGCCACATCACCCCGCTGAATCTTCCAGAACCTTCCATCCTCACCCGAATCGTTGCGCCACCGAAGAAGACCGGCAACAAGAAGAGAAAGAAGAAACTCTCGCTCTTCGCGTTGTTCGCGTTGGTGTGTTGCGCTGCGGGGTTTTGGTCCTTTAGGGTTTCGGATCCCGACGTGTTTGTGAGGGCGTTTTTGTTCTCTATTGCTGGGGTTTCGCTGATTCGCATGAGTTTGGGCAAGAAGGCGATTAAGGAATGGGTTTTAGGGTTTGCGGTTGGCGTTTTTTTTATGGCGAGTTGCGGATTTGGGAAAGAGGACCTCAAATTTTGGGTTGAGAGGCTTAGGGTTTGTTCTCCGGCGAAGCTAATTGTAACTAGGAAAAGGAATAGTAGACTTGGGAGAATGTTCAAATGAAAAAGCATTGCATGATTTTTCTTTTTTCTTTTGTTTTCCTTTGTATCAAAATTGAAATACTCTGTTCTTTGATTCATGAAAAGGGAAAAGTTAGTTTGTGATCACTGAGGCATTAAGTGGTACTGAGATCATTGATCTAAAGGGGATACAAAACTCAGATGACCTGTTTGTAATCTCCTAACTTTACTATCATTGTTATGATCTACTAAAAAGTGACTGTTATAAATATTTGTAAAGATAAGTGATCAATTTATTCCTATGAAGACTATATTTTCAGCAAACATTTAAAGTTTATGGTTTCTTGATAGGTTGTAGTGAAATCTGGAGAAGCAGTGATAAAAGTAGAACCAAAACTTGATGAAATTGTAAAATTTCCAGGAAGGGGAATAATTGTTACAGCTACTGCTCCTTCAGGCTCAGGATTTGACTGCTACAGTCGTTTCTTCTGCCCGAAATTCGGAATCAACGAGGTAAACTAATGTTCCTTCAGTTGCATTATTAATATGATGATGAATTGTTGATGCAGACATAAGATCTTAGTAAGATAAACTTATATATATATATACCTGCATTATCTCTTAAGAGAAGTTGTTCATTTAGTACAATTATAAAAGGGTGTTGTATCATATGTATATAAGGTTGAAATAGAATCTTAAATTAAAATCAAATAGATCAAATTAGAAGTAGTGATGAGATGAGGTCATATGGTAAATTTAACTTGCAATTTGTTTTAGGATCCTGTTTGTGGTACTGCACATTGTGCCATAGCATCATATTGGAGCAAGAAGCTAGGCAAGTGTGATTTAAATGCTTATCAGGTACTATTCTTTAATTAACTTATTGTGTGATTAATTATCTTTTTAGCTTAAACTAAATTTTATTCAAACTCAATATTATTTGATTAGGCATCAAGCAGAGGGGGTGTTTTCAATATTCATGTTGATGAGAAGAAGCAAAGAGTGCTTTTGCGTGGGAAGGCTGTTATAGTGATGGAAGGCTGTATTCTGGTGTTACATAATTACACGTATTTGGATGAAGAATGACGTGTTATTTGAAAATTTGAAACCTAGTAGTATTTATGTTGCATCGTAAAAGATCTTAAGGGACAAAAAAATAAGTGGAGTTAGCTTGAAAGGCAGAGACCACACCAAAATTTAAATAAAGGTGATAAATGGATGTTGACATGATGTTCCAAAAAAATGTACACCTCTTTTAATTGTTTTTGGAATAATGATTTTTAATGATATTTAGAACTTCTGAATTACTAATCTCTCAGTGGATTATGTATATAATTCAAAATTTTACAGAAAACTTAGTATGATTATGCTCATCTAGTCATATTTGTTGAGCTGAATAAATTGTTCCGATCAATCATACAAGTTAAGAACGGAATGAATTTACATGATTTTTTTTAGGATTAATCTTTACATACAAGTGTTTTGTATTTACAAGCTTTACAAGTCTGAACGAAATCTATTCATTAAACACACTGCTTGTTACGTGCCTTTCTAACAGAATTTTAAATCAATTTAAATCAATTAACGCACAAATATATAACTTCCATTTTTCAAAAGATTTTGTTTTTTTTTTTCGAGTTTTTTGCCAAATTTGTTGGATCTCCTTCATGCGTTTTCTCTTTGCTTTGTTTTTTTCGATTTTCATGGTTTTTGAAATCAAACTTTGAAATCATTTTGAAGATAATAGAACTTTCAAAGTACACCCAAACGATTACATAAATACACCCAAACGATTACAGAAATACACCCAAACGGTTACAAAAAGGATTACAGAAATACACCCAAATGGTTACAGAAATACACCCAAATGATTACAGAAATACACCCAAACGATTTAAGAAATACACCCAAAACAGGAGGAGACAGTATATTTCTTCTTGAAATCTTTTAATGTTTTGCTGGTTAAGGATGAGGCACATGGCAAAGACAATTTAGAAGAAAAACCTAGAAGAACAGTAAAACAGTACCTTGAATAATATTTCTTCCTTTTTTCTGGTAATTTTTGGAGATTTGTATCTTTTCTTCTTGATTTCTTCTACTCTTCGTGAAGAATTGGAATGTTTCTGCAGAATCGTAGTAGTTTGTTTTGAATGTCCCTTAAATCTTGATGATTTGCGTTTTGATTGAAGAGGAAGAGGAAGAGTAAACGTGTTGTGGAAGGGGCGCGTGTTTTTTTCTTGATGATTTGCGTTTTGATTGAGGAAGAAGACGAAGAGTGAACGTGTTATTGAAGGGACGCGTGTTTTTTTTTTGGATTTGGAATAACTTGTATAACTTATAAGTTAAAAAGGCTTGTATGTGTAGCAGACCTCTTTTTTTTAAATTTAGATACCTCGTATTATTCTATCAAATCCTAAAAATCTCTCTTGCAACATAGTTCCTATAAAAGCTATATTATCCAATAATGCATTGCTCCAATTCTGCTCCCAATGTAACAACATTTTCACCACTTATTATGAATTTCTCCTAATTCTCAACAAATTACCCAAGCTTCTAATTTTAATTTATTTATCTATTTTTGTAGAGTTATTATACCTTTAAGAAAAACTGCACCATGTGTCAAAAGGAGGCACAAAATTTGCTATCAACCGCAGATGGTAATGTGGTCATTTAATTTATCCACTTCTTTACTTATCTGATTAAAAAATTCCTTATGCTAATTTTCATATTAATTTACATTCACATGATTCCTAGGTGAATACATCATATATGCAGATAGAGGAAGAGTCACAAATCTCAGAAAAAATAATGAATATGAACATTCAAGTGAACCAACCAAAAAGTCAACACCAAGTGGTCAAAGACTACTCAAAGGTTATGAATTAGTAGACCTAATGGAAATGGCAAAGACCAATAAATTGAAGAAATTGGAGTTCACCAAAACTAGGAGCGTGAGAATGACTTTCAACGAGGAAAAGAAAGATGGCCCTCTCAAAAATTGGTCCAACAAGAAAGCCCAACAAAGGCCCAACAAAAATAACAACCCAAATCATGTTGGGCAATGTTGTTGCAAAAATGAATCAAATGCAAACACTAGCCCAAAAATGGATCAAATACTATATTTACTATACTTACCGTAACAATTATTTTAGAATGACCCTAACTAAAGCTGATGAGAGAGAAGGCTCCTCAAAATAAAACACGAAGCCGTATAGTTGACAAAGCAAGAGGATATGATTATCATATGGAACCATGGCTGAAATGAAAAGAATAGCGATTTCAAATAATCTAGTTAGAAAGAATAATATACAAAAATAAATTAGAACATTGCACTACTAGACAAGTGAATCCGTAAACTTGGTTTGTTTAGAAGAATCGACAATGTTATCACATGTTGAAATTTTAATAAGATAATCCTTGCACATTTATTAGAAGCAGCAAATCATGAGATCCAAAAAATACTATATGACATGATTTAAGAGAAATCAGATTCGACAGATCATGGCATGCTGTTATTCCATAGGATCCATACGCTATAATGCTATATTATATTCCACCGCTACATCGATCAATAGTGTATTATAATCAATTATTATAGATGCAATGAGTGGATTACACAAATTAATAAATTAAAATTTTCTATTTTTAAAATTAATTTATTAAATAAAAATTTTTAAAAGCTATTTTCTTTGAAAACCCTAATAATTTTACAGTTTTATATTTCTAACGTGATACGCACTGGAATATGTGATATTCATTATTATAACTAGCGGCTCAATAGACACTTCAATCATTTTCTATTATTTTAAAAAAATTAATTTTATTTTTTTAATATATTATTTATTCTTTAAATTTATTAAATAAATATTTTTTATTATTTTAATATTAACGTGATCTTATTTATATTATATTTTTTTACCATAAAATTATTATAAAAAATTTTTAAAATGTTAAATTATAAAAACACACAATAAAGAAGTAAAAAAAAAAACATAATTCAAAAAATAATGATAATAATATTATCTTATCTAAAAAGAGTATATATAAATCAAAATACATGTTAGTTATTTATAAAAGATAATTTTATTTAAATGTCATAGATATTCACATATGTCTTTATTTTTTTTAGATGGTATGTCAAAATAAGGATTTCAATCTGAAAAGGCCTTCATTTTTCTATAAATAGTGAAAAAACAAAAGAAACGAGAATGCTTATTTTTTTATTTTTAAATATCAAACTATAAGAATAATTAATAAACAAAATAGGAGAATATAAAAATTATGTACTTAAAAAAATTTTTCGTAATTCATCATACATCTCTTTATCAATAACTTCTTGAGTCTTAAAAAATTGTCATATTTATTGACCAGAAAAATAACTATATAAATAATTTAAAATTATTCAATTAAATTGATTCCTTATTATAGGGATGAATTCAATTAATTCAATTAAAACTGGTAGAATTGAGATATCTTGTTTTGCCATGAATTTTCTAAAAAGACAAAAAAAAATGACATTAATCTTTGTTTATGTATGACAAAATATAAATTAAATGACATTACATATAATTTATTAGAAATTTATATTAATAACAGTTATCTGCAGGATTTTTTTATTTTAATAAATAAAATAAATGTAATATTTACGAGAATAAATATATTTTTAGAGAATTTACATTTAAATTCCCTTGCCATATATGACATTTCAGCGTGACACGTGTATATCTCGTTTACAGTGTAAATGAGATATGCGCATTGTCTTCTCGTTTACACTATAAACGAGATATGGCCCGATCGCGCCTATATATAGAAGTCGTTTACAGCTGACTTCCGGGCCACAGTTTGACTTTGTCAACATCTTTCTCTCCTCTTTTAACCCTTCTGACTATACCTTTGACCCAAGCGATGATGGCGCGCCAAGTGGGGAATGACGGGACATAAACAGGCTAAACGAGACGACACATTACATCGGGGCGGCCGACTTCGAGGTTAGTTTCGTTATGGTTGTTAAATTTAATGATGTTGCCATTGTTAGGGTAGTTATGAAGATCTGGAACGTTGGTATATGAGTTAGGAGTTAGAAATGTAGGCTTAATTTAGAACTCTATCCGCTTGTGCTAGGTTGGTATGACATAAATATTATTAGTTTGGCACTCTGTTATTCCTGTGCTATGTTGTTAGTATTTATAAAGTTAATGCCATTATAGTATAACACTGTTTACATTAATAAATTTTGATATTTTTATTTTATTAAAAATTTAAGACTTTATTTTGTTGTATTATATTATTTAATTTGTAATAAAAGTAGTAATAAAAATAGTTAATCTTGAGACTTTTGAGAGATAAATATTATCAACAGTAAATTTAATTTTTTAAAATGTTAAAAAATAATTTATAAGTTATAATTGATTTTATATAATTTAAATATTATTTTTGGTTGTCATTATTCAGAGGCCTCGCCTCCTACTGCCCCGACAAGTGAGCCATACTTTACCTCCACTGGACGCCATCGTCCCATATCTGGCTGAGGCCAGATTCGGAGACACCGTGCCCCTCAGGGATTTTACGTTTCACAATTTCCTGATTTCGGCACCAGTGGAGCGATGGCGTCCAGAGACGCACACGTTTCATCTCCCGTGGGGTGAGGTCACTATCAACCTGCAGGACGTGGCGTATCACCTAGGCCTACGCGCACACGGTAACCCCGTCAGGGGGTGCCTCCGTGACTTTGGTAGGTGGTACCATACAGAGACGTGGGCGTTGGTGGAGCAGCTCCTCGGTGCCAGGCCTCCCGTGGCAGCACAGCAGGCGGCGCAGAAGAAGGAGTCATTCACGCTGAAGCTTGTGTGGCTACGGGATCGTGTCCGCCAGATGCCCCAAACAGACGATCCCGAGACCCTTCGATAGTACGCCAGGTGTTATATCATGTTACTGATCGGAGGGTATCTGATGACCGACAAGTCCAACAATCTGGTGCACCTTCGTTGGCTACCGTTGCTCCGGGACTTTGCGGAGTGTAGAGCGTTTTCCTGGAGCTCGGCTATGCTGGCCTGGACGTATCAGTCCTTTTCTCTGGTGGCTCAGCGGGGCGTCACAGATATCGCTGGCTGCACTCCGTTGTTGATGTCTTGGATTTATAAGAGATTCCCCCAGTGATGTCCACCAGATAGAGGCGTCTACCAGTATCCGCTGGCTGCGAGGTGAGAAATATCTTTTTATGTATTTGAGTTAAATAATTTTGTCAAATCTTTTGGTATGTTACTTAACGAACCCTATATGCTCTCCTTCGATGTGTTAGGTTGGTTGGATTGCCGCAGCAGAGCAGGGATCAGCATGAGGCCAGGGTCCTGCGTTTTAGGGTTTCCCTCGACCGGCTACGATTCGATGAGGTTAGTTGTAAAATACGTATGTTTTTATTTTGGATAATTAGTTAGATGTCGTATGCTTTAGTATGCTTGTTATATGTTGTAAACTTTCTTTCTTCAGTTTGCATGGAGAGTCTACGATGACCCCGCCCTGCAGGCTTTGTGTCTGCCCTGGTTTCGTGAGGAGGAGGAGTGGGGGACATGGTTGTCAGACATCCCCTATTGTGCTTCAATATCGTCCGATTTCACCACGTTGATCGGGTGAAACGGCAGTTCAATGGAGAGCACCATGGGATGTCCTTCGTAGTACGGTTTGACGCGTAGGGCACATATGGTGCCGGAAAAATAGCTCTGCAGTGCTTGAAGCAGTTTCGGCACCTTATTGTACGAATCTTCTCAATCACAGTAGATCCGTGCAATTGCCTTCTGCTTTGCCATCCACACCTTTCTGTAAGAGAGTTTGAAGTGATAGCTTGCTTAGATCGCACCTTCCAAGACTGGGATACTGACAGAGGGGATGGACTGAATCAAGGGTAATATGACTCTGCAGATGAGATTGCTATCTAACTAACGATGGTCTTGAGACATGGTGGGTACTAGACAGCTGTGTGGTCCACCAAATCTCCGAACCTCCCTAATCATAGTAAAAAATTTATTCTTACACAATATCTCTAACCAAAATAACATATCATACAAAACTACTCAAATTCACAATTAAACTTGAACTTACCAGTATCCGAGATTCTGACGAAGGGCCACACGGAGGCTCCATTGACACCCACTATCGACTTGACGGCACTGCACATGGTACTTTAACCGGTCGGACTCGATCACCCGGTACTTAGCACTCCTGCGAATACTGTAGTTCTTCACACCTTGAAGGACCGCCTCTCGGCTTCTGAACCTGTGTCCAACCTGAAACTCCACACTGCCGTCTAGGTTATAATCCACTCCACAGGTGTCAGAAACCGGGATCCTCTCATGCATGGCATCCAAATATAAACTGTGATAGTGACTTGGCATAGCCGATAGCGCCAGAATCGGGTGAGGTAGAGGCAGCACATGGCGCGGCGCAGCCCCTGCAGGTGTCTCTGACACAAACTCATCCTCATCTCCACCATTGGAAGACTCACTGTCTCCATTGTTCGCCACGTAATCCTCGTCTGACTCTTCCTCACCCTCCTCTGCCTCATGCTCTGAAATCGTGACATGAATGGGCAGTGGTGCAAGAGGTCGGTCGTCCTGCATATAGGTTTCTTGTGCAGAACCCCACTACCACCGTGACCCACCTCGGCGGATAGCTTCATTACCTGTTCACACATGATCCTCCCATGAATGTCGAACATCAGTCGCACATGCTCGTCCCCGTGAAGTCGGCATAGTCGAAACCGGAAGACTCCATTTCCCATGGGTGCCAGCAACCTGTACGCCACCCTTCTGATTTTCCTCGCTTGTGTCCCACCAACCTTGCTCGATATCAAACTCTTCAAATCTGACAACGTCTCCACACGCTTAGTGCAAAATAATATCGGGTTCTGACACTCAAATGTCACCACGTTGTCGCCATTTCTCATACGACAATTCGGATAAAGAAGCACAACTATGAATGGATTGTTATTGGCCATTCAGCTTTGTTTTTGAGACAAAGAGGAGACAGAGAAAGGATATGAAATGTGTGTGAAGAATACCAAGGGTTACACATCCTTTTATAGATGCTGAATATTTGTCCTATATATATATATATTATGTGTACATAAAAATTAGTTATCAAATTATTTATTAATCATTATATATTCGTATATAAATATATGTATTATTTAATTTATTTTTAATGTGTATTTTTTATTTTAATATATATACACAGGTAGTTATTTTCGATGTAAATATAACATGATTAGTTTTTATAATATCTAATTTTACAAATTAAAACACTAAAATAATTATTTATAAATAGGGTAAAGTATAATTTTTTGTCCTTAAAGTTTGACAAAAGTTTTAAAAATATCCCTAAGTTTTATTTTGTTTCAATTTTATCCCAGAAATTTTCGATTTGCATCAAATATACCCCTGATGGCTAATTTTTCAAAAAATTTAAGATCGATTCAACAACAATTTCATAAGAACAATCTCTCAACACAAGCAAATTAAATCAAGTATAATTTTCATGCATTATTGTTATATTGGTCTTAAATCTTTTGAAAATTTAGCATCCGATAGTATATTTGATGCAAATCGAAATCTTCTTGGACAAAATTGAAACAAAATAAAATTTAGGGATATTTTTAAAACTTTTGCCAAACTTCGGGGATAAAAAATATACTTTACCCTTATAATCTGTCTTTTTATATAGGATAATGCTACATATTCATATTTTTTTTGTTAACCAAATCCAATCAAATTTGTCTAAGACAACAAAAATCAGTTATGACTAATATTATTTTAAGTGTTTAACTTGGTTAGACTTAGTTCATAAAAAGACTTTGATGTGTAGTATTTCTTTTACATATATATATAAGTAAATACTTATTTAAAAATTTACTTCTTATACAATTAGAAGTCAATTCTTATTGAGATTCATAGTTGAAAAAGTTCTTTCAATTAATATAGTTACAGAAAAAAATTAAAACTAATATAAAAAAAGATAAATAACACTCTTTCGAGTTGATTTTTAAGAAAAAGCACAAATTTCATTTAAATTGAGAATTGATCATTCTAATAACATCTAATATGAAATTTTTAAATTGATTATAAAGTACCAAAAGTTGAGTAAAAAATTATTGTGGGTCAAATTTAGTAATTTAGTAGGACGAATAAATATTATTATCATATATTAATCAAAAAAATTTTAAATTGTAGTGGAGACGATTGTCCCCACACTGATGTACATTCATCCGTCCATATATATATATATCGTTTACACTATAAACGAGATATACATGTGTCAGCCTGACTAGCCATATCTCGTTTACAGTGTAAACGAGTTATGGCAGGGGAATTTATTTTGGAAAATACTGGTAAAAATATTTATTTTGGTAAATATTGTATTTATTTTATTTATTAAAATAAAAAATCTGTTACCTTCAATGATATTGTTTGTCACCAAAATTAGCTGATTGTGCTCTTTGGAGTTTAGGTTGAAAAAGAAAAAGTTAAATTTTTAACATAATTAGTATATACGTCCAAATAGACAATATTATTATTATATAATAAAAATTTATTTCATTATCTTTTATTCTTTTGATCCAATATTTTTTTTTTATCATCTTCTTGAGTTTTGTTTGCTTTAACTATATCTTCCCAACTAATAAAATAAATTTTGAGTGGATTGATTTAATATCACGTTTGATTATCTATAACAATATATAATGGCAATACATGAGTTTGGTGTCCAAAATTTGTTTTTAGTATTACCCTTTCTATTAACTGCTCCACTACTTGGCCACCTTGACATAACTTTTACCCGTTATCTTTCACCTCTTATTCATTTATCTCTTCTTATCTCAACTCTTATTAGTATTATTGAATCCAGATAGAAATTTTTTTATTTTATTTGCTTTTAATTCAAATTATCTTTTTTTAAAGATATCACAAATAGAAATGGACACATACCTAAAATTATTGACCTTCAATATTTTACTTGAGGTACTCTATTTAAATTAATTATTATAAATTATATATTGTTATAGATGAGACAGTAGAAATAACAATAACTTTGAGGACAAACTGCTCTTATGATAGTAGAAATAATGATAACTGCATGGATTGATTTGGGCTGCTCTTGCAATGTAGAAATAATAATAATAATAACTGCTTCAATTATTTTGGATTATAATGATAGAAGTAAAATAAAAAAAATAATTGGACACCAAACTCTTTTATTTCTTTTAATTTATCAGGTAACTAATGAAATAAAATATTATTATTTACAGTATAAATTAAATTAAAAAATATTTAACCCGTAACATTATAGTAGGAGAAAATAGTTATTATGACAAAAAATTAAAATTGTCAATCATACAATAGCACTATTTCAATTCAACCATGTGAAAAAATCGAATATAAATTTATTAGGTATCAAATAAAATAAAATAAAATATTATTTGCACTATAAATTAAATAAAAAAATATCAATACTTTTAGAATTAAAAAAATTAGATTTTTAAAAATAAATAAATAAATATTTTATAAAACAACCACTATTGTACGTGAGAGTAATTATACATAGTTTACATAACATAAGTCACTTCAAAATTTTTTAGTGTCCAAATTTGAGTTTTAATATTATCTTTCATGATAAAACTCCCATACAATCGTTACATAAAGAAACCACCTCCATGGTGAACGACAACTCATTCTCATCTGTATTTCAATAACAGTTATAGAAAAATCATGTGTAACCTCTTCTTCAATTCTTTCCTCTATTAATTTACCTTTTAATTTGTTTTATTTTTTTTTTACTTCTATCAGGATCGTATATATACAGTTGCAAGAAGCGTGGCCACGTCCCTTGGTCTGGATGAAATCTTCCTATGCTGTAGTACATTGATTCTTGAGCACAGAATGTATATATACCATGACTTGCTGTAGCTAATTGTTCGTCTATGTGTATATCGCAATAGTGAAAGAAAAAACATGATTGTAACCACGAATGTGTTTCCTGAAATGGTTTCCTTCTGTAGAAGGGTCTAAGAAGATTTCAAGTAATTCCTGAGGAGCATTTACTTGTGGCAAAGAGACTTTTCTCCATTGCAACACATGTTAAATGTTTTATGGTGAAATAGACGTGCATTACATTGGGTACATGTCCTTGGAGTAGGTAGTGTAGTTTGAAGCACTGTTGTATTCTCTTAAAAATTCTGAGCACAATTATGGGATGTTCGAACATAGTGGCTAATTTCTGCACTCGTATAGGTAAATAAAATATTATGTTATAGATCTTTTTCAACATGTGCCAATAATTGTATGGTTAGGTACTCGAGGAGAATTCATTAATTATTTCGTATATTTTTTAGATAGTAGAATCAAGAGTGAATAAAGAATATGTATACAATTTTTCAAATGAGGATTATTTTTTGGAAAATAAATATAATCTTTAAAGATGTAGTGTATTTTTCTAGATTTTTCTGTTGCCTAAAAATCATATAAGGTTGTCAAAGTTTAAAGTTTTAGGTAATATATAAGGTAAAATATTTAATTGAGCAGATTTTTATTCTGAATTATACTGAAATATACAAAGAGTATTTTTAAAATGATATGATTCTATTGTATTTCTTTGTTATTTAATTTGTTGAAAGTTTTGATTGTGGTCTATTAATTTGTAATAATTTTAATTTAATTTTTGAAATTTATTATGATAAAGTAACGATATGATAAAGATTTTGTCTATTAAAATTGCATAAAGATTTTTAAATTTTTTTTTGTTTATTATACTTTATTTGGTTATTTTTTTAGGTGTTTATGTTAATATTCTTTATATTATTAATTTTATTTTAAAAATTTCTTTATCATCAAGGGTTTATATTCTCTAATTACTGTAAGGGATAAGTACGATTTTGGTCCCTAAAGTTTTGTGCCAGAATTGAAATCGTCCCTCTTGTAATTTTGGATTTAAAATCGTCCTTAATATTTTTTTCGTATTAAAATCGTCCTTTTAATTTTTTTTGGACAAAAATACCCTCACCACTACCAACATAATTACCTCCTTCACCACCACCACCACCACCACCAACTGCCACTCCACCACCATTATCAACATCATCATCACCATCATCATCATCATCAACACCCACTGCCACTCCACCACCACCAACACCACCACCAACGCCACCGCCGTCCCCCTCCCCCCTTTCCCCCTCCCCCTCCCCTTCCCCCCACCCCCACCCCGCGTCCCCTCCCCTCCCCCTCACTGCCTCCCCCTTCCCCCCACTCAGCGTCCCCACCCGTCCCCTCCCCCTCCCCCTCCCCCTCTCCCCCTTCCCCCACCCCGCGTCCCCACCCGTCCCCTCCCCTACCCCCACCCCACCTCCACCTCCACCTCCACCTCCACACAGAGAAGCAGAAACAGAAAATCAACAAATTCAAGCACAAATTTAACACAAGCATAAACAGAAAGCAACAAATCAACAAATCAGCAACAATAATATTCCACAACAAAAGAAGAAGAAATCCAGAAATTCACAGAATTCACAGAAGAAGAAGAAGCGGCGGGCGGCGGTGCGGCGGTGGGTCGGCGGTAAGAAGAAGAAATGGGCGGTGGTGCGGTGGCAGGAATAAGAAGAAGAAGAAAAAGCGGCGGGCGGCGGGCAGCGATGCGGCGGCATGGCGTCCCCCTTCTCTCCCCCTCCACCCTCCCCCACCCCCTTTCTCGGCCTCCCTCCCCCCTTTCTTTCTTTCTCTCCCCAGTCCCCACCCACCCCGCTTCTCTGATCCCTTTCTTTCTTTTTTTTTTATTTTATATTTATTTTATTTTAAAATTTTATTTTTTTTATTAAAATAGGGGTAGTTTAGGAATTAAATTAAAAATTTTATTTAAAAGGACGATTTTAATATGAAAAAAAATGTTAAGGACGATTTTAAATCCAAAATTACAAGAGGGACGATTTCGATTCTGGCACAAAACTTTAGGGACCAAAATCGTACTTATCCCTTACTGTAACTACATTAAAATTTAGTTTCCATCTCTAAATGATATTATGTGTCTCATAATTATTGCTATTGGAAAATAGTTGTAGTAACATTTTTTTTAGTTCATACTTAAATTAGTTATTCAGTAAAAATTTATCTAGTAACTCTTAACAATGTATACATTATCTATGTTTTTAAGTTGATTTTTTTTTATTTAGTTACCTATTGACTTGTAACATTTAATCTAGTATTTAATTTTTTTTTAAGAAATTCGGACACGTGCCATCACCAAATTTCACCATTTATTTAATTCTTAATTGGACAAAGACCTGATAATAAAACGGACCTATGTAATTTGTACAATATGTTTTTAAATACATGAGATAAAATATCAATATTTTGGTACTATCCTTTAATTGTTATTTTTGTGTTTAAACTAGATTTTTTTCTAGTTGTACTCTTTAATTTTAAAAAATATATTTTGTTACCAAAATTTTATTAACAAAGTTATTTTTATTATTATTAGTCTCATGAATGTATTGACTATGTTATTCTTATTATTATTTTTTTTATTTTTCATTGAATTTATGATTTTGTTTGTCATTAGACATTTATATAGTAGTGTACAATAACAAACCTTTGCATTTATTTGATACAAAAAATATTTTAAATGAATATTATATGATGATGATGAAATATTAGAGATATAAATAGAGTACAGACCATTCATATTTGCGTGGCTTCTAATATTATTTGTAGTTAGCTCATGATAAGAAATTGGTTGAGGCATTGAAGTAGTAGTAGCAGTAGTGCTTCGACCTACACTTATACAAAAAAAAAAAAAAAAAAAACAAACAAACTTTATATGTTATATATTTTTTTGAAAAAATTAAAAATTAGTGTTAGCAATAAAATAAATCGTCTGAATTAAATTTTAATTTTGTTAATCCTATATATTAAGAAGATTTAATGTGGAGGCAAAATAATTTATATCGGGTTGTTACATGTTTTAAGTATATAGGATACTAACCAATTAGGGATCTGTTACTTGGACCAGCTCCATTTTCATATATTTTTATACCTATATTTATAAGGAGTAATATAGATAATAAGCATAATTTAAACTCGTGAGAGAGTTATTAGCTATCATAATAAAAAGTTAACTTTGATTGGATACCAATGACTTTAATTATTATGATTTGGATACAAGTGACTTTAATTCTTTTAAATATTTGTAATTTTAGTGTGCTCAATATAATAGATCTTTATTATAAAACAAATTGTTTTTTCTATGCTTTTATTTAATTTTTTTATATGTTAATTTTTTTCAAAAGTTTTAATCTCGTCCATTAATGTGTGACATATTTTAAGCTGTTTTTCTAATTTGTTACCATAAATTGATGATATCATGAGTATTTTATCAATTAAGAATGCAAAAATATTTATAAAAAATATGATGAGATATTATTAAATTTATTAAATTTTTAATTTGTTACCATAAATTGATGTTATGTTCTAATTTATCTTTATTTTTTTGTATTTACTTTGCTATCTCTCATATTAGTAAATTTTAATTTGATGAGATATTTTTATCATCAAGAATTTATTATCTACTTAATACTATTAAATTAAAATATATTTTTAGTAATAAACAATGTTAGGTCTTTCAGGATTATTGTCATGGATTAATATAGGATTCTTAAATTAATAGCTGGTACTCGAATTAGTTATTTGATAAATGTCAGATTTTAAAAGTTGTTTATTTATTAACTTGTAACATTTAATATAGTATTTAGACTTTTTTTTAATTACAATACATTTTACCGTTACCAAATTTTATTATTGGTTAATTTTTTAATTGAACAAAAATTTTATAATAAAAGGATAAATCTTTATTTATGCAGTGCATTTTTAAATACATTAAATAAAATATGTATATGTTTGTATTATTTTTTAATCGTTGTGTTTGTATTGAAGTGAGATATATCCTCATGTTATTTTTCAATTTTAAAAAATATATATCATTACCTAAATTCTGAAATATGAGAACATAACTAAAGATACAAAAATAAAAAAAACTAAATTAAAGTATTTTAAAAATTATTATGTTACATTGATTTATTATTTGAATATATAAAATTATTTTGATTATAAAATTATTATGATAAACTTTAATTTAAGAGAACTGTTTAATATCTTATCGAGTTTTGTGGGTCATGCTAGATCAACGGATTGAATTGGGAGTGGTTGAGAAATTTTTAAAGTTATCTTATATAAAATAGTATTTATATATGAAGGCATTTTATTTATTTTTTAATATAAGAATGCAAAAGCATATTTTTTAATTTCTAATTCTTTAACTCGGACTCTGCATTAAATTAAAATATAAATACATTTTTCGTAATAAATGTATAACAAATAAAAGCATGAGTTAAAGAGTACCCATTAATTTTGTAAACCCCCGTTAAATTAGTAAATAATTAGTCAATAAATTAAATTCTAATAAAAAAAATTAGAAATATGAATATTATATTAAATTAGGATAGAGCTCATTAAAATGAGAATTTTGACACTAATTTTAAAGAATTTGGCCCAAAATTGGGCCAAACAGATCGAATCAATTGAACCGGGCCTGTATTGGGCCCATGGCCCAACCCACAACCACCCACACTTAAGGAAGATCCCTTCTTCCTCCTCATTCAGCAGAAACGAGCTGAAGTAATTCAAGGAAAGGGGAAACGAAACAAAACCCTTATCCTCCATTCAAGTTGCCATAACTTCTTCTCCGAGTTCCGATCGCCGCACCGTTTGCAGCCACGCAACCACCGCGTCGAGCTCTATGATTCTACTAGAACAATTTTATAGATAAGTCTCATCTCTCATCTCAGCCTCTCATTCTCTTGAATTTTCGAAAATTTGGGGCTTTGGTTATTGAAATTCAATGTCTTGATGTTTAGGCTCAAATTGACTTGAGAAAAACATTCACTCTTTCTTGTATGATGCTTGGATAAGGTGAGGATCACCAACCCTATTTAATTCTTTGAGTTTGTATTTTGGGTATTGAATTTGGATGTGATATATGTGAATAAAGCTTGTATATGTGTATATTGATGTTGATTGAGTACATTGAAGGCTTGGTGAAGATTGGGAGGTCTTGCCTTGGAGATTTTGAACCTTGAGGGTTGCTTTTGGTGCCTTGATGGTGTTTCGGGGTATACGCGGAAATCAGCCAAGGTATGTTTTATGTTTCATGTATTTAATATATAATGTCGTGTGAAAACTTAGGCTAGAGGACCATAGGATAAGCTGGAATGATTTTGTGTATTGAATGTCTAGTAATTATGACATTGACTGATGATGGAAGTTAATCATGTGTTGGTGATTATGGTTATGATGGGGATATAATGCTGCTTTGGTGTTTTGAAATTGATGATAAATTGGTGACATTGATTTTATATAAATGTATGATAACATGTTGGTGATTTTGTTGATGGAAGTAAGAAGTTTAAGGTGAGAATTGGGTAAAAATGAAAGCATGATGGTTTGTGATATGATGGGTGGTTAGTGGTGTTGTATTGGAATGTTATGAACTGTGTTTGTCCTGGATATATGTTCAAGTAGTTGGTACTTGGCTTGGTTTATGAAAATTGAGGTTTTGACGTTTTATGAAAAATTAGTTTTTTGCCGAACTTCGGCCAGCCATAACTTGGCTTCTGGATCCTCAAATAGTTTCTAACTTGTTTTATACGAAAATTGAGTCCGTGAAGTTTATGCCGTTCAAAGAATGGAAGTAAAATGATTTTTAATGAAAAAGTTACATGCGTCGGAAGTTTGGGACTAAAAATAAAATTCTCCAAGTTTTCTAACTTGGTCAAAATTTTTGGAAAAACATACGTCCACGCATACGCGTGACTTGGGATTTTTGCGTACGTGAACCTCCCTTACGCGACTAGTCGATTCTGCCTGCTCTGCATGTGTACGCGTCTTGGTCCAAACGTGTACCCACGTGTACGCGTGACCCTTGTTTTAGCAAAACTAGATTTGGTTAGGTTGAGAACCCTTAGATGACCACCTATTTATGGCTTCTGTTTTTAGTTCCTTAAGCTTTATATTTGAGTGTCGGCATTTTAGGATTGCCTCTGGCATTCCCAGGACCTTATATCTTATGTGCGTGGCACCTTTACCATGCTGAGAACCTCCGGTTCTCATCCCATACTATGTTGTTATTTTTCAGAAGCAGGTCGAGAGGCACCTCGGTAGGCGTCTGGAGCTTTTGCAGCGAAGTGGTTTCCTTTTGGGGTTTCTTTTGATATTTTGATATATGTACATATAGATTCTCCTCTAATATACTTGTTTATTTTGTACCTCCTAGAGGTTTATGGAGAACTAGGATTTTATGTATGTATTTTGGGTTTCGGGCTATGTTTATATGTATGTAAATATTGTCCGGCCAGCCTTGGCTTCGCAGGCTGAGTTAGGAGCTAGTTATTTTGTATCCTTGACTCTCTATTCTCAATTACTGTCCATTTATACTTGTTATCTTTAGATTTTTTCGCACCCAAGTATTCTCATTTTCTGAGTGTTGCGCTTTTTATTTTGCGATTTTGTTTTACCTATTTTTCAAGGCTTCTCGTATATTACCCCCTTTCCAATACTATTATGTAAATATTTTATTTTTTTAGAGGTCGTAATACCACATCACCTCTATTTTACGACTTAAGCGTAAAGCTTTGTGTGGTAGGGTGTTACATTATGGTATCAGAGCAGTTTGTTCCTATAGAACCTTAGGGACGGACTGACTATGCTTCTGTGCATTCTCCGTGTATGTATTTATGTGCTATTGGGATATCTAACTGATATATATGGCATAAACGTTCATGAGCATATAGTTGGGGACCTGAAGCACTAGACTTACGATATTGAGACTGATCAACTTGATATCACTTGTTTGGTATGTATAGGAACCAGATGTCAACTCGCGGACGCGGTCGCGGGCAAGGCAGAGGTAGAATAGGTAATGCTTTACCTGAACTGATAGGGAACAATTCTGTAGACTTCATGGATACCCTGGGAAACATGATTGCGGCTATGCAGGCAACAATCGAAGCGTTGGAAAACCAGATGAATAATGGGAACAATGGAAATAATGGTGATGAGGGTCCGATGACCCTTGCTTCTTTCCTGAAGGTTCACCCCCTGACCTTTAGGGGAACTTCAAACCCCACTGAGGCAGATAACTGGATTCAGGCCATGGAGCAGCGCTGCAGGCTCAGCAGGTTCTCCAGGAGCAGTGGGTCAAATTTGGGACCTATCAGTTGCAAGGCGAGGCCCAATACTGGTGGCAGGAAACACGACGTATCCTGCAGCCAGACGGTGTTGTAATCTCTTGGAAAGTGTTTCGCACCGAATTTTACAGAAAGTACTTTCCCAGTTCAGTTAGGAATGCCAAAAAACTCGAATTGCTGTAATTGAAACAAGGCCAGATGACTGTCACTGAATATACTAATAGGTTTGAAGAATTGTGTCGCTTTTCCCAAATCTGTCAAGGTGCACCTGAGAATTTCGCCGAATGGAAATATATCAAGTATGAGGGAGGTCTACGGAGTGACATTCTAAGCTTCGTAGAACCGATGGAGATCATGGTCTTTTCTGAGCTCGTAAACAAGAGTCAAGTGGCGGAAGAGTGTGTAAGGAAGGCGGCAGTGCATAAAGGTGATCACTGAGCCTATGTTATCGAAGATCAAGGAAGAAATTTGGCGCCTAGAGGTCAAGATTTCAAGCGAGGCGGCAATATTCCGCAGCAACACCAAGGTCAAAGTAACTTCCGGAGGTTCAACAATAACAACAACCAGAGGAGAGGACACGAAAAATAGGCTCAAGTTCCGCAAGATGACTTGACTTGTAGGAGGTGTAGAAGGTACCACCCGAATACTCCATGTAGAGCCGGTTGGGATGTATGTTACTACTGTGGGGAAGCCGGGCATATGTCCTGGAATTATCCGGAGAAGAAGAGTCAGGAGACTAGGAGAGCTCCGCAGGCGGGACAAGTGTACACCATGGCGGCGGATGGTGCTAGGGGCACAGATGCTCCGATTAGAGGTAATGGTGAGTTAGTAATTGAAATTTTGATTGCCTTCCATGCTAATGACTCATCATGATGCATTAACGAGCCATGAGAATTGTGATTTCCCACAGAATGATCGAATGATGACTTCCAATTGGTGACGCAAAACAGGGTTTGGTTGACTTAGATGGAGTGACTAGGTTCTTGAAGAATAATAACTAGATTTATGTAGTTAAAGAGGATTGAAAGAGTAAGCATACAATTTGAGTCTTAGATTAGGGATCGGGAGTGTTAAGAGTGGTGCAATGACACTATTAGAATCGGTAGAACTTAGGAGCTTGAAGGAGTATGAAATTGAAAACGAAATCCGTTCAATCAAGTGTCCCCGATGTGAAGCACCAGTTATGTCGAGGGAAGAGAAGATAATAATAAGATGAATGATATGTGAGGGAGGCTCGGCGAGTCAACCTAATTTTTCCTTTGGTGACTTACTCTAGGGTCCATTTTTAAATTTCTTCATTTGTTATGAACTGACCAACTTCCCAAATCCTATTTTCCTACTTGTGTGAATCTCATTTCTCCCGAAAGGAGCTTGAGCTTGTCCTGGAGTAATCGTGTAAATCCTTGAATCTTGGGGCTTACTGCGAGTCAAACTACTTTATTTAGCAAACTTGTATTTCGTTGACATCAGCTAAGATTTAATAAACTTGATGCACTTCATTTCCCCTTCCATCAAGTTTGGACTTCAACTCTCTCTTTGGAGTACACTCTAAATCTCTTCTTGTGCATTTTTGCTAATTTCTAACACTTGCTTCAATCACCTCTGGGTTCTATATCTGTTCGGACTTAGTTTAGCATCACACACAATTCTTAGGCATAACCATTGGGATAACGTGATGACGCCTCAGTACGAAGACTCTAGGTTGTAATCGAAGGGTTTGATGCCATTGAGTAATCGTGAAATCATATGACATGCCTACTTACTTTTCACCTAACGGAGAGGACTATCCATCGAAGGAGTTGATGGGAACATACCTTAGGAAATAGTAAGATTACACTGTACGTTAATCACTTTAGTATCGAAATAACCCCCAAGGGATAGGGATTCGAAACAATGGAAAGACTAGGTGAAATTCGGAGTGAGGTTCTAATGGTATAGAGACAAATAAAGAGAGTTGTGCGGATAAGAAAAAAGAATACCTAAATTGTCCAAAGAAGCATACTCGGTAGTTACTTAAATAGATGGGGATTAGTGAGCAATTAAGATTAAGGGATTATAACCGAGAAGTATTGGACCAATTGTAGTAATAAAATAAATTAGAGACAAGGATGGAAGAACACACCTAAAAACTTAAACCCGAGAGGAGAAACATCTACCGCACCTATTTTTAGATAACTAAACTTGAATTTTGGGGGCATAATTCTTAATTAGGTGGGTAGGATGTAAACTCCGTTAAATTAGCAAATAATTAGTCAATAAATTAAATTTTAATAAAAAAATTAGAAATATGAATATTATATTAAATTAGGATATGGCTCATTAAAACGAGAATTTTGACACTAATTTTAAAGAATTTGGCCCAAGATCGCGTCGAACGTGCCGAACTAGTTGAAACGGGCCCGTATTGGGCCCATGGCCCAACCCACAAACCTCCCACACTTAAGGAAGATCCCTTCTTCCTCCTTATTCACCAAAAACGAGCTGAAGTAATTCAAGGAAAGGGGAAACGAAACAAAACCCTTGTCCTCCATTCAAGTTGCCATAACTTCTTGTTCTGAGCTCCGATCGCCGCACCGTTTGCAGCCATGCGACCACCGCGTCGAGCTCTATGATTCTACTGGAACAATTTCATAGGTAAGTCTCATCTCTAATCTCAGCCTCTCATTCTCTTGAATTTTCGAAAATTTGGGGCTTTGGTTATTGAAATTCAATGTCTTAATGTTTAGGCTCAAATTGACTTGAGAAAAACATTCACTCTTGCTTGTGTGATGCTTGGATAAGGTGAGGATCATCAACCCTAGTTAATTCTTTGAGTTTGTATTTTGGGTATTGAATTTGGATGTGATATATGTGAATGAGGCTTGTATATGTGTATATTGAAGTTGATTGAGTACATTGGAGGCTTGGTGGAGATTGGGAGGTCTTGCCTTGGAGATTTTGAACCTTGAGGGTTCCTTTTGGTGCCTTGGTGGTGTTTCGGGGTATACGCGAAAATCAGCCAAGGTATGGTTTAGGTTTCGCGTATTTAATATATAATGTCATGTGAAAACTTAGCCTAGAGGACCATAGGATAAGCTGGAATGATTTTGTGTATTGAATGTTTAGTAATTATGACATTAACTGATGATGGAAGTTAATCATGTGTTGGTGATTATGGTTATGATGGGGATATAATTCTGCTTTATTGTTTTGAAATTGATGATAAATTGGTGACATTGATTTTTATATATATATATATATGTATGATAACATGTTGGTGATTTTGTTGATAGAAGTAAGGAGTTTAAGGTGAGAATTAGGTAAAAAAGAAAGCATGATGGTTTGTGATATGATGGGTGGTTAGTGGTGTTGTATTGGAATGTTATGAAGTGTGTTTGTGCTGGATATATGTTTAAGTAGTTGGTACTTGGTTTGCTTTATGAAAATTGAGGTTTTGAGGTTTTATGAAAAATTAGTTTTTGGCCGAACTTCAGCGAGCTATAACTTGGCTTCCGGACCCTCAAATGGTTTCAAACTTATTTTATACGAAAATTGGGTACGTGAAGTTTATGTCATTCAAAGAACGGAAGAAAAACGATTTTTAACAAAAAAGTTATGCGCGTCGAAATTTTGGGACTAAAAATGAAATTCTGCAAGTTTTCTAACTTGGTCAAAATTTTTGGAAAAACGTACCTCCACGCGTACGCGTGACTTGGAATTTTTGTGTACGCGAACCTCCCTTATGTGACCAGTCGATTCTTCCTGGTCTGCATGCGTACGTGAGAATGGCTATGCATACGCGTCTTGGTCCAAACGCATACCCACGCGTACGTGTGACCCTTGTTTCAGCAAAACTGGATTTTGTGTTTTTAATCCTAATTTTAAACTTCTAAACCTCTATCTTCATTCTGTTAACTCTAAATTTGGTTAGTAAGCTTAACAATAGGATGAGGCTAGGAAAAAGGAGGTAACATAGAGATGAAAAAATATAACTAAGGATTGGAGAAGATGGCATTTGATTTGATAAGATGATGGAAGAGAGATATACGAGGCAGTTAAAAGAGTAATGTAATATTGAGAGTAATGAATGAGATATTCGTGGACATTCATGAATTGATATCAATGAGACGAGTTATGAATTATAATTGAGAATGAATTTGATATGTATGAGCTAGGAAAGGTTAATTCTTGAGCTTGGGATGTTGTTTTCTCCCCATGTTAGCTTGGGATTCTTCCCATGGTTAATCTTTGAGCTTCGGGTGTTGTCTCTTCCTCCCATGTATGTCATTGAGTTTGGGGTGTTCTCTCCCCCATGTCAGCTTGGGAATTCTCCCCATGGTGAATTTTGAGCTTGAGGACATGTCGGGCTGGCTAGGTAACCGACAGTTGATATCAACAGCCATAGGACAATCATACATCATGTGCATATTGTATGATTTTCTTGCTAATGAACTATATGGGATTGCCTACGTGATTATAATCTGCTACTTTTCATAATTGCTATCTGTATTACTTGTTAGCCACTTGTGTTTGCCTTGTTTTTCTTGTTTGTTTGTGCAACTCGTAGAAGTCGGAGGAAAGGTGAAAAAGATTAGTGTGCAGGTTAAGTTTGGTTAGGTTGAGAACCCTTAGATGACCACCTATTTATGGCTTCTGTCTTTAATTTCTTAAGCTTTATATCTGAGTGTTGGCGTTCTAGGATTGCCTCTGGCATTCCCACGACCTTATATCTTATATGCGTGGCACCTTTACCATGTTGAGAACCTCTGGTTCTCATCCCATACTGTGTTGTTATTTTTCAAATACAGGTCAGGAGGCACCTCGGTAGGCGTCTGGAGCTTTTGCAGTGAAGTGGTTTCCTTTTGGGGTTTCTTTTGATATTTTGATATATGTACATATAGATTCTCCTCTAATATACTTGTTTATTTTGTATCTCCTAGAGGTTTATGTAGAACTAGGGTTTTATGTATGTATTTTGAGCTTCGGGCTATGTTTATATGTATGTAAATATTCTCCGGCTAGCCTTGGCTTCACAGGCTGAGTTAGGAGCTAGTTATTTTGTATCCTTGACTCTCTATTCTCACTTTCTGTCTATTTATACTTGATATCTTTAGATTTCTTCGCATGCAAGTATTCTTGTTTTTTGAGTGTTGCGCTTTTTATTTTGCGATTTTGTTTTACCTGTTTTTCAAGGCTCCTCGTATATTACCCTCTTTCCAATACTATTATGTAAATATTTTTTTAGAGGTCATAATACCACACCACCTCTGTTTTACGACTTAAGCATAAAGTTTTGTGTGGTAGGGTGTTACAAATTTTTTTTATAAGTTATAATAATAAATTTTTTTATTTCATAATTGTTACTTTGTAAGATATATCTATCCACCCAAATTCAAAAGTACACAAAGCAAGAAATAAGAGATATTTTTTTCTTATTATTATATTTGTTATTATTAGTCTTATGAATGTGTTTTTTATTTTATTTTTGTTAAGTATTTACAATTTAATTCATAATCTTATTTTGTTAAATAAATACAAATATATAAATATTATATAATGCATTATATATTATATTGTGTGATGAAGATGGAATATTAAAAAATATAATTATTATTATTTTGACTATTAAATTTAATTTACATAATAAATTTTTTAAGCATGAATCCGAAAAAAGTTGAACTCCAAACTTTAATTTTGAGGTTTTATATTGTTACTTTATAACTTTATATATTGTTTAATATATCGTGTTTGATTAACGAATACATCGGTGTAGGTATAATTTTCTATCTAAAATTAAACACTAGTACTCAGATATAAAATAAATCATGTATATTAGTTTGATTAGTTTTGTTATAGGATATAAGAGTACTGAATACCAACCAACGATGTTATTAGGATCTCTATTACTTGTGTCAGTTCTATTATCATGCGCTTCCATTCCTGTAGTTTTTAAAAGGTAGAAAATAGATATTAAGGACTAAATGAGTTCAAAACAAAGAAAATTAGTTATCATTATCTATGTCAAGTGTTATGTTACCTGTATCGAATTGATTATGGGTGGTGGCTCTGGCCATTTGTCTAATTGTAGTTAATCGGGCTACCCTTGTATTTGTAGTTAATCGGGTAACTCCACTTGTGTTTGGCGTTAGAGTTGAAATAGGAGTTGTATCAGTTGATATGGCAACTTGTTTTTCTTGTTGAATCATTTCGTGATAAGTTGCACGTCTTCTAGCTAGGTGTTGCTGTCTTTGTTCTTCGGTCATGTTCTGTCGTCTAGCATATCCTATCCAAGTGGATCGACGTTGACGTTATTGATTATTTGTTGAATTTTCCATTTTTATTTTTTTTTCAGAACATAAGGTAGAAAAACGAAAAGAAAAGCAAAGAATTGCAAGTGGAGGAGTATTTTTTATTTTGTTTCACGATTGAGATTGAGCAGTTGCATAACTCCCTCATAAGTTAATGGAGAGTTTACAAAACGTGACTGAGTACGTAGTTTTAGATTATATAAATAGAGGTAAAACAGGAAATATGTAAGACCCAAGACTTTTGAAAAAGGGCTATCATGAGCTAATTTCAAATTCAGTAGCTTTAATTTCAGAAATTTCTTTATTAAAGAAATTTAAAGCAAGTTTCGATTAATTGAATTTGAAATAAATTAAGATTATTATCCAATTTTATAATTATTGAATTATTTTCTATATTCAAATTATAAAGTTGGTGGTTGTGAAATAATAAGGATTTTATATGATTTAGACTAAATAATTAATATTTTAAAATATTAATACTGCTATTTTGGAAAAATAAAGGATTTAATTATATTATTTCTAATTATTAGATTTGAACATTTTATTGAAAATAATTGTGAAATCGATGAACAAATAGTATTTTTATACATTGTTATTGTTAGATTAAAATTTATTTCTAATTACTATATTATCCCTATTTTTATTTGAAATTACAAAAACTACCCTTAAACCTAATTTTTACCTAAACCCTAACCCTGAAACTCTAACCCAGTGACCCGTTACCCTACCCGGTTCCGTTTCACCCACACCCAGCTCCCTAACAATGTAGCAGTAGTAGCTGCAAACTGAAAGAAAGAAACGAAGAAAGAAAGAAATAGAAAGGGAAGGGAGAAGAGGGATCCGTGGAGAAGAAGAAGGAGAGTAGGGGAGGAAGGAGACTGCGCCGGCGCGCTGGGCTTCACCACCGCCGTCGCGTCATTGTCGTCCCTGCAAGCTGCCGTCGCTTCACGAAGAGAGAGAGGGGAGCGTCGGGAAGGAGGGGACGCCGCCGAGGTACCATCGCCGTTCTTTCGTCATCGCCGCTGTTGACAGAAGAGAGAGCGAGATCCGAGAGAGCAGTGAGGGAAGGGCATCGTTGGAGGAGAGCCTGGAAACGTTACCGCCACTGTTCGTCGCGCCGTCACCTCTAGCCCGCGCCGTCGCCAGTCGCGCGAGAGAGAAACACGCCATGAGGGAGTTGCCGCAGTGGAGGAGCTGTCGCGTTTCTGCCGTCACCAGTCTACACGCCGCCGCTGTGCTCCTTGCCGCAGCATCGCCGCTGGAAGAGGAGGGCTCGCCAGTTCTGTCTCTCACTGCCGCTGATGTCCTCCGCCGCTCCTGCCGCCGCAGGTGTTGCCGCCGGAGAAGGAAGCTGCAACTCTGTGTTTCTGATCACCGAGAGTGGTTCTGTGACTTCCGGGACCACCGCCGGAGCTCTGGGCCGAGCCTCTGCCGCCAAGAATGCCCCTGCTGCCACTGAGTTTCACTGCCAGTAAGAGGTTTAAGTTTGATTTCAGTTCTTTTGGAATTTCGAGAAGGTTTTGATGCTGCGTGGTTATTGTAGTTGATCTACCGGAGCTTCTGGACACTACCGGAGCTGTTGACGGGTCGGTTCGGAATTGCAGCTTCCTCATTTTGTTATTTCGGTAAGTAAGTAAGTTTCGAAAAGCCTTGCGATAGTGTTTTGTTGTGTTTGGTTAATGAATATGAGTTTTGGTAACGTGGGGTCGAGTCCTGATTACTATATGTTGCGATTAGAGTCGTTGTGGTTGCTGAGAAAATGGTTTGGAGCAAAGATTGCGGCTGCCACAATTTCGGGCTGAGAGAAAACGAGTTGTGATGCGTTTTAGAGTTTTGATTTTCGACAGTCGAGGTAGGGGCTTTTCTAAAATCTCAATTTCATAATTTGGAATTGTTATAAATGGATACCAATGTGAAAAATACATTTTTTAGTGATTGTACAAGTCTTATGTATTGTCTGGCTATTTTGGATGAATGTGATTATATGTTTGATTGGGTTATTGTTTGGTTTTGATAAAATGGATTGTTGCTGAAGTGTCTCTTTAAAGTTCTGAAAATGTGTTTAATCAGTTGATAAAGATTGATCTTGAGACGACTTTTGATTTTTGTTTGGTTTTGATAAATGGGTTGTTGCTGAACTGTTCTTTTAAAGTTTTGAAATTGGGTTTAATTGGTTGATAATGATTTGATCTTGCAACAATTTCCTTGAGATATGAAAATGAGGTGAATGTTGGATTCAGTTTCCTTTTAAACTGATTTTTTTGGGTTCTGAACCGTTGAAAAAAAAATTGTGGATTGGTTTGGATTGGACTCGGAAAGGGTGGCAGAGTCCAAATTTTAGGGGAGGTGCTGCCGAAATTTTGATAGAATCCGGTACTTTATTGAAATGTTATTTAGAAAATTATGAGTTAAAGACTTCTACTATTTTATTTGAATTATTAAGAACGGGATGATTTATGCTTTTGAAATGAATTATTAAGAAGGAAATCGTGATTTAGTCTCGTTTCTTAAAAAAAGTATTGTATCTCTTTTGGGAGCAAGTTATCTAGATGAAACTTATGTTTTAAGGCTGTTTTAAATGTGAAAAGGGCTATGTCTTTGAATTTGACTTGAGGGATTCAATTGGAGGAGTTTCAGTGACTTTGAAAGAACTTGAACGTCTATTGACAAGTTTCATTTTTAAAATATTTTGGGAAATGTTTTAAGTACTCTTTGAATTCTGAATTTTTGCAAGACTAAAACAATTTTTGAGCAGTTTGGAATGCTTTAGAATTAATCATGGGGTTGAAGCTGGTTTTGTTTAAGTAAAGGAAATGGCTTTGAAAGGAGTAATTGATTACATGACTCGGTCTGACTTAGATCCTATTTTTAATACTCAAATCAGGAAGCCAAGGTTTTAAAGATTTTAAGTGAGTTTGAGAAAATGAGTTATGTTATTCTCCTCTAAAGACTTGAGACTTTGCCGAGTGACTTTTGTTATAAAATCCTGTTGTTAGATGGATGATTTTGAATATTTCAAAATAAATCTTTAATTTGCCATGGTTTTGGAATTTTTGGAAAGAGGATGCCGAGGGTGGCTTTGTTTTTAAAAAGGGAACTTACTTGAGTAAAAGTGGCTTATGAGCCTGAGATGATTTGAGGAATGGGAACTTTAAAGCCAAGGCTAAAAAGAATTGATTTTGATTTCAAAGTAAAGTGAATTGAGAAAAAGTGATTTATGGCCTGAATGATGATTTTATGAATTTGATGATGTTGAATGGTGGAAGTGCTATTTTGTTATGAGCCAGACTGACTGTGTATGATAATGAATTATGGTTTATTGTGGAATATGTTATGAGTCGGATGGCTGACTATGAATCATGAATTTAAGCCAGACGACTGAGATGAATATTGATTTATGGCTGAGAATAAATGCATATATGCTGAGTTATTGAGATTGTGATTGTTGCACTTCCACTTATTTCAGATACGAGTTTCATTGGGTAGAAGCAGTGGCTAGCCACCACGTGCTTCAGGTTGAGACTCGATACTATGCTGACCCTATGTCGTAAGTGTGGCCGGACACTGTGAAAGTTCCGGATGAGCTCGCCCCGGTGAATATACACCAGTGAAGGTGTTGGATTTGAATTATGATTATGATTGTGAATAACTCGAGTTGGGGATGCACGACAGAGGGACAGTCCAATGGTTAGCTACCAGGACTTGTCGGGTTGGCTCTATAACCGATAGATGATATCATCAGCCACTAGGACAGGCATTCATCATATGCATCTATGTGACATTGTTTGGGTGTGCATATTGTATTTGGTTTGCCTTTGTGAATACTTGCGATTATCTGCTAATTGTTCTACTTGCAGTAACTGTTTGTTTGTGCTTGAACTTTCCTACTTGTGTTTGTGACTGGGACTCTGTTGGATTGTGGTGATTGGTTGGTGTTTGGGTTGTTTGGGCCTATAGCCGTGGTTGATCATGAGGTGGGGCGAAGGCCATGTTTGGTTGATGTTCTGGTTTGGAAAAGTATGAACAACTAACCTGGTTCAGCACAGATGAACTTTTTGAAAGGCTTTTGGATTTAATAAGAAATGAATAGTTCCTCTTTCAAAAAAGATTTCAGACTTTTCTTTTTTAGTAAACCTTTGTTTTTGAAAAGATGCATAAGGCGGTTATTAATCACTGTAACGGTTTTATCTCGCGTATCCTATTATAGTAATTCTGCAACCCTATAGTGAGAACCCTTTCGAGGATGATGTTTTCACTCCCCTACAGGTCTTCTCTTTTTAGGTTGCAGACGACGAAGTTCAGAAGATATTATTTATTTTCTGTTAGATGATAATTTTGTATTGTTTTAGTATTATTGTTTCCCTCGCCTTTAATTTTGCAAGTCTTGTAAGTGGGATAGGATTGTGATGAGATGTTTGTAAATTACTATGTATGTATACATATATATTTCCTGTGAGTCTTGTAACTTATATTGTAAGTCTGGATGTTTGTGTTATTTTGAAAAGTTCGGTTAAAGTTTTAAACAGGCTCATATTTTAGTATTAAATATTATAAGCGTCGCGTAATACCCGAGCTATCAGAGTGGCGCAACCGAAAGCGTGACATTATGATAGTTAGGGTGTTACAAAATAAGAATTGGATACTAAATTCCCAATATCCCCATTATATATTACCTATAACTATAAAAATATTACTATAAGAATATTACTCAAAATGTTTAATAAAATATTTTTCTATTATAATGTTATCTCTGTGGGTAAATTTTAATGTTAACTCTCTGTGTAGATATTTTTTAAAAATGATAAAATGCTTATATTTATTGTTAAACATGTATAATTATAATTATTTTAAACATTTTAATTATCTTTAGAGTACTATCAATAAAAAGAGTACTATTAATAAAATGTTTTAGTAATAATTTGTATATTTATTATGTTTAATTTTTATATTATTAAAAGTTAAGTTTTTAATCCTTTTCATGATTGACAGTGAGCAGTTTAATTTTAATCCCTTTTAAGATTGAAAGTGGAAATTCATTGTTGGTTAATGGAGAGGTTATAGAATATTACGTAGTTTTAGTTTATAATGATAGTGGTAAAATATGAAAACAGATTTGGATACCAAATTACCTTTATAAAGATATGGGCAATATAGGAAAACAGATTTGGATACCAAATTTTTTTATCCGCTTTATATATTGTTAAAGATATATAATTTATGAAAATACATCAAATATAGAATAATTATTTAAATAATGCACTACATCTCGAATACTATCTTAACTATAAATATATCTTGAATACTGAGATTTTGAATTATGACGCAATAAAAGTCTGATGTATTCTGAGTACACTCGAAATACGTTTCACGTTGAGAAACACAAGAGCGAAATTAGAGTAATTATTTAAGGGGATTGTGTTTAATGATTTATTAAAATATTTTATATTATTATTTTTAATGATAAAATAAAAAAAACTAAATATATAATCTCAATCAAATATTCATACAAAGATATACATATATGTATTTAATATCTATTAAATAAAAGACATACTACTAATTTTGTCTTTGTTGACATGTATATACAATACTCATTTATTGCACAATTTTTTCTGCAAAATATCAAAATAATTTTAGAATTATTCTCCACATACAAACTATTTTATCATGCAAGTCTATACAAGTCTATACTCTTCCTAAATTAGGCAATAGAAAAATCTAGAAAAATACACTACATATTTAAAGATTACGTTTATTTTCCAAAAAATAATCCTCATTTGGAAAGTTGTATACATATTCTTTGTTCACTCTTGATTCCACTATCTAAAAAAATAAGAAATAATTAATAAATTCTTCTCGAGTACCTAACTATACAATTATTGGCACATGTTAAAAAAAGATCTATAACATAATATTTTATTTACCTATGCGAGTGCAAAAATTAGCCACCATGTTCGAACATCTCACAATTTTGCTCGAAATTTTTAAGAGAATACAACAGTTCTTCAAACTACACTACCTACTCCAAGGACATGTACCCACTGTAATGCACGTCTATTTCACCATGAAACATTTTATATGTGTTGCAATGGGGTAAAGTCTCTTTGCCACAAGTAAATGCTTCTTAGGAATTACTTGAAATCTTCTTAGACCCTTCTGCAGAAGGGAACCATTTCAGGAAACACATTCGTGTTTACAATAATGTTTTTTCTTTTATTTCATGCGGTGTACACATAGACGAACAATTAGCTACAGCAAGTTATGGTATATATACATTCTGTGCTCAAGGATCAATGTACTACAGCATAGGAGGATTTCATCCAGACCAAGGGACGTGGCCACACTTCTTGCAACTGTATATATACGATACTGAGCACGAGTTACAAAATAGGATGTTGGAGAACACACAACTGCATGAAGGTTTGGTTCTGAAGCTACAACAATTGTTGCACCGATATAATCTTTTTATCCATGTATTTTGCCAGCTTGCACAATGACTAGATCTACAAGAGTGTAGCTTGGTGATTAGAGAGCGACCTGCTAATCAACCACAATATAGTCTCCCAACTGCTTCACAAGTAGCAGCCATAATAGTTGGTAATGACATTGAAACAATGGTGCATGGACAAGATGTCAAGGTTCAAACTCATGCTGGTAACCTCAGAAGGATTCAGGAATTTGTTGGCTATTATGATCCACTATAATATCCTTTTCTTTTTCCATTTGGAACGCATGGATGGGATATGAATACTCGAACTCAAAGTGGGAACTAAGTATCATGCCGGACATATTATAGCTATATGCTCCAGGTACAAACTCATATTTTTTTTATATAATTTATAGACTTCTTTAGATGATAGTTTAAACCAATACATCATTTCACAATTTCTAACCATTTTCTAATATTCTCAAAATTCATAGATCTGTCCCGTTGATCACTCAACAGCTTTGCAAGCGGGGAGACTTTTTCAACAATATGTTGTTGACAACTATGTGAAAATATAAATAGGCAAGTTAAGATGGGTTCGACAAAGACAACCGAAACTTCGAGTTGAACTATATCAAGGCTTACAAGATGCTTTGCACACAGGAGAGACTAATGCTGGTAAATATTTTTCGATTTAATGGCTACACGATTGATTATTACGTGTTCCTGAAGTTAATTTTTCAAACTAATAATACTTTTTTCTATAATTAATTTTAGAAAATGTTGGCAGAAGAACGATATTACCATCGTCGTTCGTGGGCAGTCGTCGAGACATGACCCAACGGTATGAGGATGGAATAGCTATTGTTCTTAAAGAAGGCAAACCGGATATTTTTTTCACTATGACATGCAATCCGTCATGGTCAGAAATAGCTTCGAAACTCAGTCCTACTCAAATTTCACATGATCGTCCAGATCTAACAACTAGGATTTTCAGAGCCAAATTCGAACAATTAAAGGAGGATGTCATTACCAAGGGTGTATTGGAAAAGGTGAAAGTTATATTTATGTCACCGAGTTTCAGAAAAGAGGATTGCCACACGTACATATGTTGCTAATCCTAGAAGACAACGATAAGTTGAGTGATCCTGACCAATATGATAGTTTGGTTCGAGCGAAAATACCATGTAAAGAAGCAGAACCACACTTACATGAGGCAGTGCTAAGGCATATGGTCCATGGTCCTTGCGGAATACTTAATCAATCTTCACCATGCATGAAAAATGGTCAATGTAAATGCAACTACCCAAAAGAGTTCGTAGCAGAGACACGACGAGGTGATAACTCATATCCTCAATATAGGAGGCGATTTGATACTCCAATACGTATAAATAAAAATGTCACAATTGACAACAGATGGTAGTTCCGTACAACCCTTGGCTACTACTGAAGTATGATTGCCATATCAATGTAGAGATATATAGCAGTATCAAGAGTATAAAGTATCTATACATGTATTGCTATAAGGGACCAGACCATGTTGCAATGGAGGTTCACAAAAGTTCTTATTATGATGAGATGAAACAGTTTATTGATGCAAGATGGATTGCCGCTCTAGAGGCATGTTGGAGAATATTTAAATTCAACTTTTACCGAATGTACCCATCAGTTGAAAGGTTGCAGGTTCATTTGCCAAATCAACATCAAGTGAGCTTTTATGAGCACCAAACTATTTCTAAAATAGTTAATGATGAATATTTTTCAAGAACAATGCTCACTAAATTCTTTGCACTTAATCGGGCCAATGACCAACAATCTAGGCATCTTTTGTATAGGAAAATCCCAGAATATTACAGTTGGCACAGCAAGGAAAAAGAATGGCATCGACGCAGGTAACAAAAGAGGGCTATCGGTCGGATCTATACCGTTTCACTAATAGAAGGAGAAAAATTCTATTTGAGTATTCTATTGTCAAATGTAAGAGGACCAACTGGTTGGGATGATTTGCTAACGGTGAATGGTGTCCAATATTCATCCTTTAAGCAATCCACTCAGCATCGAGGACTGTTAGAGGGTGATAGCAGTATAAGATCATGTTTGGTTGAGACTTCCATTTTAAGAATGTCATGTGCTTTAAGAAGGTTGTTTGCCACCATCTTAATTTTTTGTGAGCCAACAGATGTAAGAAGATTGTGGATGAGTTTCTTTCATACATGGTAGATGATTATCCATCAACAAGCACTACAACATGCCATGGGTTGACAAATCGTTTGCTTAGGGATTTAAATGACATCCTCCTACAACGTGAAAAAAATATTGCACAATACGATTTACCAGCTCTAACCTCGGACAACAACAATGACAACTTGATGCCTAGAATTATTCAAGAAGAGATGTCCATCGAAGTTCCTCGAGAAGATCTGTGTTCTATAGAAAGATTGAATTATGATCAGTTTGTGGCTTTCAGGTGCATTATGGATACAATTGATCAGAGAAAAAGTGGAGTATTTTTCGTTGATGGACCAGGCAGAACAGGTAAAATATTTCTTTACATAGCTATAATTGCAGACTTAAGAAGTAAATGACATATTATCTTGGTAACTGCATCATCAGGAATAGCTGCAACTTTATTGTCTGGTGGTCGAACAACTCATTCTAGATTTAAGATCCCAATCAATGCAGAGCCATCCTCCATGTGCAATATAAGTAAACAATCTGATTTTGCAAAACTGATTAGGCAAACGACAACGATAATTTGGGATGAAGCGTCAATGGCTAATAAAGAGATAATGGAATCATTAGACCGCACATTACGAGACATCTTAGAAAACAATAATCCATTTGGAGGAAAGGTGATGGTTATGGGAGGGGATTTCCGCCAAGTACTACATGTTGTGCCGAAAGGAAGTAAGTCACAAATGATTTTAGCTTCTATTGTTAAATCACATTTGTGGGCATTCACCGAAATTCTCCACTTGCGACAAAATATGCGATCTCTTAATGATAATGATTTTGCGAAGTATCTTATGCGTATATGGGATGGGATTGAGCCTACCATATGTGAGGACTTGGTACAAATAGAAGCACACATGGTAATACCATGGGAAGGTGAGGCATCATTACACAAATTAATAGAAGAAATCTTTCCAAATTTGCAATCTCATGGGTGGGATGCATCTTACATGGTGGAGAGAGCGATATTGACACCAAAAAATCATGATATGCAACAGCTTAATGATATAGTCATCAACCAATTTCTGGGAGACGAACGAATTTTAGCATCCTTTGATGAAGTAGAAGGAGATACAAATAAACTGTATCAACAAGAATATCTTAACTCAATCTCCACAGCTGGATTGCCACCTCATATGTTGAAGGTAAAAAAAGGTGCTCCTTTGATGTTACTGAGAAACATAGATCCTAAGGCAGGCTTATGCAATGGCATAAGGCTACTGTGTCGAGGAACTTTTCAAAACATGTTAGATGTGAAAATCTTAACACGCCATCACTCTGGACAAAGAGCTTTTCTGTCTCGGATAAAACACAAAACAACTGAGAACTCAGGATTACCCTTTGTGCTTATTAGGAAGCAATTTTCTGTAAGGTTGAGTTTTGTCTTAACGATAAATAAATCACAAGGGCAAACTATCCCTAAGGTAGGGATTTATCTCCCTAAACGTGTGTTCAGCGATGATCAATTATACGTTGCTCTATCTCGAAGTGTTTCTTAGTCAACCACAAAAATCTTAGTCAAAGAAGGAACAATAGATAGAAAAAGTGGACAATTCACAAAGAATGTGGTGTTCAAAGAAATTTTGTTACCTGCACCTCAGGTAATTTATGTGCTTAGCAAATACGTGAGCCTTTTTACGAGTATAATCCGTGTATTATGTAATTTTATCATTACAATATCAACATTGGAATAGATAGTTTTGTTCACTAATTTTAACAACTAATGACTAAGATTTTTAATAGATAAATTGATATCAAGAGAGCTCATCAGCATATTAAAAGAGATAAGCGAAAGGAACTCGAACCTCTGCTTTACCCAACAGGTATGCACCAACTATAATTCACATAAATTATTATAAAATTTTATCATACATCCTTAAAATATATCATTATTGGTTTTTTAAGAAATTATAGTTTGCGATATTTATATTTACTTTGAAAAAAATTCAAAATTTGATTTCTTTAAATGTTGATATCAATTTTATAATTTTAGAAATAAAATTATAAAAATTAAAATTTTAAAACCAATAAAAGGTAGAGGTATGTTTTGTTTGGGATGTTGATAGAGAAGATTTTTGCCGATTCGGAAATTAGATAAAATAATTCCGTTGTGAGTATAGTCCAAACCGACAATCTATCCTCTCAATCAAAGTTTAATATTTTCCAATAAAAACAATTAACCGAGAGTAATGAAACCTCGGGTCGTTCTCCCTCGGAATGCAATTGAAGTGTCACACTTTTGGTTGTGAGGATACGGGTTTTGAAATCAAAGAACGAAAGATTAAAAGAACTAAGAAATAAAAGAACTAAGAGATGATCAAAATTGGGAATTTATGCAATTAAAAGGAAAATAAGGTCAAAACTAGTGAAAATGCTATAAATGCATAAACATCCTTGACTTGGGAATGAGGATCCAAGGAATCCTGTCATTGCCATAACCACAACTATAGTAATTATGATGAGTCAATCTCGCCTAGTCAACCCCTAGCATCGAGGAGTAAGTCAAGCAAGCATAATTGACCTTAATCCATAAGTCCTAGCTCACTTACCAAATTAATTGGTAAAAAGCTAGCGTCAATGGAAACAAGAGTCAACTAACTACCCAAGAATTACCACTAAATGTCGGATATTATGACTCTAGTATCCTAGGAACTCAAATCCCAAGTCAAGGTGTGAAAATCTACTCAAAATTTCCAAGTGGCATTTTCACAAACACTTGGTGGGTATAAAAACCAAAACATAAGAAATTGCAAAGGAAAATAAAAACCATAACCAACATATTCACAATATCAACAATAAACAAGCAATCAAGCAACTATAAAGCATAAAACATTAAATGTATCAATCAAAACTTCAAGAAACTAAAATTGCATATATAAACAAAGTAACTTGAATCATAAGAAAATAAAAATAAAAGATGATGTAATTAAAGAGAAATTGAGGTACTTACAATAAAAGAAGCAAAATCCAAGATAAAAACTTGACTATAAAATGCTACAATGGAAATTGAAGTAAAACCCTAAGAGAGAATTTTCTACTCTACACTACTCCTACTCCTAATGCATATTTGGAGGCCTCCTAAACTAATACAAGCTAACTAAAAACTCCTTCTTTGATATGTCTTCATTCCCCTTTGATATAGCACTTCTAAAAGGCTTCAGCACTCCAAAAATTGGGCCAAGAGAGCCCCAAAGTCGCAAGTCACGTGATTCATTAATGAAGTCACGCGCAGGAACCTGTGCGTATGCACGTTTCGCTGAATTTTCACTTGTGCTTGAGCACAGAGGGTTGTGCATACGCACGCATGCTGATTTTCTTCTTGTGTGTACGCACACATGGCTGTGTGCTTCTCCTTTGTTTTCTTCATGTGTTCTCCCTTTGTACATGCTTCCTTCCACTTTTGCCTAGCCATTCTTGTCTAAATGACCTGAAATCACTCACAAAATATATCACATCATTGAATGGCATAAAAGTGGAATTAAAATCACTAATTTAAGCACAAAAACGCATGTTTTCACATTTAGGTTCAATTTAGGGATAAAACACAAAAGTATGCTATTTTAGTGATTAAGTGTGAGTTTATGTGATGAAATCCATTCAAATCAAGCCAAAATATATCGTCAAATATGGACTCATCAATTCTCCCACACTTAAACAATAGCATGTCCTCATGCTAAACACAAACAAGGAGAATGATTAAAGGGTAACAACTTATTGAATGTAACTATCTATATGCATACAAGTATATTATATATACCTATCTATCTATCTATAGTTCCTATTGGTTTGGTGAAAACAAATAATCAAATTTCCAAGCAAGAGTATAGACATATAGGGCTAAGCAAAGAAATAATTCAATGCAATCAAAATCTAGAGAATTGATTCAACTCATAAAAAAAATGAAGCAACTTGCAAGAATGCATGATAAGAGGTGTGGAGACATAGAATTGAGTAATCGAACCCTCACTAGGTGTATATACACTCTAATCACTCGGTGTTTAGGGTCAAGTCACTCAAGTCTCCTCTAATCATGCTTTCAAGGATTTGCTTTTCATCTAACAATCAACAAGCGTGTGATGCATGAATGCAAGTATCATGAGGTCTTTAGAAGGTTGTAATGGGATTGGGGTAAATGTGAGATGAATATATGGCTAAGTAGACTAAAAGATTGAATCTTTGATTAGCTTAGGTATCCAACTCAACCTATATCAATCAAATCACAAAAATGCATTCTAACCACCAATTACTTCTTTTCATACACATTCATGCCTTAGTTTCTATTCAAAACACATATGCATTTCTTATTCATTCATTTTTTTCTTTCTTTTGAGGAAACCTTTGTCCCCTTTTTGCTATATTATATTTTTTTCTACTTTTTTTTTCTTTTTCTATGACAAATGCATATGGTTAAAGCAAATTGACACATGAATGTGCACCCATTTTCCACATTTTTTCAATAAAATACCCAAAACAAACTTTTTCATTCACTACCAATGTTTTTCATCATTCTCCCACACTTAAATGAAACACACACCTTAACCTAAACTAATCAAGGATACAAATCAAGGTAAATCATGGTTTTCCGCTTAAGGTTGTGATGTGGTGATATTAAAAACAATGGGGTAAATAAGGCTCAAAAGGGGTTAACAACGGTAGATGCAAAGGTAGGTCCATATGGGTGAGTGAGTTTAAATAAAAAATGACCTCAATCATGCTCAATGCATCCAAAACATCAAATATTGGAAATAAAGAATCAAGCAAAACCAAGATCACAATCATAGAAGGAGCATAACACACAATAAACAAAAATAGTGGTTAGAATGTGTAACCACTCAATATAAGCTCAAAAACTCATAAGGTATTTTTTTCTATCTCTCTTCTATGTTCCATAAAAATCATTCAAGCAAGTTTTTTAAAAAAAGAATTTTTCCAAATCAATTCAATAGAACGCCCTAAAAACAAAATTCTTGAAAATCTTTGTTATTTTTCACCAAAATTATTTCCTATATGTATGTATGTTGTGATGGATGCAATTTCAAAAATTTTCTAGTTGTATTCCTAATTTTCAACATCCAAAAACTAACATGAAAAATTAGGACAAAATTGAATTAGGCACTATGCTATTCACATCTTCCAATCACAACTTCTATCTATAATATATATATACCATGCAAAAGATGCAAAATACAATAGTTAGAAATAAACTATGAACAACCTAAGATATATGTACTAGAGAAAAATACAATGCAACAATAAAAATACTCCAAATATTTACAAGAAACATAATAAAAGAAAACAAAAAATAAAGTACAAAGTGTTCGAAAAAGAAAATTTACGCCCCAAAAATGGTGAATCCTCCCCCATACTTAAGCATTACACGGTCCTCCGTGCACAAACACAATCCGGGGAGAATGTCTCTAAGTTCCTCCACCTTCAGCTGGTGGATGCGAGGGCTTGGGTTGCATGGAAATTGCCAAGTCCAATGCATTCTCGGCATCTCCATCCTCGGTGTCCTCCTCCTTCGCCGGCTCCTTGCCATCATAGTCATCCTCGAAAAGAATGAATGGAGTATAATTAAGAATCATAGGGAAAGTGGCACAAAAAGGCAAAGTAAGAAGCAAATAAGCATCTAATTGAGGAAGTTTGCATATTGGTGTGGTATGATGAAAATGAGCCGTGTGTCTATTCCAATTATGCGTGCGGTTAGAACACATACAACGGCTGGTTAAAACGGCATCCACACAATCAAAAAGTAAGCATGGGTTCCTCAATTAAATGGCCTAAGTTGCACGCAATGAGTAAGCATCAATTAAACACAAGTAAGTTTAGGCAATTATAACAAGAGTGAATTGAATTTAGGACATATTGGTTATTGAAATTGTGCAAGTGAAAGCGCAAGATTGATATGAAATAGCACAACAAACAATAACCAATGCAATGATGAAAAAATTACTTATTCATCCTTAGGAATAATGAAATAATCACATGGTTAAGGTGTTTGTTACAAAAAATGACAAGTCTTGATAAGAATCAAGTCAAGTGAACTAAAAAAAATGCAAAGTATTAACAAGGAACAAATACCTTGTTATGTGATTATATTGACTTAAAAACCATGATGAACAAGCAATTCAATTCAATTCACTACATTCAATATGCCCTTGTTAAAAATTCCACCAAAAAGAAGTCAAATGTCACTTTTCATATCAATTTGGTGCTAGCAACTCAAAGCATTAAATAAGTACATTATTGAAATTACAATCCAAGATAGCATCATAATCATGCAAAAGTACACTATTCTTGATTAGAATGCCAAACAAGGATGTACTCTAACACATATGGTAGCTACAACACATGCATTAAACTAAAAGTTCACTTAGGCATTATGTCAAACACATGGTATGCAGTGCACATATTCATCAAATTCAAGCAAAAAATTGAAGCATCAACAACCCATAAATAAAAAATTGAACACTTGCAATGTAACAAACAACAAGTAAGTAAAACTTAAACTAGATTACCAAAATTAAATAATGAAAATGAAAATTAAGCAAGCAAGTAAACAAAACAAGGAAGAGTAAAAAGAGAAGAAGGAAGAAGAAAGAAGAAAGAGAGGGAAGAAGACAGAGAGAGACATGGTGGCGGCCGGACGGTGACGGTGGTGGTCGGAGGGAAGGGTAGGTTGGGTTGGGTTGGTGAAGAAGGAAGAAGGAAAGGCTTAGGGGGGCTGGCGTAACCGGGCATCTTTCTTGATGAACGCCCAGAACGCGACCTGTGTGCACGCACAAAGACGTGTGCGCACGCACAAAAGGGAAAAACAAAGGGGTGCGAACGCACAGGGTGTGCAAGCACTCCTAGCAGGAATGGTGTTACTATGTGAGCGCACGCACAGAACACTTTTTTTTAACAGGGCAAAAGGACCATGTGTGCGTACGCACAGAATGAAAATGTGCTGGGGTGCACTTGCACAGGGTGTGTGAGCGCTGTGAATAGAGCATGTGTCATTAAGTGTGCGTACGCACAGGGTTGTGCGTACGCACAGATGGCAAAAACTAAGGGGCATGTGCGTGCGCACAAGGCTGTGTGCATGCACAGAGCTCTGTTTCTATAACATTTTTAATGCCTCTAAGGCACCAACCATGATATCAATCAAAGGTTTTCAATCCCAAAACATATCATTCTTCAAAAACACATGATCAACATAAAATGCAACTAATTTAAACCTAGAATTCAATCAAACTAAGCTGATCAAAGAGACAAAATTCAATAAGCAAAAGCTAAAAGAAAGAAGATTTGGAAGGATGTTACCATGGTGGGGTGTCTCCCACCTAGCACTTTGGTTTAAAGTCCTCAAGTTGGACTTTTTGAGTGAAGCTTGTGTCATGGTGGCTTATGGTTCCACTCGTCTTTGAGTTGCCACCCATGTTTGCTCTTCAAAGCTCCTCCGGTGTCCCAAACAAAGTACATTAAGCTCTTAAGCAACTTCAAGTAAGTAATTGGGACCGAAAATTGTTGGTTGTTGAGTTGTATGCCCGGATCATACACTTTGGTTTCTCTATCATCCTCTTGTTGATTCTTGCTCTTGCACTTGGATGAACAACCTCCCAAACTTCCTTTGAAGCACCCAAATAAACCTTGGAATCCTCCTAATTGAGCTTTGCACCACTTATGCTTTGAACTCCTTTGGCAACCAACACCTATGTCTTCCTTGTTGAACACCTCAAGAAGGACCTTAAGTTGGTGATCTGTTTCCAAGAGAGCATATTGGTGTGGACCTATGAAGCTCATTGAGGATATTGTCACCCACTCAATTTGCTCTTGGAATGGAGTTACCCTATTGGACTCTTATATGAATACCTCCACTTCTTGGGTGACTACCTCTTCCTCACCACCCATATCTCTCTCAAACATAAAAGGGGAAGGTTCCTCAAGATCATTGAGGGGGTTGACCAAGGTGGTCATTGATGATAGAATCCACTTCTTGATCAAACTCCCTCAATTCTTCGTTTACCTCATCCGGTTCAATTGTTTTACCTTTCTCCTCTTGTGGCTCTAGCTTTAGCTCTACTCCTTCTACCTTAGACTCCATGTTTTTCTCCGCACTATACTCCTTAGTTGATCCTCCACATCCCTCAAGGGAGATGTCTTGATTGCTTGAGCATAGCAAGGTTAAGCGGTTCACCGCTTCGGCTATGGTAGCCATGAACTTCCCTTGCTTCTTTCGGAACCCTTCTTGCTCTTGGAAGAATGCTTGAAGGTTTTGTTGTTCTTGGGGTAAGGGTTGGAGAACTTCATATTTGGGTGAGAAATAAGGTTTAATGGTTGGGAGAAAGGTTGTATAGTTGGCAGGTGTGATATGTGGGTGAGGGTATTGAGGTGGTATATAAGGAGGTGATGGTTCATATGATTGATGACAAGGTGTATAAACATTTTGGTTCCATAGAGGTGTATGGTGTGGTGCTTGAAGGTTTGGTGGTTGAGGGTTGTGTAGAGGGTACCGTTCATATCTTTGGATTTGATATGCACATAAGGGAGGGTTTGACTCGTTGTAGTATGGAGGAGGTTGCTCCTTCCTCATTTGATTCTCTCACTCCATGATGCAATCCCAATTTGAATTCATCATACCTTACAATACAATCATAACCAAGATCCAAGCAACAAGGGTGATATCTTAAAGAGAAAGTGGAAAATAAAAGCAAAAGACATCAATAAACAAGAAAAATAAACACCTAAGTATTAACAAAAATAACCAAATAACCAAAAAGTAAGATATTTACACTATGAACATATTCACAAGAACCTAAGATATAACACCAATTGCATCCCCGAAAACGGCGCCAAAAACTTGATGTTTGGAGAATTACTGCTGGTTCGGAAATTTAGACAAAATAGAATTTCTTCCGTTGTGAGTATAGTCCAAACTGGCAATGGATCCTCTCAATCAAATTTTAATTCAAAGTATAGTTACAATTCAAAACAAGATAACCGGGACTTTTTAAGTCTCGGGTCATCTTCCCTAGGAGTTGCAATTAAGTGTTATGTTATTGTCTATTGTAAATATGTTAATATGTAAATAGCTTGCTTTTTGGTTGTCTTTTGTTTTTGTTAATAGTTAGGATTGGGATCCCGGAGGACATTGGAAATTGAAGCATTGGTGGGAAAGTCAAGCACAAGCCACCATAGCAAGGGCTCTCCCAATTGTCTAACTTAAAGATAATAAATAAAAGTGCTAGGTGGGAGACACCCCACCATAGTAACACCTTTCTAACCCTTTCTTTGTATATAGTCTTAATTCAATGCATTTTGTTTCTTGTAGATAGCTTATATTTAGTTTAATTTCAAGCTTAGTTAGGTTAAATTTTAGTTTGGATAATGTGGTTGTGTAATGTTGGATGTTTTGGGGTTAAAATCCTTTTGTTGAGCTCAAGTTTGGTACCTTAGAGCTCTAAAAATTTTTGAAAAAAAAATAGAGCCTGTGCGCACGCACACTTTCCCCAATTTCTGCACCTGTGTGCACGCACACACCTGTGCGTACGCACACCCCTTTGCACAGCCCCTGTTCGGAGCGCTTGCACACCTTGTGCGTTCACGTCTCCCTCTTTTTTCCTCTCGTGCGTACGTACGAACCTATGTGCGTACGCACAGATGGCGAATCAGGCGTTAAATTCTGACGTTTCATTTTCTTAAAAAATAAAAAAAATCTATCGTGTGTATGCACACATGTGTGCGCGTGCACACACCAATTTTCACCTTCTGCCCGTAGCGCTCGCACATCCTGGTGCGTGTGCACACCCCTGTTCACACTTTTGTGCATATGCACACCTCTGTTTTCTCACCACCTTACTTCTTTTCTTCTCTTATCTCTATTTCTTCTCTTCTTTTCTCTTCTCGTCTCTTCTTTCTTTTCTCCAACCATGATCCACCACTATCATTCATCACCCACCATGCTCCCCTTTGGTTACTTAGTTAGTTAGTTAGTTATTGCATTAGTTAGTTTAATTTTCTGTTTGATGCTAAGTGTTGGATGATTGAGTTGATTTGTCGATTCTGTTGAGATATTGTTGCTAAACTATTGATATTGTTATTGCTATTTATTGTTGGATATCTTCATTGAGGTCATACTTTGTTGCTTGGTATTGAGTTTAAAATGTTGAATATTTGTGCATACCAAGTACTCATAACATTGCCTTTGAGAATGCTTTTGGATTTCTAAATTGCATGTTTTGGCTACCATGTAATTTGATTTCATTATCTATAGATAGGCAATTTGTTCTTAGTTGATGCATTTTTTTAGGTGATACTTGTTATGATTGATTTTTATTTAAGTCACCTAGTTGATGCATTGAAATTAAGGAATTGTGAAATTGAATCATAAGCATACCCAGTGACATTTTTTTAGCTTTTTAAGCTTTGTGGACTATGCTTGCCATGTTTTCTACTTCATGTCAATTAGGTGTTGCTTCATTATCTAATTTGCAAGTGCCTAATTCTTGCTTGAATGCTTTAATGCTTCTTTATTGCCTGTTTGTTTATCTTGGCATACAAGTTTCTTTTTAAGTATCTCAAACACACTAGAATGAGTGAAGTGCATGCTTATTTTGTCTAATTCTGACATAGCTTTCCATGCTAGTATGTGTGTTCTAAACAGCACAACTTAGAATTCACACACTTGTTTCCTTCATGTCACAAGCCTATTCACTCACTCATTTTAGTGATCCATCACCTCATTCCGACAATCTATGCTTCCTTGTTTTTGCATTCACTCGTCTTACGGTGTTATTTCCTCTTTTTCATGAATGATTCATCGTAAGCAACAAAGGAAGCGGAAGAAAGAGCATGCAACAGTCGATTGATCCACCAGCTGAAGGTGGCAATCCGAAGTCGCCATACCCCCTTGCTCATCTTGGATGCACGGAGGACCGTGCAACCCTTTAAGTGTGGGGAGGTCGTCACCGATCGACAATCTTGGGTGACAAAATTCTAATTCCATACACTTGCACATTTTATCTTTCTTAGTTTGTATATATTTTAGAGCTTTAATTGCATTTTTCCATGGTCTATTGCATGTCTTTGCATACATATAATAAGCTTAGTTAAAATGATGAAATTTTTCCAAGAAATTTATCTATAGGGCATTAACATCCAAGTTGATGTGAGTTGGTATTTATTTTATTGAAACTTGCTTGAAATGTATTGTGGAACATGTTTTTGAGCTAAGAACACATAAGCATGTGAGTTTTGAGCCTCATTGTGTGGTTACATCATATAACCACTATTTTCATTCTTGTGTGTTATTCTCTTTCTATGATTGTAATCTTTGATTTGTTTGATTCTTTATGTCCATTGTTTGATGTATATATGCATTTACATGATTGAGGCCATCTTTTCATTAAGCTCACTTGTCCCAAATAGCCTACCCTTTTATCTTCCTTTGTTTACCAACTTTGAGCCTATTTCAATCCTCTTTTGTTCTTAAAAGTTAGCACATTACTAGCCTTAAAGCAGAAAATAATAAATATCCTTCATGTGATCTTTGATTAGCTTAGGCTAGTGAGAGTGTGTATCATCTAAGTGTGGGGAAGTTTGGGAATTTTGGTTGAGATAAAAGTGGATTGTTGTACTTTTGTTGAAAATCTTGGGAATTTGGTACATACTCATGCATCAAATGCTTAAACCATATGCATTGACACCTTTGTATATATATATTTTGTATTGAAAAAAAATGCATATGGGATGTGAATTGAAAAGAATGCATGAGTGTGTGAAAAAGTGAATTATGGGTAGCTAGGTATTGTATTAGAATTGAATAGGTTGTTATGTGTGTTAGGTGAGAGCTTAAGTTAATCAATGATTCAAATCTCAAGCTCACTTAACCATATGCATCCTCACCTTTACCTTAGCCCCATTACAACCTATAAAAAGTCCTCATGATACTTGTATGCATACATTGAATGATTGTTAATTTTTAGATGAAAAATAAATCTTAGAAAGCTTGATTAGAAGAGAGTTGAATGAATCAACCCTAAACACTTGAGCAATTAAGAGTGCATACACATCCGGTGAGGGGTTTGATTACTCAAATTCTATGTTTCTGCCTTTCATTATCCCCTATCTTGCAAGTTTATAAATTCTCTTCTAGAACTCAATTCAATTGTGAAATTGATTTGATTGTTATTGCTTTAGCCCTTATGTCTATATATGTATTCTTGGAATTTGATTTATTTTAACTAAGTAGTTGCATTCATTTAGATAGATTGCATATAGGTAGTTTCCTTGCATTGAATAAATGTAATACCCCTTGTTTCTTTCTTGAGTATAGCATGAGGACATGCTATTGTTTAAGTGTGGGGATGTGATGAATCTATATTTCATGGGATTTATTTGCTCTAATTGGATGGATTTCATCAACTTTCCTTGCATTTATTCAATGAAATAGCTTAATTTTGTGAATTCTCCATAAATTGTGCTCAAAAGTGAAAACATGCTTTTTAGGCCATTATTTGCTAGATTTTATCCACTTTAATTCCATTTGATGTCTTGATGTGTTTGTTGAATGATTTCAGGCTACAAGGCTAATATGGATGAAAGAAGTGAAGAAATGGAGTTTGGAGCAAATCAGCAAGTGTGCGTACGCACAAACATGCGTGTGTATGCACAAGTGAGAGTCAACAAGTGTGCGTGCGCACAACCCTCTGTGCGTACACACAAGCAGAAAAATAGCAAGTGTGCGTACGCACACGTCTGTGCGTACGCACAGGTCCCAGCATGTGACCTCATTATTGCAATTTGCTGGCAGCGAATTTTGGGCCTCCAAAATCCAATCCAACTTATTTCTGAAGCTATTTCAACCCTAATCCAAGAGGAGGCAAAGGGGGAGCAATTAGGTTTAGCTTAGTATAATGTTGTAGGTCATTCTAGAGAGAGAAGCTCCCCATTCTCTCTAGAAATTAGGGTTATTAGTTTAATTTCTTTGTAATTTCTCTTTTTAATTCTTGTTTTCATCTAGTTTCTTTTACCTTTCTTTGTTCTATTATCTTAATTTCCTTAGTTTATCTTGTTATTTTCTCAATTTTGCCACTTTTATGTATTTGCACTCTTTGTTAATTTTAATTTCTATTAATGCAATTTATGTTTTATGTTCATTTAATGCTTGTTTGAGCTATTGTTATTATTTTCTTGCTTTTGATAGTTAGATTTTATTTTTAATGCAATTTAATATTATTTTATTTTCATGCACACCAAGTATTTGATAAAATGTTTGGCTTAGTTTTTACTTAGTTTTTCCTCACTCTTGGCTTGGAATTGAGGATTTTGGTGACCCTTGAGTCATTGATGTCCATTCTTGATTGATATATTAGAGTAGTTAGCTGATTTGGTTTCCACTAACTCTAAGTCTTCCATTAATAGATTTGACTAGGACTTGTGGATTGAAATCAATTATGCCTATTTGACTTATCCTCGATGTAGGGTTGACAAAGTAAGATTAACTATTCATAATCATCATGTGTTTGTGGTCAATGGCTAGGATAGGTAACCTTTACCCTCAATCCTTGCCAAGAGGTTTCTTAGCATTTGAATTCCCTATTCCTTTTGATTAATTGCCTTTGAATTTAATTGCTTCCATTTAATTTCTTACATGTTTATTTACTCAGTTGCTATTTTTATTACCTGCTTCTCTTGCAATCATAACCCCAATTCTCTCTAGCCAATAATATGACACTTAATTGCAACTCCTAGGGAAGATGACCCGGGACTTAAAAACTCCCGGTTATCTTATTTTGGATTGTGACTATACTTTGAATTAAAATTTGATTGAGAGGATCCACTGCCGATTTGGACTATACTCACAACAGAAGAAATTCAAATTTCCGAACTGGCAATAATTCTCCAAACATCAAGTTTTTGGGTGGCGGTGCTTTGGCGGCGCCGATGGCAGTCAGAAGGAAGTGTGGCTGGGGTAGAGGGGTAGAATGAAGAAAGAAAGGGGTGGGGGTGTAAAATAATTAGATAAAATAATTCCGTTGTGAGTATAGTCCAAACCGACAATCTATCCTCTCAATCAAAGTTTGATATTTTCCAATAAAAACAATTAACCGAGAGTAATGAAACCTCCGGTCGTTCTCCCTCGGAATGCAATTAAAGTGTCACACTTTCGGTTGTGAGGATACAGGTTTTGAAATCAAAGAACGAAAGATTAAAAGAACTAAGAAATAAAAGAACTAAGAGATGATCAAAATTGGGAATTTATGCAATTAAAAGGGAAATAAGGTCAAAACTAGTGAAAATGATATAAATGCATAAATAGCCTTGATTTGGGAATGACGATCCAAGGAATCCTATCATCGCCATAACCACAACTATGGTAATTATGATGAGTCAATCTCACCTAGTCAACCCCTAGCATCGAGGAGTAAGTCAAGCAAGCATAATTGACCTTAATCCATAAGTCCTAGCTCACTTACCAAATTAATTGGTAAAAAGCTAGCGTTAATGGAAATAAGAGTCAACTAACTACCCAAGAATTACCACTAAATGTCGGATATTATGACTCTAGTATCCTAAGAACTCAAATCCCAAGCCAAAGTGTGAAAATCTACTCAAAATTTCCAAGTGGCATTTTCACAAACACTTGGTGGGCATAAAACCAAAACATGAGAAATTGTAAAGGAAAATGAAAACCATAACCAACATATTCACAATATCAACAATAAACAAGCAATCAAGCAACTATAAAGCATAAAACATTAAATGTATCAATCAAAACTTCAAGAAACCAAAATTGCATATATAAACAAAGTAACTTGAACCATAAGAAAATAAAAATAAAAGATGATGTAATTAAAGAGAAATTGAGAGTACTTACAATAAAAGAAGCAAAATCCAAGATGAAAACTTGACTATAAAATGCTACAATGGAAATTGAAGTAAAACCCTAAGAGAGAATTTTCTACTCTACACTACTCCTACTCCTAATGCATATTTGGAGGCCTCCTAAACTAATACTAACTAACTAAAAACTCCTCCTTTGATATGTCTTCATTCCCCTTTGATATAGCACTTCTAAAAGGCTTCAGCACTCCAAAAATTGGGCCAAGAGAGCCCCAAAATCACGAGCCACGTGCTTCATCAATGAAGTCATGCGCAAGGACTGTGCGTACGCACAGATGTGTGCATATGCACATTTCGCTGAATTTTCACTTGTGCGCGCGCACGCATGCTGATTTCCTTCTTGTGCGCACGCACTGGATGTTGTGCGTACGCACACATGGTTGTGTGCTTCTCCTTTGTTTTCTTCATCTTTTCTCCTTTTGTACATGTTTCCTTCCACTTTTGCCTAGCCATTATTGCCTAAATGACCTAAAATCACTCACAAAACATAACACGGTATCGAATGGCATAAAAGTGGAATTAAAATCACTAATATAAGCACAAAAATGCATGTTTTCACATTTAGGTTCAATTTAGGGATAAAACACAAAAGCATGCTATTTTAGTGATTAAGTGTGAGTTTATGTGATGAAATCCATTCAAATCAAGCCAAAATATATCGTCAAATATGCAGTCATCAGATGTATCATTACTTAATTCTAAAGTAATATATAAAACACTACTGAAATATATTGTGATACATATATGCAATAAATAACAGGAAATAGGATTCTAATCGTTATGGAGTACATGGAAGGATGAGCAATCAATTGCATCAATGAGACCAATCGACAACAAAGTAAGGATTACAGCATTAATGACAGTGACAATTGCAATTAAGATACATATTTTTGTTTTAGTGTTATTGATCAAACGTAAAATTAACTCAGGTTCATCCACTCAAAATATATTCTATTGGTTGGGGAGGTACAGTTAAAGCAGACAAAGTAAAAAGAGAAATATTGGATCAAAAGAAAAAAAGGTAATGCAATAAACTTTTATTACATAATCAATATTTTGTCTATTTCGTCCTATATACCAATTATGTTAAAACTTTAACTTTTTTTTCATCCATGAACTCAGAAGAACACAACTAACTCATTTCGATACAAAACCATATCATTGCAGGTAATTGTTATTAAAAAAAAATACCTAAATTGGAGAAGAAGACAAACATGAAGATGCATGATATTTAGGCAAAATTAATCTTTTGTAAATAACTAACATGCATTTTGGTTTATAGATATACTCTTTTTAAATTAGGAAAACATTTTTATCATTATTTCTTGAACTATACCTGTTTCTAATAATATATACATATATCTTTATTGTGTACTTTTATAATTTAGCATTTTAAAGGTTTTTCTTTATAGTAATTTTAATCTCAACAAAATATCATATAAATAAGGCTATGTTAATTTTAAAATGATGGAAAAAAATACTTATCTGATAAATTTGAAGGATGAATGATATATTAACACCAACACTAAAATATGATATAAATAAGATCACGTCAATATTAAAATAAAAAAAGGTGATCTAATAAATTTGAAAAGCGAATAATATATTTTAAAAATAAAATTAATTTCTTAAAAATAATAGAAAAGCGACTGAACAGGTGTTAAGCCGCTAGTTTATTTAATTTAAATTAAAAAATCTATAACGAAAACAAATGACTGCTTCAAATTTCAAATTCACAATAATTGGCCAAAATATCTTCATTTTTCATGCTAGAAAATGCTCTGAAATGGAGAAATAGTGAGACAGGAGAGAGAAGTCACAATATGAGATCAAAATGTGAAATTCAAGAACCACCTTTCTAACGGTCACCCATTACACTCATCCTCGCTCAGACAATTCCCTTTTTCTTCGAAATGCTGAAACCCTATTGATGTGTGAGCATCTTTCCTATCTTTTCCTAATGAATTTGCATTTAAATTGTTGAGTTTAATCAAGAATCAATTATCTTTTAGCCACTATGAATGCTTCTTTGAGTCATGTGCAATTCTGTTTATTTCAGGTAGCATTCGGATGGATTTGATGGAATTTCTATAGAAAAAGAGAAGGAAGCGAATGATGCTGTCAAGCCTGACCTCTCTGCACTATAACTTGAATAACTCGAGATACAGAGGTTCAATTGATGTGATTCTAGTGGCGTTGGAAAGCTAACTTCCAGAGCTGATATATGATAGTCAATACTTCTCTTCCATCAATTTTGCAAGGGTGGCACCTAACTTGAGGATTCTCAAGTTAAGCGCCAAGATCAACTTCATTCATTTATCCAATGAAGCCAAGGTGGCGCCTAACTTGAGAAATATTAGGCACCAAGACAAAGCGAAAGCGTGAAAAGGAGGCTGCCAAGGCTGCGCCTAACTTGAGATTTCTCAAGTTAGGCGTCAAACACAACATCAACACGCACAAGTGGTTCGGCTCTCTTCAAGTTAGGCGTAATCCTCCCTCAAGTTAGGCGTAGCAACACGCAAAACACTCCAAATTGGTGCTGCCTCCCCCACGTCTAACTTGAGATTAGGCGCCACTCCTAGAGAAAGCCATGGTCCCCACGTCCAAGTTTATGATGGCACCGAAGATTCTATTCTGTTTTTATTCTGATTAAAACTCTTATTTTAATTACAAATAGGAAAAGATATTATTGAGTTTTAGGAAATATAATTTACATTAATTAGGATTAGATATAAAAGGGAAAAGAATCATCCCTTCGGGCTCTTCCCTTCTCTTTTCTTCTACCTCATTCCGCAATTTACAATTTTTTAGAATCCTAGTTTTCTCTCTGAACCATGAGCAACTAAAACTCCACTGTTAAGGTTATGAGCTCTGTCTATTGTATGGATTGATACTATTATTTTTCTATTTTAATTCATGTACTGATTTCAATTTCAAGAATTGTTTTTGTCCTTTATCTTATGAATTTAGGTGGAACAGAAGTATGACCCTTGTTCTAATTGAGTTCTTGTATAACTTGGAAAAGCTCTTTACTTGAACAATAGCTTGAAAATAATTTATCCTAAATTTCTAATTATCTGGACTTAACGGGATACGTGATATATAATCCTCTTATATTTGGGTAATTAGGGTTTCTGTGGCATATAAATTAGAATTGAACTTCACCCTTTAATTGGAATTTAGTGATCAAGGAATTGGCGATTGATGAAGGTTCGAGGAGACTAAAAAGATATAAGGAATTAGGGTTTAGTCACATATAGTTTGCCATGAATTGAATCTTGCATGATTAAAATAGTTAGTAAGAAAAGTCAATCCGGAAGATAGATATCTCTGAAACCTTAACTATTTTCTCCATATATATTTCACAAACGTTTACTGCTTATTTTCTGATATTCTGAATTTACTGTTAATGCTTTTGAACTCTCAAAACATCATTTTCTATTTGTCTAACTAAGTAAATCACTTAACCATTGTTGCTTAGTCCATCAATCCTCGTGGGATCGACCCTTATTCACTTAAGGTACTACTTGGTACGACCCGATGCACTTGCCGGTTAGTTTGTGGGTTATAAATTCCGCACCAAGTTTTTGGCACCATTGCTGGGGATTGACTGTGATTGACAACTATTAGTTTTTTGATTGCTTAGATTAGGCGTTTTAGCTTTAATTTTATTTAATTTTGCACTTAAATTTTCGAAATTTTTAGCTACTATTTTTCTGTAATTTCTGAAATTAAGTTTGGTGTCCCCTAGTTATTTTTATTTTAATTTTTTTCTAATTATTTTTCTTAATAATTTCAAAATTTTTGTCCTAATTTCACTTACAATTTTTGAATTTTATTGCCTAGTTTATTTAGTATTTTTATTTTATTTCTTTACATATGTTACCTTACTGGGAATTCTCTACACTCTGAAGTAGAGATTCCCACTTTTTTTCTTGTCTTCTATATGTTTATGAGCAGGAACAGGGACAAGGAACCTCTTATAGATTTTGATCCTGAACCTGAACGGAATTTGAGACGGCATTTGCAACAAGCTAGACTTTACAAGGCTAGTGAAAATCTGAGTGGAACTCTTGAAAGGGAAGCTGCAGAGTCCACCATGGATCAAAATCATACTGCGAATGCCAATATGAAAAATCTGAATGAGAACGAGCAACCTAGAAGAGTGCTTGGCTCATACACTGCTCCCAATGCAGATCTTTATGGCAAAAGTATTATGGTGCCTCCCATAGCTGCAAACAACTTTGAACTGAAGCCACAGCTGGTCACTCTTGTGCAACAAAATTGCCAGTATCATGGACTTCCTCATGAAGATCCAAATCAGTTTATTTCTAATTTTCTGTAGATTTGTGATACTGTTAAGACCAATGGAGTGAATCCTAAGGTATACAAACTCATGCTCTTTCCATTTGCTGTGAGGGATAGAGCAAAGCTGTGGTTAGATTCTCAACCTAAGGAGAGTATGGATACTTGGGATAAGGTGGTCACTGGATTTTTGACTAAATTTTTTCCACCACAAAAGCTGACTAAGCTAAGGGTGGAGGTCCAGACCTTCAGGCAGAAAGATGGTGAGACCCTTTATGAAGCCTGGGAGAGATTCAAGCTACTGACCAGGCAATGCCCTCCGGACATGTTTTCTAAATGGACTCAGCTGGATATCTTTTATGAGGGCTGAACGAACTAGATTTTCTATCGGTAAAGAAATTCATAAATAAATTCCCGTTGTAAGTATAGTTTCTAAACCAATAGAGAATCCTTTCGTACAAAAACTTTGGTTGTCACAATAACAAACCCCTAATAAAATTAATAACCGAAGTATTTAAACCTCGGGTCGACTCTCAAGGAATTGCAGGGAAGTATGATTTATTATTGGTTATGGAAAATTATCTTTTTGGGGTTTATGAATAGTGAACAGGAAAAATAAACTGACAAGAAAGTAAATTAATTATCATGAAAACCATTGCAAGGTATGAGAACTGGAAATCCCATCCTAGTTATCCTTATCAATTGTGATGAGAATTGTTTATTGCTCCCACTTAGTTAACCCTTACTAAATAAAGGAAAGTCAAGTAGACCAATTAATGGGATTTCTCAAGTCCTAGTCAACTCCTATGGAAAGACTAGCTTTAGAGGGATCCAAATTAATCAGCAAATCCCAATTTTTCAATCAACAATGAGTTTGATAACTAAAGTGTCACCAATTACTCAACCAAAGCAAAGGGAGAAGAAATCTAAATTAAATTAAAAGTATCAATATTATGAATTGAAGGAAGCAATCTTAAATCTGAAATACCTCAAATTGTATTAAATAGAAAATCAAATTAAACATAAGAATTCATAAATCAAATAGCAACATAAAGTGATCAAGAAAGGAAATAGATAAACTAGAATGATAGAATAAATTAAAGTAGAAGAGAACAAAAATTAAAGGAACATTGAACCTGGAATTGAGAAAAAGTAATCCTAAAACTAAGAGAAATCCTAAATCCTAAAACCTAAGACCTAAGAGAGAGGAGAGAGCCTCCCTCTCTAGAAAACTACATCTCAAACCTAAATTTGTGAATAATTAGAAGTTGTATGAATGAATGAATGGATTATCCCACTTTATAGTCTCTAATCTGTGTTTTTTGGGCCAAAAACTGGGTCAGAAACAGCCCAGAAATCACTGGGGGCGAATTCAAATACGTGCAGGTCGCTGGAATTTCTGCAGAACGATGCGTGCGCGTGATGCACGCGTGCGCGTCATCTATTCTTAAAGAAACTATGGCAAATTATATATCATTTCGAAGCCCCGGATGTTAGATTTCCAACACAACTGGAACTGCCTCATTTGGACTTCTAAAGCTCAAGTTATGGTCGATTTAGTACTAGGAGGTCAGGCTGGACAGCTTAGCAATTCCTTCAGTTTCTTGTATTCCTTCCACTTTTGCATGCTTCCTTTCCATCCTCTAAGCCATTCCCGCCCTGTAATCTCTGAAAAAACTTAACACACATATCACGACATCGAATGGTATAAAGGGGAATTAATTTTTGGTAATTTAGAGGCTTGGGAAGCAAGTTTTCAATTATAGAACAAAATTAAGAAGGAAAATGTAAAATCATGCAAATCATATGAATAAGTGGGTAAAGACTTGATGAAACCACTCAATTAAATACAAGATAAACCATAAAATAGTGGTTTATTAATCCCCCCACACTTAAACATTAGCATGTCCTCATGCTTAGCTCAAGGAGATTAAAAGACTAAATAAGGGAAAGTAAGACTCATGCAATGCAATGCAACCTATGAATGCAACTATATGCTAAACTGATTTTGCCTACTTGGTTAAAAGTAAATAAGTTTTTCAAGACAAATATAAATCAAATATTACTAATTAAAATCATATAGTAAAAATAAGTAAACTTGTAAGAAGACAACTCATGAAAGCAAGGAACATAGAATCAAGCATTGAACCCTCACTGATGGTGTATATGCACTCTAATCACTCAAGTGTATAGGGTAATCATTCTACTCTTCTCTAGTCATGATTTCTAAACTTTGTTCTTCACCTAACCAATCAACAAGTATTTAATGTACCAATGCAAACATCATGAGGTCTTTTCAAGGTTGTAATGGGGTTAAGGTAAAGGTGAGGGTATATATATGGCTAAGTGAGCTATAAATTGAATCTTTGATTAACCTAAGATCTTCACCTATACATTGATACGCAAAAATTAAAATATTAACGCGCAACCGGCAAGTATACCGGGTCGTATCAAGTAGTAAAACTCACCGGAGTGAGGTCGATCGCACGGAGATTGGTGGATTAAGCAACTTTAGTTAAATGGTAATTTTAGTCAAGCAAACATGGTTTTGAATTCATGAGATTTGATTTTTGAATATAATTGCGGAAAGTTAAATGACAAAGAATTTAAAGAACTAGAATAAAGAAGAACAATGAAAGTAAATAACTGAAACTTAAAATGCAAGAAACTTAAATGACATTAAAGATAACTTGCAAGAAAGTAAAGATTGTGAAATTATAAAGACCAGAAAAGTAAACTGCAAGATATAGAAAACAGAATGTAATTGGCAAGAAAGATAAATTGCAAGAAGAAAAAAGGGAATTGGGTAGTGGGTATTCAAAATGACTAAAGAACAAAAGAAATAAGAATTAATAATGGAGAGCTCATTAGGAGTCAAAGATGTAAATTGTCATGAATTGATTTTTGCTTAATTCCTTCTCAATCATGGGTATAGATCCATGGCAGATTGTGAATAATTGAATCCCAATCTCTTGGCAATTCAATTTCTCTCAACACAATCAATTGCCACTCTCGTGATCTAATTGGTTATGAGAAGAGGTGAAGTTCAATTTCTAATCCAAGGCCACACAACTTCCAGGATCTCAACTAAGGAAGGTTACATTTCACATACCAACCCAAAATATATTTATCCAAGAAATCATGAAAGGATGAACTCTAAACTGAGTTATATGGCTCCTTTCTCAAGTTCACCATATAATTCATATAGATTCAACCCCTCTCTCGATGGTGATTGAATCTGTGAAGAACAAGAGTTTCCTCTTGGATGAACCACTTTGAATTGAGAAGGAAAAGAAAAGCCATTAACCCATTCAAATAAACAGAGCTCCTCCCCCTAATGAAAATGGGGTTTAGTGAATCATAGCTCTAATTTCAAACATAAATGCAAAAGTAGACATTAAAATTGAGTAGTGAATAATATTGAAGAATGAAGAAGAAGTTCTTGAAAACTGAAATTTAAACTTGCAAAAGAAAACCAACTTCCTCTCTGCTATGCTTCCCAAATCGGGAGTGTAGTACAAAGCAGAGTAAAAAAAACTAGCAAAAGTAACTACTATGATGTAAATGTAAAAGTGTCTAAGAGTCCCCCTTTTAGAGTACCAAATTATTCTCTATTTATACTATTCCTAAAACTCCTTGAAATTCTCCTTTGGGGTTAGCAATTTGGGCCTTGCTCTTGTTGATTTTGCTTCATGAAAGAATTCTTGTCAAACAGAGGAAACATGACTCATTCTCATTGCTCTGGCCCAATGGCCTGGCGTTACTGGCAAACATGCCAGCCTTGGTACACGTTGCCAACGTGCATGGCAATTTCCTGGGAGTGGGACATGGTGTTTGGGCATTGTTGCCCAAGTTGTTGCCAAACACTTGGCTTGTTTTTCATTCTTACTTCACTTTTTATGCTTGATGTTGCCTGAACTTTGAGCTTCAATCCTTTGCTTCAATATAAACTATTATATATCATTGAAAAGCTTGGAATGTCTTCTTTCCAATGCACTTGGGATCATCTCATTTGGACCTTCCTAGCTCAAGTTATGCTCCACTGAAGAGGGCAAGGTCAGGTTGCCTTAGTTGGGAATTTTTGCCAAACACGCCACTAATAACGTGCTCAATAACTCCTCTAGCCCAATTTCTTGGCCTGGGCATTGTTGTTGGAGTTTCCAAGGAACACGCCAGTTCATCCTTGCCTTGGCAACGTGTTTGAGCATCCTCTTTGGCTCATTCATTCCTCCTTAACTCTCAACTTCATTTTCTTATTTTTGGGGCCTAAAGATGACTCTGATTTGAGCTTCCATTTCATGCTTCACTATAAACTATTATATATCATTGGAAAGCTCTGGATGTCAGCTTTCTAACGCAACTGAAAGCACCTCAATTGGATCTTTGTAACTCAAGTTATGTTCCATTGAAGAAGGTAAGGTCAGGCTGCCTGGCGTTGTTGCCCAAGTTGTTGGCAAAACACGCCAGCAACAACGCGCATCCTTCCTGAACACACACTTGCACGTTGCCAACTTGGTTTCCAAGTTGCCAACTTGCTTCATCACCTCAACTCCAAAATGTGCCCAAAATTCCTCTTTTCTTCTTTTTAGCTTATTTTGTGCTCTTTTGCTTCTTTTTCTTCTTATTTCCTACAAAATTTATAAAATCAAAAGATCAAGGAAATATTCCATTTAAGCACAAAAGAATGCAATAATTAAACACTAATTATCAATTTCTTGTATGAAAAAGTATAGAAAAACATGACATGGTGACATGTCATAACAACACCAAACTTAAACCTTGTTTGTCCCCAAGCAAGAAAAGAATCATGCAATAAAGATTGACAATCCAAGGTAAAAAGAATAGCAACTCAATGTTTATGGTAAGCTAGTTTTCTAAGTATGCTACAATCACAAAAGAAATGTAAATGATTGATGCTTCTATCTAGTTTAATTTATGAAATCTTTGTCTTATATTCCTTCTTTGAAACAAGCTTTTGATTTTCTTATTAGCTTCTCCTTTTGGGTGCTTTGCCCCATGAGTTGATAACAAAGCTACGACTCTAAATGCTTTGTTTTCAAGTATTACCACTTGATACATAAGCACCACAAGCATTTAATTAGAGGACTTCATTAAGCTCATTTGTTTCTTTTCTTGATTCTCTAATAATTGATGCTCAGAGCCTTGAGCTTTGAGGGAGTACTTTTGCACTTGAGCCTAGCCTTGACTTCTAAGTATTTTGTTTTCAAGCATTTTACTTGATACATAAACACCACAAGTACTTAACAATGAAATTGTCATTGGTACTCAGAGCCTTCAGCTTTCTCATTCTTTCCCTTTTTCTTTCTTGCCTTAATTTGTAATTACTTTTTCAAGGTTTTCATGATTTCAAAAGATTTCACAAGACGTCCTAGATGAAAACTTCAATTAAATAAAATCTAATGCACTTGAGCAACAATTAACCAGACTAGCCTTTCAATACTTGTATGCACATGCTAAGTTCTTCTTTAAATCCTTGTTTGTTTATGATCATGATGCGTTTTTTTGCTTTTGAATTCACAAAACTCAAGTTGGTAGTCATAATGTCACAGCAACATATTGCAAATCAAAATTCAAGCTATGCTTATTCATACCACACATGCATACAGAGAGATAAAGACAATCATGCAATTTAGAGTACTGGAAACAAATGAGAGGAAAAGGGACTTTATAACCTTGTAGTTCATCTTCATCATTGTTGTCCTTTTTCGTCTATTTTTCCTCTTCCCTTGCCAAACTCAGAATGCTTGCTCATCCTCAAGCAACAATTAGAACAACGGCTATGGGGCTAAGATGGATCATGAATGTCTTACACAATGAAATGTTAGTAATACACGTGTTCTAAGCAAGCAAAATTAAAGATAATAATCAAGGCACAAGAGACAGAGACAGTGTGATTGCAAACTTAAGAAGGTGAGCACAATACATTACATAAAAGATAAGTGGCACACCAAACTTAGTGTGACACTTTCACTTGAAATTAATGCACGTATCTAGTAAAGATTGGAAGCAAATTTTGTTGCATAGCAATACCAAACTAGAATGCAATCATATGTCAATTTATTTGAATTAAAACTAAACAAAAGGAACTGTTATATGTTGAATACAATCATCAAGCCAAAAATATGTCATGAATAAGGATCTCTTGGTGCTTGTATTAACAAAACAGTTAAGAAGCAAAATAAGTGAAAGCATTAAAAGCAGAGAAATACTAAAGTAGACAGAATAACAAAGTGTCAAACCAAAAGAAAGATAAATTTGCAGAGGCATTGTGATTATGCAGACAATTGGTGCTGCTGGATGACTTGCATATAAAAATAAGTGGTACACCAAACTTAGAATCTTAGTGTGACACTTTCATGTAAAATTGATGCAATCATCCCAAGGGATTGAAAACGATTTGTTGCAGGGCAACACCAAACGTAGAATGTAACCATGTGCCTATTTATTGAATTTAAACAAAGCAAAGAAAGAAAACAAAGCAAAGAAGAGAAACGTTACCTACTGTTGGTATGTTGTTCTTCACTTTCTTCCTCTTCTTCCAGTTTGTTAAGAGGAAAGACCTCAAGGGAGGAGAAGATTCAGCTATTACCCCTTGTCTTGGTCTCTCCTCAGAAAGCTTTCTTTTGTTAATGGCTTGATTGAGCTTGCTTGCTGGATCAGGGGGAGGATTGCTTGTAGTTGACCTTCTCTTCTTCATGAATATTGTCCTTTGTAGCTTGGTCACAATCCTCTTCTCGGTGCTTTTGTTAATTGCCTTCACTTCATTGAATCCAAGTCTTGGTGGTTGTGTGATTGTTGGAGTGTTCTCTTCATCAAGAGCTTTTTGAATTGATGGTTCAGTGGCCGCTTCCTTCCTGTAATCTTCTGCTTCAATTGAATGTGAATCTCCTTGATTTTCTTCCTCTATTTCTTCTTCATGATTTTCCATTAAGTTCTTTGGGAGGAAATCTTCATGTTCCATTGTCACTTCAATTAGCCTCTATGGACATGGAATCCTTGGCTCATGTTCCTTATCCTTTATTGCAATTTCACTTGACATAGGGACCTTTTGTTCTTGTTTTTCCACTTCCTCACCCATAAATTGGTCTTCATCCTTACTGTTTGATGGTTTTAAGTTCTCCCTTGTTTGCTCTAAAGGCCCATTCATCTTCTTGAGGATGATTTCTTTCCAGGATTGGGGTTGTGTGTATCTTTCCACGAGTTTTCTATGTATTTCAATGGCTTGAAGGTAATCCTCATCTGCTGGTTCAAGAGATGAAGGTTGAGAGTAATTTTGGTGACATGGGTGTGTTGTGGTGAAGTTGTGTTGAGGGGTGTGGAATGAGTTGTGTGATTGATGGGATGACTTGTATGGATTTTGGAAGAAACTTTGTGTTGAGGTATAATCAAGTGATGAAGAACTTTCAAATGAGAAACTGGGACGTGAGGGTGGATGCTCTTTCATTCCTTGGTGATACTCCCAGCCACCATTAGAATAACGACTTGAATCATTTTGTGGTGGTGGGAAGTATCCCATATGATTCTCTTGCTCATCTTGTGTCTCTGAAGCAAATCTCCATGAATTGGAGTGCTCAGAATTGGTATTTTCTTGGTGATATTCCCAGCCACCATTAGAGATTGGTGATGGTGGGTAATATCCCATAAAATTTGTTTGATCATAAGATGAGTTGAACTCCATTTGAATTTTGTAAAACACAACACCAAGGAAAATTGAAATTCATATCTCAGAGATGAATTTCTTAGTGAGGCAATAACTCAAACACCTTAGTGTCAAAAAGAAATAAAAAAATTAAAAGAACTGTACAAAGCAAAAACAAAGAAAATGCTTAATCTAGACCACCATTCACTTAATCATTGTTAATTTTTGCCAATCCCCGGCAACGGCGCCAAAAACATGATATGCGAAAATTAAAATATTAACGCGCAACCGGCAAGTATACCGGGTCGTATCAAGTAGTAAAACTCACCGGAGTAAGTCGATCCCACGGAGATTGGTGGATTAAGCAACTTTAGTTAAATGGTAATTTTAGTCAAGCAAACATGGTTTTGAATTCATGAGATTTGATTTTTGAATATAATTGCGGAAAGTTAAATGACAAAGAATTTAAAGAACTAGAATAAAGAAGAACAATGAAAGTAAATAACTGAAACTTAAAATGCAAGAAACTTAAATGACATTAAAGATAACTTGCAAGAAAGTAAAGATTGCGGAATTATAAAGACTAGAAAAGTAAACTGCAAGATATAGAAAACAGAATGTAATTGGCAAGAAAGATAAATTGCAAGAAGATAAAAGGGAATTGGGTAGTGGGTATTCAAAACGACTAAAGAACAAAAGAAATAAGAATTAATAATAGAGAGATCATTAGGAGTCAGAGATGTAAATTGTCATGAATTGATTTTTGCTCAATTCCTTCTCAATCATGGGTATAGATCCATGGCGGATTGTGAATAATTGAATCCCAATCTCTTGGCAATTCAATTTCTCTCAACACAATCAATTGCCACTCTCGTGATCTAATTAGTCATGAGAAGAGGTGAAGTTCAATTTCTAATCCAAGGCCACACAACTTCCAGGATCTCAACTAAGGAAGGTTACATTTCACATACCAACCCAAAATATATTGATCCAAGAAATCATGAAAGGATGCACTCTAAACTGAGTTATATGGCTCCTTTCTCAAGTTCACCGTATAATTCATATAGATTCAACCCCTCTCTCGATGGTGATTGAATCTGTGAAGAACAAGAGTTTCCTCTTGGATGAACCACTTTGAATTGAGAAGGAAAAGAAAAGCCATTAACCCATTCAAATAAACAGAGCTCCTCCCCCTAATGAAAATGGGGTTTAGTGAATCATAGCTCTAATTTCAACCATAAATGCAAAAGTAGACATTAAAATTGAGTAGTGAATAATATTGAAGAATGAAGAAGAAGTTCTTGAAAACTGAAATTTAAACTTGCAAAAGAAAACCAACTTCCTCTCTGCTATGCTTCCCAAATCGGGAGTGTAGTACAAAGAAGAGTAAAAAAAAACTAGCAAAAGTAACTACTATGATGTAAATGTAAAAGTGTCTAAGAGTCCCCCTTTTAGAGTACCAAACTATTCTCTATTTATACTATTCCTAAAACTCCTTGAAATTCTCCTTTGGGGTTAGCAATTTGGGCCTTGTTCTTGTTGATTTTGCTTCATGAAAGAATTCTTGTCAAACAGAGGAAACAGGGCTCATTCTCATTGCTCTGGCCCAATGGCCTGGCATTACTGGCAAAAACGCCAGCCTTGGTACACGTTGCCAACGTGCATGGCAATTTCCTGGGAATGGGACATGGTGTTTGGGCGTTGTTGCCCAAGTTGTTGCCAAACACTTGGCTTGTTCTTCATTCTTACTTCACTTTTTATGCTTGATGTTGCCTGAACTTTGAGCTTCAATCCTTTGCTTCAATATGAACTATTATATATGATTGAAAATCTTGGAATGTCTTCTTTCCAATCCACTTGGGATCATCTCATTTGGACCTTCCTAGCTCAAGTTATGCTCTATTGAAGAGGGCAAGGTCAGGCTGCCTTGGTTGGGCGTTTTTGCCAAACACGCCACTAATAACGTGCTCAATAACTCCTCTAGCCCAATTTCTTGGCCTGGGCATTGTTTCTGGAGTTGCCAAGGAACACGCCAGTTCATCCTTGCCTTGGCAACGTGTTCGAGCATCCTCTTTGGCTCATTCATTCCTCCTTAACTCTCAACTTCATTTCTTGTTTTTGGGGCCTAAAGATGACTCTGATTTGATCTTCCATTTTATGCTTCACTATAGACTATTATATATCGTTGGAAAGCTCTGGATGTCAGCTTTCTAATGCAACTAGAAGTACCTCAATTGGATCTCTGTAGCTCAAGTTATGTTCCATTGAAGAAGGCAAGGTCAGGCTGCCTGGCGTTGTTGCCCAAGTTGTTGGCAAAACACGCCAGCAACAACGCCCTTAGTGTCTGAGGCTCTAAATAAAGCCAAATTTTGAGTCTTTAAATGAACTCCAATCTCATGCTATGATATATGGTTGGAAAGCTCTTGATGTCTACTTTCCAATGCCACTGAAATCACCTCATTTGGAGTTTTCTAGCTCAAGATATGCTCCTTTGAAGAGGGCAAGGTCAGGCTGCCTGGCGTTGTTGCCCAAGTTGTTGGCAAAACACGCCAGCAACAACGCGCATCCTTCCTGAACACACACTTGCACGTTGCCAACTTGCTTCATCACCTCAACTCTAAAATGTGCCCAAAATTCCTCTTTTCTTCATTTTAGCTTATTTTGTGCTCTTTTGCTTCTTTTTCTTCTTATTTCCTACAAAATTTATAAAATCAAAAGATCAAGGAAATATACCATTTAAGCACAAAAGAATGCAATAATTAAGCACTAATTATAAATTTCTTGTATGAAAAAGCATAGAAAAACATGACATGGTGACATGTCATCATACATACACTCTTTAAAATTATGTCTAGCTACCCAAAATTCCCACTTTTGTATATTTTACATACTCATGTATCAACTTTTCTTTAATTTCACCACATGTGCATTGATCTTTTATTAAACTTAGTACTGGGATAATTTTGTCCCCTTATTTATTTATTTATATTATATATATTTTTTATTTTTATTTTTATTTTTCTTTTTCTCTTTTCTTTTTTTTTATTGAAAATATAAAAGTAAACATAACATATCAATGCACATGAGTTTTTTAATTTTTTTTTCTGGTCTCATATGAGTATGCACCCAAATTCCCAATACTTTTGTCACTAAACACAACACACTTTCATCAACCTAAGTTCCCACAGTTCCCTACACTTAATTGATACACAATCTCTAACTTAAGCTAACCAAAGATTCACTTGGGGTAATTATTTATTTTTCTGCTTAAGGCTAGTGATGTGGTAACATATAGAACAAATGGGGATAAAAAGGCTCAAGGTGGCTAACAAGGGTGATTAAAAGGGTAGGCTATTTGGGATAAGTGAGCTAATAACAAATGATGGTCTCAATCATATGCATACATATAAATACACTAAACATTGGACATATAGAATGGAACAAAGCAAAGATTGCAATCATAGGGAAGAAAACACACAAGAATAAAAATTTATGGCTAAATAATGTAACTATGTAATTAAGCTCAAATTCTCACAGGTTGTGTGTTCTTAGCTATAACCCATGTTCCAAATACAACTTTCAACAAGTTTAACAAAAAAATTTCAATTTAAATTAGTGAAAATTTTCAAAAATAGGGTCTTGAAAAGAAACTCATTACTTTAACTAAGCAAAACATACATGCAAGCAATTATTAACATGTAATCTATCCTAACTAACAAAAGAAAAACTAAAAATGTTGATGTCAATAGAGAAAAGTTACCTCCGGAAGTCAGCTACTGACCGACCTCCCCACACTTAAAGCTTGGCACCGTCCTCGGTGCCATCAATCAGGAACAAAGGGGGGCTGGTAGCAGTGTCTCCACAATTGGGGCCGGCATGGCTCTCGGTGTTGGTAGGTAAGGTGGAGTCCAGAGTGTCCTTTGGTCTTTCTCAGGTGGGTGGTTGCCAACAATCAGCTCCTTGAGGTATGTAAATCGGCGCTTGTTACGGTGCTCCATTCGCTTCGCCTGCCGGTCCAGCCGATCCAACCTCTGAAGTATCTGTGGGAGCAGCTGATTTGTTGAAGGTGCTTGTGCTTTTTGTTCTTTTCTTTGCCGGTGACTTGTTAGAGGCTCTCTCTGTACCCTTCCTGGTGGCCATCCTGAAAAGGGAGAAGAGAAAGGGGCATGAATTCAAAGGGATAGAGCAAGGAAGAGGGCAGTACGAGTGATAATCATGCCAAGGTAAAGAAGAATGTCGTTAACACATGGTCGCGACTCCATGCAATTAGGACATCAATGGAAATATAGCATGATAAATTGAGGCAATTAAATGCAAGATGTTTATTGGCATGCTGGCAAAGGCATGAGTAGCATAGATCAAGCATTAAAAGCCAAAATGGATTATCACTCGTAACAAACTAACAATAACGTTTGTATTGACAATCATATTTAATTAATAAAATATTGGAAGGGTTTTATGAAAAACAAGCATTAGAGTAGAATGATAGAATAATTAAGAATTCATAATGCTATACAGGCTTTTTCACAAACACTTGGTATGCATGTTTAATATGATAGGGAAAGTATTAAATTTGAACATGCAAATAACCCAAAAATAATAATTAGTGATAATTGTCAAATAACTCCCTAATAATCCACAAACAAATATGGAAGAAAACAATCACCCAATTAGATTTCTAACACCAAGTAAAATAATGCAAAAATAGATAAATAATAAAAAAGAAGATGAAAAAGAAAATAGAAAGAAAGAACCTTGAGAAGAAGGTGATAAAGAGGGGGTAATGAAGAACGTGAGGTGAAGAAAATATGATGGAAGGGAAAAGAAGAAGAGAAGAGTAAAGAAAGAGAAAGAATGGAAAAAGATGGGAGAATAAAGAAGAAAGAAAAGAAAGAAGAAAGAAGAGGAAAGAAATTAGGATTTAGAAAGATAAGATATGAAAAACAGGGCTGCGCAGGGTTCAGGTGCGGATTTGCGAATGACGCGTACGCGTACTCCACGCGTACGCATGGGTCGCTTACTGAGGGGGCGACGCGTAGGTGTCGGTCATGCATATGCGTGACCATGTTTATGCTATTAGCGTGAGGGCATCGTGGCGCTCGCACAACCCTCTGTTTGTTTTGGGATATGTGCATTGTAGGTATAGTTTCTAAACCAACAGAGAATCCTTTCATACAAAAGTTTGGTTGTCACAAGTAACAAAACCCAATAAAATTTATAACCGAAGTATTTAAACCTCGGGTCGTCTCTCAAGGAATTGCAGGGAGGTATGATTTATTATTGGTTATGGAAAAAGTATATTTTGTTTTGGGTTTTTGAAATAAGGAACAAGTAATTTTAAATGACAAGAAAAATAAATTAATAATTAGAAAATCTCTTGGCAAGATATGAGAACTGGAAATCCTATCCTAGTTATCCTTATCAATTGTGATGAGAATTTTCTGTTGCTCCCACTTCGTTAACCCTTACTAAATAAAGGAAAGTCAAGTGGACTAATTAACTTGATTCTCAAGTCTTAGTCAACTCCTATGGAAAGACTAGCTTAGAGAGATCCAAATCAATCAGTAATCCTAATTTTCAATCAACTGTTGAGTTTGATAACTCAAGTGTTACCAATTACTTAACCAAAACTAAAAGGAGAAAAATCTAAATTAAATTGAAAGCATCATAAATAGAATAAAACAATCATTAATCTAAAATACCTTAAATTGCATTAAATAGAATATTCAAATATTAACATGAAAAGGTTCATAAGCCAATTTGGCAACATAAATCAGATACAAGTAAAAGCATTAGAATAAATAAAAGTAGAATAGAAACATAAATTAAAGTTGGAAACATTGAACCTGATATGAGGAAATAACCATAAAATAGGAGAAATCCTAATTCTAAGACCTAAGAGAGAGGAGAGAGCCTCTCTCTCTAAAAACTGCATCTAAAACCTAAAATTGTATCTTCTGAATGTATGATTCCTTGTTCTCTTTGATTCCTCCATTCTCTGACTTCTATTCTGTGTTTCTGGGCTTGGATCTGGGCCAAAAAGGGGTCCAGAAATCGCTGAGGGCGTTTTCTGCAGATTCCTGCATGTGGTGTCTGTCACGCGTTCGCGTGGGTCACATGTTCGCGTGGGTCATGCGTTCGCGTCATCTGGGAGTTTTCCTTGTCACACGTACGTGTCAGTTGCGCGTACGCGTCGCTTCCATTTTGCGCTAGGCCGCGTCCGCATCGTCCATGCGTACGCGTCGCTGCCTTTTCTTCAAAACTCCATTTTTGTGCTTTCCTTCCATTTTTGTATGTTTCCTTTCTGTCTTCTAAGCTATTCCTGCCCTATGAAGCCTGAAAATGCTTAATACACAGATCACGGCATCAAATGGTAATGAAGGATAATTAAATTTAATAGTTTTAAAGCATAGGAAACATGTTTTCATATATATCATAAAATAAGGAGGGGAAAGTAAAACCCTGCAATTCATATGAATAAGTGGGTGAAGATTTGATAAAAACACTCAATTTGAGCACAAGATGAATCATAAAATAGGGGTTTATCAACCTCCCCACACTTAAACACTAGCATGTCCTCATGCTAAATCTAAGAGAAAAAGTGAAGGTAGAATGGTGGAATCTTATGCAATGCAACCTATTCTAAATGTAAGCTACCTAAATGAAACATGAAATTCTAACTATCATCCACCTATATATATAGAGCTTACATGTGGTTAAATTTGATTCATAATTTCAAGGAATCATACATGCATAGCCAAGCCTAAATCATGTTAAAGCACCTTCACAATTGAGTTGAGTTAAAATATTTCATAAACTTGCAAGACAATTAAATAATTAAATCTGGATATATGGAGATGAGCTATTGAACCCTCACTGGATTTTTGTGTTTGCTCTCTAATCACTCAGTGTTTGGGGTTAATCACTCTATTCTTTTCTATTCATGCTTTCTAAAACTTTGTTCTTCATCTAACCAATCAACAAATATCTAATGCATACATACAAAAATCATGAGGTCTTTTCAAGGTTGTAATGGGGCTAAGGTAAAGGTGAGGATATATATATATATAAGGCTGATGAGCGGATATTTTATACGCTTTTTGGGGTTAATTTCATATAGTTTTGAGTATGATCTAGTTAGTTTTTAGTTTATTTCTATTAGTTTTTAGGAAAAATTCATATTTCTGGACTTTACTATGAGTTGTGTGTTTTTCTGTAATTTCAGGTATTTTTCTGGCTGAAATTGAAGGAGCTGAGCAAAAATCTGATTCAGGCTGAAAAAGGACTGCTGATGCTGTTGGATTCTGACCTCCCTGCACTCAAAGTGGATTTTCTGGAGCTACAGAACTCGAAATGGCATGCTTCCAATTGCGTGAGAAAGTAGACATCCAGGGCTTTCCAGCAATATATAATAGTCCATACTTTGCATAAGGATAGACGACGTAAACTGGCGTTCAACGCCAGTTCTCTGCCCAATTCTGGCGTCCAGCGCCAGAAAAGGATCAAAAGCTGGAGTTGAACGCCCAAACTGGCACAAAAACTGGCGTTCAACTCCACAAATGGCCTCTGCACGTGAATTGCTTAAATCTCAGCCCAGCACACACCAAGTGGGCCCCAAAAGTGGATCTCTGCTTCATCCATCATAGTTTACTCATTTTTTGTAAACCTAGGGTACTAGTTTAGTATTCAAACAACTTTTAGAGACTTATTTTGTATCTCATGACATTTCAGATAAAAACTTTGTATTCTCTGACGGCATGAGTCTCTAAACCCCATTGTTGGGGGTGAGGAGCTCTGCTGTGTCTCGATGAATTAATGCAAGTGTTTCTGTTTTCTATTCAAACACGCTTGTTCCTATCTAAGATGTTCATTCGCGCTTAACTGTGATGAAGGTGATGATTCGTGACACTCATCACCATTCTCAACCCATGAACGTGTGCTTGACAACCACCTCCGTTCTATATCAGATTGAATGAGTATCTCTTAGATCTCTTAATCAGAATCTTCGTGGTATAAGCTAGAATTGATGGCGGCATTCATGAGAATCCGGAAAGTCTAAACCTTGTCTGTGGTATTCCGAGTAGGATTCAAGGATTGAATGACTGTGACGAGCTTCAAACTCCTGAAGGCTGGGCATTAGTGACAAACGCAAAGGAATCAAGGGATTCTATTCCAACCGGATCGAGAACCAACCAGTGATTAGCCGTGCTGTGACAGAGTGCGTGAGCATAGTTTTCACTGGAAGGATGGAAGGTAGCCATTGACAATGGTGATCCACCAACACACAGCTTGCCATAGGAGAACGTGCGTGCGTGAACAAGAAGACAGAGGAAAGCAGATATTCAGAAGACAAAGCATCTCCAAAACTCCAACATATTCTCCATTACTGCATAACAAGTAACCTTTAATTTATGCTCTCTTGGTTATTCACAATTCAACTGATAAACATAATTGACTTCCTGACTAAGATTTACAAGATAACCATAGATTGCTTCAAACCAACAATCTCCGTGGGATTCGACCCTTACTCACGTAAGGTATTACTTGGACGACCCAGTGCACTTGCTGGTTAGTGGTACGAGTTGTGAAAAGTGTGATTCACAATTCGTGCACCAAAGGCTAAGTGAGCTATAAGTTGAATCCTTGATTAGTCTAAGATCTCACCTAACATATATATTCTCTATAAAAAAATTCAAAATTATCCTGGTCTTCCCAATTTTCCCACTTTCTTATTACATACTCATATACCAACTTTATTTTAATTCTACCTCATGTGCATTGATTTCTTCACTAAACTTATTATTGGGGTAATTTTGTCCCCTTATTTACTTATTTAATTAAAAAGGATTTTTTTTTCAATCATAACATATATCAATGCACATGGTATTTTAATTTAAATTGGTTTCTCATGAGCATGCTCCCAAAATTTCTGATTAATTTCTTAATTTAATACCTTTTCTATCAACCCATGTTCCCATGTTTCCCCACAATTAGTGGATACATAATCTCTATCTTGAGCTAACCAATGATTCAACTTGGGATTTTTAATTTCTTTTTCTGCTTAAGGCTAGTGATGTGGTTATAGAACAAAAGGGGATTAAAAGGCTCAAGGGGGCTAACAAGGGTGATGTAGGAGGTAGGCTTATTTGGGATAAGTGAGCAAAAATTCAAATAATGGCATCAATCACATGCATGTATGTATCTACATTCTATATTGGACATATAGATTGAAACAAAGTTGAGATTACAAGCATAGAAAAGAAGTGCGAAACACACAGGAATGAAATTTTATGGTTGAATGTAACCATACAATTAAGCTCAAAAACTCACGGGTTGTGTGTTCTTTGGCTCAAAAACCATATATCAATTATGTATGTCATGCAAGTAGAGAGCAAGAAGTTCCATTCAACTCAATGTGAATCTTAGAATGGCTTTTATAAAATTTAGTATTTTCTTTGAAAAATGTTGTCAATTAACCAACATTTATTGCTATATAGATATAAGGTGTGTGGATTGTTGTGATTCTGTTATACTAAAGTTTCTAGTTTACTCTTTTTATTTTCAATTAAACTAATTCATCATATGCTAAAAGGGTAAACTAAACTAATTAATCCATATGTTCTATATCACAACTAATAAACTAAATGTGCAAACTAAACTAAACTAAATATCTAAGATATATATATAAATCAAAGTGCAAAATGCAGAAATAAAGTAAAAATACAGAAAAATGTGCAAGTACTAAAAGATAAATAAAATAAGATAAAAATAAAATAAAAATAAAAATAAAATACATAAAATAAACAAAATAGGATAAAAGAGAGTCTGAAAAGTGGTTCACCAAAATAAAGTTCGCCGGAGATGGCGACCTCTCCACACTTAAATAATAGCATCATCCTCGAGTTGTGAAAAGTGTGATTCACAATTCGTGCACCAAGTTTTTGGCGCCGTTGCTGGGGATTGTTCGTGTTTGAACAACTGACGGTTTATTTTGTTGCTTAGATTAGGAAAATTTTTCTTTTTTGGTTTAGAGTCTCTTATTATTGTTCTTGGTTAAAAATGTCCTTCTTTAAAACAAGTGTTACATTTTACTGCCCAATTGGCTAGCGCATTAGTCTAAGCCCGTGGCAGTTTGGTACACTCTTTTTAAAATCTTTTTCAAAAATAATATTTTCTCTATTAAATTTTGTGCCAAACTTTAAGTTTGGTGTTTTCCTGTTGATTTCCCTTGAATTTCGAAAAATTTATTTTGGTTTTCAAAAAATTTTGAGTTTGGTGTTCCTTGGTGTTTTCCCTCCAAAATTTTCGAAAATAAGGAGCATTAGATCTAAAAAAATTTTAAATCTTGTGCTATCTTATTGTTTTTCTCTTTCCTCTTAAAAATAAAAAATATCTTTTCTCTCTATTTTAAAAACAAATTTTCGAAATATAGTTCTAAAATTCAGATTTTTCTTTCAAAAATTTAAAACATTTTTTTTTTCAAAATCATCATATCCTTTTCAAAACTTCCTAACCACTTTCTCTCTCCTCAGTTTTTCGAAAATCTTCACTCAATTTTTATTTATTTTATTTTAATTTATTTCATTTTCGAAATAAATATATAAATAAATAAATAAAAATATTTTTTCTATTTTACATCATCTCCCTTTCTCCATCATGGACCTAAGCGGAAATGAACAGTCCAGGAGGACTCTGGGGTCATATTCTAACCCCTCTACTGCTTCATATGGGAGTAGTATCTGCATACCCTCCATTGGAGTCAGTAACTTTGAGTTGAATCCTCAGCTCATTATCATGGTGCAGCAAAGCTGCCAGTATTCCGGTCTTCCACAAGAAGAACCTATAGAGTTTCTGGCACAATTTTTACAAATTGCTGACACAGTACATGATAAGAAAATAGATCAGGATGTCTACAGACTATTACTGTTTCCATTTGCTGTAAAAGATCAAGCTAAGAGGTGGTTAAATAACCAACCTAAAGCCAGCATAAGGACATGAAAACAGCTGACAGAAAAATTCCTGAATCAGTATTTTCCACCAAAAAGGATGACACAGCTAAGGCTGGACATCCAAGGCTTCAAGCAAGGAGATAATGAATCTCTTTATGATGCCTGGGAGAGATACAGGGAGATGCTACGAAAATGCCCCTCTGAAATGTTTTCAGAGTGAGTTCAGTTAGACATCTTCTATTATGGGCTTACAGAAGGAGCTCAGATGTCTCTTGATTACTCAGCTGGTGGATCTATCCACATGAGAAAGACAATTGAAGAGGCTCAAGAGCTCATTGATACAGTTGCCAGGAATCAGCATCTGTACCTAAGCAGCAACCCTTCCATGAATGAAGAGGTTAAAACAGTAACTGCTGAACTCAGTCCTGTAAAACAAGCTGCTGAATTCAATCAGCAATTGGACTTTCTAACAAAGCAACTAGCCAAATTTAAAGACAGGTTACAAGAGACAAGGATGGCTAATATACATATGGACGAACAGTTTAAGCAAACAAAGCAGCAGCTGTCAAGGCAAATAGCAGAAGAATGCCAAGCAGTTCAACTAAGAAGTGGGAAAACATTAAATACCCCACCTCAAGGCAGCAAAAAGCTAAGAAATGAGCAAACCACCCAAAATTCACCTGAGGACAGTAAGAGCCCAGGGAAAAATAATTCTGGCGCTAAAACACCAGAAAATTGGTGGAAGGCTGGCGCTGAACGCCCAGACCATGGCCAAAACTGGCGTTCAATGCCAGAAACAAAGCAGGACTGGCGTTCAACGCCAGAAATGGGCAAGGGTCTGGCGTTGAACGCCCAAAATGGGCAGGATCTGACGCTGAACGCCCAAAATGGGCACAGCTCTGGCGTTCAGACGCCAGGAGCAGACAAGGAGCTGGCGTCCAGTTTCACTCCAGCTTCTAACTCTGGCACTCAATCGCCAATGAGGGATCAGACACACACAAATGCTGAAAACAACCCCTCTAAAAAGACTTCTTCAACCACTTCTGTAGGCAATAAACCTGCAGCAACTAAGGTTGAAGAATATAAAGCCAAGATACCTTATCCTCAAAAACTCCGGAAAGAGGAGCAGGATAAGCAATTTGCTCGCTTCGCAGATTATCTCAGGACTCTTGAAATAAAGATTCCATTTGCAGAAGCACTTGAGCAAATACCTTCTTATGCCAAGTTCATGAAAGAGATCTTGAGTCATAAGAAGGATTGGAGAGAAACAGAAAGAGTTCTCCTCACTGAAGAATGCAGTGCAGTCATTTTGAAAAGCTTTCCTGAAAAGCTTAAAGACCCTGGGAGTTTTCTGATACCATGCATATTAGAAGGTAATTACACCAAGACAGCTTTATGCGATCTTGGGGCAAGCATCAACCTAATACCTGCATCCACTATCAGAAAGCTTGGCTTAACTGAAGAAGTTAAACCAACCCGGATATGTCTCCAACTTGCTGATGGTTCTACTAAATACCCATCAGGCGTGATTGAAGACATGATTGTCAGAGTTGGGCCATTCGCCTTTCTCACTGACTTTGTTGTGCTGGAAATGGAGGAGCACAAGAGTGCTACTCTCATTCTAGGAAGACCCTTCCTAGCAACTGGACGATCCTTCATTGACGTCCAATAGGGGGAAATAACCCTGAGAGTCAATGATGATAAGTTTAAGTTGAACGCTGTCAAAGCCATGCAGCATCCAGACACATCAACAGACTGCATGAAAGTTGATCCTATTGACTCATTGGTAGAAGAGATCAACATGGCTGAGAGTCTCAAATCAGAGTTGGAAAACATCTTTAAAGATGTTCAGCCTGATTCGGAGGATTCAGAGGACATGAAGGAGCCTCTGAAAGTTCTTCTAAAAGAGGAAAAACCTCCTAAACCCGAGCTCAAGCCATTACCACCATCCTTGAAATATGCATTTCTGGGAGAAGGTGACACTTTTCCAATGATCATAAGCTCTGCTTTAAATTCACAGGAAGAGGAAGCACTTATTCAAGTGCTAAGGACACACAAGACAGCTCTTGGGTGGTCCATAGGTGACCTTAAGGGCATAAGCACTGCTAGATGCATGCACAAAATCCTATTGGAGGATAATGCCAAACCAGTGGTTCAACCACAGAGGCGGCTAAATCCAGCCATGAAGGAAGTGGTGCAGAAAGAGGTCACCAAATTACTGGAGGCTGGGATTATTTATCCTATTTCTGACAGCCCCTGGGTGAGCCCTGTTCAAGTCGTCCCAAAAAAGGGAGGCATGACAGTGATTCATAATGAAAAAAATGAACTGGTTCCTACAAGAACAGTTACAGGGTGGCGCATGTGTATTGACTACAGAAGGCTCAATACGGCCACCAGAAAGGATCATTTTCCTTTACCATTCATAGACCAGATGCTAGAAAGACTAGCAGGTCATGATTATTACTACTTCTTGGATGGCTACTCAGGCTATAACCAGATTGCAGTAGATCCCCAGGATCAAGAGAAAACAGCATTCACATGTCCCTCTGGAGTGTTTGCTTATAGAAGGATGCCATTTGGGCTATGTAATGCGCCTGCAACCTTCCAGAGATGCATGCTCTCTATTTTCTCTGATATGGTGGAAAAATTTCTAGAAGTCTTTATGGATGACTTCTCAGTATATGGAGACTCATTCAGCTCCTGTCTTGATCACCTGAAACTTGTTCTGAAAAGATGCCTAGAGACCAACCTAGTTTTAAACTGGGAAAAGTGTCACTTCATGGTGACTGAAGGAATTGTTCTTGGGCATAAAATCTCAAACAAGGGAATAGAGGTGGATCAAGCAAAAATAGAGGTAATTGAAAAATTACCACCACCTGCCAATGTTAAGGCAATCAGAAGCTTTCTGGGGCATGCAGGATTCTATAGGAGGTTTATAAAGGATTTTTCAAAAATTGCAAAACTTCTAAGCAATCTGGTAGCTGCTGACACGCCATTTGTGTTTGACACAGAGTGCCTGCAGGCGTTTGAAACGCTGAAAGCTAAGCTGGTCACAGCACCAGTCATTTCTGCACCAGACTGGACGTTACCATTTGAGCTAATGTGTGATGCCAGTGATCACGCCATTGGTGCAGTATTGGGACAGAGGCATAACAAGCTTCTGCACGTCATTTATTATGCTAGTCGCGTTCTAAATGATGCTCAGAAAAACTACACAACCACAGAAAAAGAATTACTTGCAGTGGTTTACGCCATTGACAAGTTCAGATCATACTTAGTAGGATCAAAGGTGATTGTGTATACTGACCATGCTGCTCTTAAATATCTACTCACAAAGTAGGATTCAAAACCCAGACTCATCAGATGGGTATTGCTTCTGCAAGAGTTTGATATAGAAATAAGAGACAGAAAAGGGACAGAGAACCAAGTGGCTGATCATCTGTCCCGGATAGAGCCAGTGGAAGGGACGTCCCTCCCCTTTCTTGAGATCTCTGAGACGTTTCCTGATGAGCACTTGTTTGCCATTCAGGAAGCACCATGGTTTGCCGATATTGCAAACTATAAAGCTGCAAGGTTCATACCCAAGGAGTACAACAGGATACAAAAGAAGAAATTAATTACTGATGCAAAGTATTACTTGTGGGATGAACCTTATCTCTTTAAGAGATGTGCAGACGGAATAATCCGTAGGTGCGTGCCTAGAGAAGAAGCACAGAGGATCCTGTGGCATTGCCATGGATCTCAATATGGAGGTCATTTCGGAGGTGAGCGAACAGCCACCAAGGTCCTCCAATGTGGCTTCTATTGGCCCACACTCTATAAAGATTCCCGAGAGTTTGTACGTAACTGTGACAGTTGCCAAAGAGCTGGCAATCTGCCTCATGGGTACGCCATGCCTCAACAAAGAATCTTGGAGATTGAGTTGTTTGACGTATGGGGAATTAACTTCATGGGACCTTTCCCACCATCATACTCAAACACTTATATTCTGGTGGCAGTTGATTATGTATCAAAATGGGTTGAGGCCATTGCCACACCCAACAATGATACTAAAACAGTGCTGAAGTTCCTCCAGAAACATATCTTTAGTAGATTTGGCGTCCCTAGAGTACTAATTAGTGATGGGGGCACTCACTTCTGCAATAAACAGCTTTACTCTGCCATGGTTCGGTATCGCCACAAGGTGGCCACTCCATATCATCCACAAACCAATGGGCAAGCTGAAGTCTCTAATAGAGAATTAAAGAGAATTCTGGAACGGACAGTAAATACCCGTAGAAAGGATTGGGCACGGAGCTTGGATGATGCTCTGTGGGCTTACAGGACAGCATTCAAGACCCCTATAGGTACCTCTCCATACCAACTTGTGTATGGTAAGGCATGTCACCTGCCCGTGGAACTGGAACATAAGGCCTACTGGGCAACCAGATTCCTAAACTTTGATGCCAAACTAGCAGGAGAAAAATGATTGCTCCAGCTAAATGAGCTAGAGGAATTCAGATTCACAGCTTTCGAAAATGCCAAGCTTTATAAAGAAAAATAAAAAAAATGGCATGACAGAAAGCTGTCATCTAGAATCTTTGAACCAGGACAGAAGGTCCTGTTGTTTAACTCTAGACTCAGGCTATTCCCCGGGAAACTGAAATCCCGGTGGAGGGGACCATACGTGATTACAAGTGTATCACCATATGGTTATGTGGAGCTTCAAGATATTGATTCTGATAAGAAGTTCATTGTCAATGGACAGAGAATCAAGCATTATCTTGAAGGCAACATTGAGCAAGAATGCTCAAGGCTGAAGCTAGATTAAAAGCTCAGCAAGGTCCAGCTAAAGACAATAAAGAAGCGCTTGCTGGGAGGCAACCCAGCCATGGGGCAACAATCCTCTAAGCATTTTGCCCTATTTCTATTTTTATTTTTATTTTTATTTTTTATATAGAGTTCATTGATAACAAGGTAAATAATCATTTACAGAAGACCTCGGCACATAAAACAGAGAAAAAGAGCTCACTGGCAAGAAAACGCCAGTAAAAGTATATGTTGGGCGTTCAACGCCCAAAATGGGCATCCACTGGGCGTTGAACGCCAGAAAGGGGCACCCACTAGGCGTTGAACGCCAGTAATGGCAGCAGCTGGGCGTTGAACGCCCAGGAGAGCAGCATTTGGGCGCTGAACGCCCAAAACAGGCAGTGTTTGGGCGTTCAAACGCCAGGATAGCAAGGAGGAGCCAAACTCATTTTTCCACACGTATTTCCATTCTAATTTCAAATTTTATGTTTCAATGCATGATTTTTTACATAAACATGTTAAGAACCCTGATTTCTAAAACCCTTAATTTCAAAAAAAATCCCTCTTCCCAAATTCAATCCAACTCTTTTCAAATCTTTTCTGAAAATAAATCTATCTTTTTCATTCTAAAATCTTTTCAACTAATCCATATCTTTTTCAAATCTCCATATTATCTTTTTCAAAATTCAGATTTATCTTTTTCAAAAATCTATCATATCTCTTCAAAATTAAACTATATCTTCTATCTTATCTTTTTCAACTCAATCTTTTTATCTTATCTTTTCCAATTTTTTGAAAACCCACCCCCCCATCCCTTTAAATTTGGGTTCAGCCTCCCTCCTCCTCCATCAACAATTGCACCTAGCTCTCCTTCTATCCCTCTCCTTTCTTTTGCTTGAGGACAAGCAAACCTCTAAGTTTGGTGTGTTTATCCGAGATCACTAAGATCATGGCTCCTAAAGGAAAACAACCCACTCCAAGAGGCAAGAAAGAGAGCGTTCCAAAATCACTTTGGAATCAAGGGAAGTTCTTATCTAAAGAACATTCAGACCATTATCTTAAAATAATGGGTCTGAGATCAGTGATCCCGGAAGTTAGATTCGATCTGAAAGAAGATGAATATCCGGAGATGCAGGAGCAAATTTGAATCAGGAACTGGAAAGTCCTAGCTAATCCTGAAACGAAAGTGGGAAGGAACATGGTCCAGGAGTTCTATGCTAATATGTGGCAGACTGACAAGCAAAAACTATCTGGAACTACCTTCTATGAATTTCGAACCATGGTCAGAGGAAAGATTGTTCATACCACCCCTGACAAGATCAGAGAGATCTTAAAGCTACCTCAGCTAAAGGACGATCCAGACTCCTTCAACAGGAGGATGATGAGAGCAGACATTGACATGGATAAAATTCTAGAGGACATATGTATCCCTGGAGCCAGGTGGACCACCAACACAAAGGGTGTCCCAAATCAACTCAAGAGATAGGATCTCAAACCAGTCGCCAGAGGATGGCTAGACTTCATTGGGCATTCTCTGTTGCCTACTAGCAACCGTTCTGAAGTCACAGTTAAAAGAGCAGTGATGATCCATTGAATCATGATGGGAAAGAAAGTGGAGGTTCATCAGTTGATTTCAGCTGAACTCTACAAAATTGCTAACAAAAATTCTAAAGAGGCCAGGTTGGCTTATCCAAGCGTGATTTCTCTACTCTGCAAGGATGCTGGAGTGAGGATGGGAATAACTGAGTATATCTCAATTGAGAAGCCAATCACCAAAGCATCAATGGAAAAACAACAAGCACAGGATGATCCCATCAAGAAGAGAGCACAGGAATTCCTCCCAGAGATCCCTCAATCTGAATACTGGGAGTATCTTGAGACGTCTGTTACCAAGATACGGGAAGCTATAGAGCAAATAATAAAAGAACAGAAGGAACACAGTCAAATGCTGACCTATATGTTTAAAGAACAAGAGGAGCAAGGGCGTGACTTAAGGGAATTGAAGCGCCAAAAGTCTTCTCTTGTAGGACCGAGCACCCCAAGGATCAGAGGAACCCCCGTTCCCCCAGAATAAAGGTTGTTAATTTCCAATTTCTGCCTTAACTCTGTGACAGTGCCCTTATAGAAGTTTACCTTAGGAGTCATATAGTAGTAATTAGTATGTATTTTGATTTTATCTCCAATTAAGCTATAGTTTATTTTTCTCATCATCAGCAAACATGAATAAAGTAGTAGATCTTTTGAATAAGAGGCAATAAAATTTCGAGTTTTAATAAGAGAAATTCTAATTAGTTAAATGTGGTGGCAATGCTTTCTGTCTTCTGAATGAATGCTTGAACAGTGCATATGTCTTTTGAATTTGTTGTTTAAGACTGTTAAATATGTTGGCTCTTGAAAGAATGATGAGCATGAGACATGTTATTGATAATCTGAAAAATCATAAAAATGATTCTTGAAGCAAGAAAAAGCACCAAAGAACAAAGCTTGCAGAAAAAAAATAGAAAGAAAAAAAAAGCAAGCAGAAAAAGCCAATAACCCTTAAAACTAAAAGGCAAGGGCAAATAAAAGGGATCCCAAGGCTTTGAGCATCAGTGGATAGGAGGGCCTAAAGGAATAAAATCCTGGTCTAAGCGGCTAAACCAAGCTGTCCCTAACCATGTGTTTGTGGCGTGAAGGTGTCAAGTGAAAACTTGAGACTGAGCGGTTAAAGTCAAGGTCCAAGGCAAAAAAAAAAAAAAGAGAAGAGTGTGCTTAAGAACTCTGGACACCTCTAATTGGGTACTTTAGCAAAGCTGAGTCACAATCTAAAAGGTTCACCCAATTATGTGTCTGTGGCATTTATGTATCCGGTGGTAATACTGGAAAACAAAGTGCTTAGGGCCACGGCCAAGACTCATAAAATAGCTTTGTTCAAGAATCATCACACTGAAATAGGAGAATCAATAACACTATCTGAATTCTAAGTTCCTATAGATGCCAATCACTCTGAGCTTCAATAGATAAAGTGAGATGCCAAAACTGTTCAGAAGCAAAAAGCTACTAGACCCGCTCATCTAATTAGAATCTGAGCTTCACTCAAAAACTCTGAGATATTATTGCTTCTCAACCTATTAGTGTTCTATTTTATTTGTCTAGTTACTTGAGGACAAGCAACAGAAAATGAGTAAACTATGATAGATAGTGCAGAAATCCACTTCTGGGGCCCACTTGGTGTGTGCTGGGGCTGAGACTTAAGCTTCTCACGTGCCTGGGCTGTTTTGGGCATTCAACGCCAGGTTGTAACCTGTTTCTGGCGTTGAACTCCAACTTGTAACTTGTTTCTTGCGCTGGACGCCAGACTACAACATGGAACTGGCGTTGAACGCCAGTTTACGTCGTCTATCCTTGGGAAAAGTATGAACTATTATATATTACCGGAAAGCCCTGGATGTCTACTTTCCAACACAATTGAGAGCGCGCCATTTGGAGTTCTGTAGCTCCAGAAAATCCACTTTGAGTGTAGGGAGGTCAGAATCTAACAGCCTCGGCAGTCCTTTTTCAGCCTGAATCAGATTTTTGCTCAGCTCCCTCAATTTTAGCCAGAAAATACCTGAAATCACAGAAAAATACACAAACCCATAGTAAAGTCCAGAAATGTGATTTTTAATAAAAAACTAATAAAAATATACTAAAAACTAACTAAAACACACTAAAAACTATATGAAATTAACCCCAAAAAGCGTATAAAATATCCGCTCATCACAACACCAAACTTAAACTGTTGCTTGTCCTCAAGCAACTAGATAAATAAAATAGAATACAAATAATTTAAGAAGCAATAATATCTCAGAGTTTCTGAGTGAAGCTCAGATTCTAATTAGATGAGCGGGACTAGTAGCTTTTTGCTTCTGAACAGTTTTGGCATCTCACTTTATCCATTGAAGCTCAGAGTGATTGGCATCTATAGGAACTCAGAATTCAGATAGTGATATTGATTCTCCTAGTTCAGTATGTTGATTCTTGAACACAGCTACTTTATGAGTCTTGGCCGTGGCCCTAAGCACTTTGTTTTCCAGTATTACCACCGGATACATAAATGCCACAGACACATAATTGGGTGAACCTTTTCAGATTGTGACTCAGCTTTGCTAAAGTCCCCAATTAGAGGTGTCCAGGGTTCTTAAGCACACTCTTCTTTTTTCTTTGGACCTTGACTTTAACCGCTCAGTCTCAAGCTTTCACTTGACACCTTCACGCCACAAGCACATGGTTAGGGACAGCTTGGTTTAGCCGCTTAGGCCAGGATTTTATTCCTTTAGGCCCTCCTATCCACTGATGCTCAATGCCTTGGGGTCCTTTTTATTACCCTTGCCTTTTGGTTTTAAGAGCTTTGGCTTTTTCTGCTTGCTTTTTCTTTTTTCTTTCTCTATATTTTTTTTCTGCAAGCTTTTGTATTCACTGCTTTTTCTTGCTTCAAGAATCATTTTTATGATTTTTCAAATTATCAATAACATGTCTCATGTTCATCATTCTTTCAAGAGCCAGCATATTTAACAGTCTTAAACATCAAATTCAAAAGACATATGCACTGTTCAAGCATTCATTCAGAAGACAGAAAGCATTGCCACCACATGTAAATAATTAGAATTTATCTTATTAAAAACTCGAAAAATATTGCCTCTTATTCTAAAGAAATTCTTCTATTTTATTCATGTTTAATGATGATGATAAAATTAAATTATAGCTTAATTGGAGATAAAATAAAAAATATAGATACTAATTACTACTATATGATTCCTAAGGTAAAACTAAAATAAAAACAGTTATCACAGAGTTAAGGCTAAGATTGGAATTTAACAACCTTTGTTCTGGGAAGTGGATGTTCCTCTAATCTGCGGGGTGCTTGGTCCTTCAAGAGATAATTTATGGCGCTTTAATTCCCTTAAATCACGCCCTTGCTCCTCCTGTTCTTTAAGCAAATAGCAAAGAATGCTACTTTGTTCCTTCTGTTCTTTCTTTATTTGTTCCATAGATTCTTGCATCTTGGTAATAGATGTTTCAAGATACTCCCAGTATTCAGATTGAGGGATTTCTGGGAGAAATTCCTGTGTTCTCTTCTTGATGGGGTCATCCTGTGCTTGTTATTTTTCCATTGATGCTTTGGTGATTGGTCGCTCAACTGAGATATACTCAGTTATTCCCATCCTTACTCCAGCGTCCTTGCAGAGCATAGAAATCAAGCTTGGGTAAGCCAACCTGGCATCTTTGGAATTTTTGTTTGCAATTTTGTAAAATTTAGTTGAAATCAGTTGATGAACTTCCACTTCTTTTCCCATCATGATGTAATGGATCATCACTGCTCTTTTAATAGTGACTTCAGAACGGTTGCTAGTGGGCAGCAGAGAATGCCCAATGAAGTCCAGCCATCCTCTGGCGACTGGTTTGAGATCTTCTCTTTTGAGTTGATTTGGGACACCCTTCGTGCTGGTGGTCCACCTGGCTCCAGGGATACATATATCCTCTAGAATCTTATCCAGGCCCTTGTCTGTTCTCATCATTCTCCTATTGAAGGAGTCTGGATCATCTTTCAGCTGAGGTAGCTTTAAGATCTCCCTGATCTTGTCAGGGTGGGTATGAACAATCTTTCCTCTGACCAAGGTCCGATAGTCATAGAGAGCAGATCCAGATAGTCTTTGCTTGTCTGTTTGCCATATATTAGCATAGAACTCCTGGACCATATTCCTTCCTACTTTCGTTTCAGGATTAGCTAGGATCTCCTAGTTCCTGATTCGAATTTGCTCCTGGATCTCCGGATATTCGTCTTCTTTCAGATCGAATCTAACTTCCGGGATCACTGATCTTAGACCCATTATTTTGTAATAATGGTCTGAATGTTCTTTAGTTAAGAACTTCTCTTGATTCCAAAGTGGTTTTGGAACACTCTCTTTCTTGCCTCTTGGAGTGGGTTGTTTTCCTTTAGGAGCCATGATCTTAGTGGGTACGGTTTAGTGATCATGGATAAACACACCAAACTTAGAGGTTTGCTTGTCCTCAAGCAAAAGAAAAGAAAGGAGAGGGATAGAAGGAGAGCTAGTGTAGGATGGTGGATGAGAGGAAGGAGGCCAAATGGGTTTTTAAAAGGGAGGGGGTTTTCGAAAATAGGGAGAAAGATAAGATAGAAGATATGATTTTAAAAAAAATAAGTATGATAAGAAAAGATATAATTTAAAATTGAAAAGATATGAAAGATATTTGAAAAAGATAAAATTGGATTTTTGAAAAAGATAATATGGAGATTTGAAAAAGATATTGATTAGTTGAAAAGATTTTTGAATGAAAAGAGATAGATTTGTTTTGAAAATTTTGAAAAAGAGTTAAATTGGATTGAAAAAAAGGATTTGTGCTTATGGATTAAGATACATTTAATATTTTTAAAGAAGGGTTTTTAGAAATTAGGGATTTTAGAAATCAGGGTTTGTAACATGTTTATGCAAGAAATCATGAATTGAAACATGAAAATTAAGATTAAAATGAAAAATATGAAGAAAAAACGAATTTACCTCCTCCCCACCATCCTGGCGTTTGAATGCGCAAACGCTGCATGTTTTGGGCGTTCAACGCCCAACTGCTGCTTCTCCTGGGCGTTCAACGCCCAGCTGTTGCTTCTTTCTGGCGTTGAACGCTAGGAACTCCTTTGTCACTGGGCGTTTTTCTGAACGCCTAGGATGCTGTAAATCTGGCGTTAAACGCCTAGAAGGAGCTTCTTTCTGGCGTTCAACGCCCAGAAGATGCTTCTTTCTGGCGTTTAACGCCCAGATGGCTATCCTTACTGGCGTTCAATGCCCAGTGGATGCTTCTTTTGGGCGTTGAACGCCCAAAACAGACTATTACTGGCATTTTCTTGCCAGTGAGCTCTTTTTCTCTGTTTTGTGTGCAGAATCCTTCTGTAACCCTGTGAACTTATACAATTGACTCTTTACCTTAGTATCAGTGAACTTTATATAAACAAATAAAATCAAGAATAGGGCAAAATACTTAGAGGAAGTGATGCCCCATGGCTGGGTTGCCTCCCAACATGCGCTTCTTTATTGTCTTTAGCTGGACCTTGCTGAGTTTTTAATCTAGCCTCAGCCTTGAGCACTCTTGCTCAACATTGCCTTCAAGATAGTGCTTGATTCTCTGTCCATTAACAATGAACTTCTTATCAGAATCAATATCTTGAAGCTCCACATAACCATATGGTGATACACTTGTAATCACATATGGTCCTCTCCACCGGGACTTCAGTTTCCCGGGGAATAGCCTGAGCCTAGAGTTAAACAACAGAACATTTTGTCCTGGTTCAAAGATTCTAGATGACAGCTTTCTGTCATGCCACTTTTCTGATTTCTCTTTATAAAGCTTGGCATTTTCGAAAGCAGTGAATCTGAATTCCTCTAGCTCATTTAGCTGGAGCAATCTTTTTTCTCCAGCTAATTTGGAATCAAAGTTTAGGAATCTGGTTGCCCAGTAGGCTTTATGTTCCAGTTCCACGGGCAGGTGGCATGCCTTACCATACACAAGTTGGTATGGAGAGGTCCCTATAGGAGTCTTGAATGCTGTTCTGTAAGCCCACAGAGCATCATCCAAGCTTCGTGCCCAATCCTTTCTACGGGTACTTACAGTCCGTTCCAGGATTCTTTTTAGTTCTCTGTTAGAGACTTCAGCTTGCCCATTTGTCTGTGGATGATATGGAGTCGTCACCTTGTGGCGAATCCCATACCAGACCATGGCAGAGTAAAGTTGTTTGTTGCAGAAGTGAGTGCCCCCATCACTGATTAGTACCCTGGGAACACTAAACCTGATGAATATATGTTTATGGAGGAACTTCAGCACTATTTTAGTATCATTGGTGGGTGTGGCAATGGCCTCAACCCATTTTGATACATAGTCAACTGCCACCAGAATATAAGTGTTTGAGTATAATGGTGGGAAAGGCCCCATGAAATCAATACCCCATACATTAAACAACTCAATCTCCAAGATTCCTTGTTGAGGCATGGCGTAACTGTGAGGCAAATTACCAGCTCTCTGGCAACTGTCACAGTTACGTACAAACTCTCGGAAATCTCTGTAGAATGTAGGCCAGTAGAAGCCACATTGGAGGACCTTGGTGGCTGTTCGCTCACCTCCGAAATGACCTCCATATTGTGACCCATGGCAATGCCATAAGATCCTTTGTGCTTCTTCTTTAGGCACACACCTACGGATTATGCCATCTGCACATCTCTTAAAGAGATAGGGTTCATCCCACAAGTAGTACTTTGCATCAGTAATTAATTTTTTCTTTTGTTGCCTGCTGTACTCCTTGGGAATGAACCTTGCAGCTAGTTTGCAATGTCTGCAAACCATGGTGTTTCCTGAATGGCAAACAAATGCTCATCAGGAAAGGTCTCAGAGATTTCAAGAGAGGGGAATGACGTCCCTTCTATTGGCTCTATCCGGGATAGATGGTCAGCCACTTGGTTCTCTGTCCCTTTTCTGTCTCTTATTTCTATATCAAACTCTTGCAGAAGCAACACCCATCTTATGAGTCTGGGTTTTGAATCCTGCTTTGTGAGTAGATATTTAAGAGCAGCATGATCTGTGTACACAATCACTTTTGATCCTACTAAGTATGATCTAAACTTGTCAATGGCATAAACCACTGCAAGCAATTCTTTTTCTGCGGTTGTGTAGTTTTTCTGGGCATCATTCAAAACACGGCTAGCATAATAAATGACATGCAGAAGCTTGTCATGCCTCTGCCCCAGTACTGCACCAATGGCGTGATCACTGGCATCACACATTAGCTCAAATGGTAATGTCCAGTCTGGTGCAGAAATAACTGGTGCTATGACCAGCTTGGCTTTCAGCGTTTCAAACGCCTGCAGATACTCTATGTCAAACACAAATGGCGTGTCAGCAGCTAGCAGATTGCTCAGAGGTTTTGCGATTTTTGAAAAATCCTTTATAAACCTCCTATAGAATCCTGCATGCCCCAGAAAGCTTCTAATTGCCTTAACATTGGCAGGTGGTGGTAATTTTTCAATTACCTCTATTTTTGCTTGATCCACCTCTATTCCCTTGTTTGAAATTTTATGCCCAAGGACAATCCCTTCAGTCACCATAAAGTGACATTTTTCCCAGTTTAAAACCAGGTTGGTCTCTTGGCATCTTTTCAGAACTAGTTTCAGGTGATCAAGACAGGAGCTGAATAAGTCTCCATATACTGAGAAGTCATCCATGAAGACTTCTAGAAATTTTTCCACCATATCAGAGAAAATAGAGAGCATGCATCTCTGGAAGGTTGCAGGCGCATTACACAGCCCAAATGGCATCCTTCTATAAGCAAACACTCCAGATGGACATGTGAATGCTTTTTTCTCTTGATCCTGGGGATCTACTGCAATCTGGTTATAGCTTGAGTAGCCATCCAAAAAGCAGTAATAATCATGACCTGCCAGTCTTTCTAGCATCTGGTCTATGAATGGTAAAGGAAAATGATCCTTTCTGGTGGCTGTATTGAGCCTTCTGTAGTCAATACACATGCGCCACCCTGTAACTGTTCTTGTAGGAACCAGTTCATTCTTTTCATTATGAACCACTGTCATGCCTCCCTTTTTGGGGACAACTTGGACATGGCTCACCCAGGGGCTGTCAGAAATAGGATAAATAATCCCAGCCTCCAGTAATTTGGTGACCTCTTTCTGCACCACTTCCTTCATGGCTGGATTTAGCCGCCTCTGTGGTTGAACCACTGGTTTAGCATTATCCTCCAATAAGATTTTGTGCATGCATCTAGCTGGGCTTATGCCCTTAAGGTCACCTATGGACCACCCAAGAGCTGTCTTGTGTGTCCTTAGCACTTGAATAAGTGCTTCCTCTTCCTGTGGATTTAAAGCAGAGCTTATGATCACTGGAAAAGCGTCACCTTCTCCCAAAAATGCATATTTCAGGGATGGTGGTAATGGTTTGAGCTCGGGTTTAGGAGGTTTTTCCTCTTCCAGAGGAAATTTCAGAGGCTCTTTCATTTCCTCTTAATCCTCCAAATCAGGCTAAACATCTTTAAAGATGTCTTCCAACTCTGATTCAAGACTCACAGCCATGTTGATCTCTTCTACCAAAGAGTCAATAAGATCAACTTTCATGCAGTCTTTTGATGTGTCTGGATGATGCATGGCTTTGACAGCATTCAACTTAAACTCATCATCATTGACTCTCAGGGTTATTTCCCCCTGTTGGACATCAATGAGAGTTCGTCCAGTTGCTAGGAAGGGTCTTCCTAGAATGAGAGTAGCACTCTTGTGCTCCTCCATTTCCAGCACTACAAAGTCAGTGGGAAAGGCGAATGGCCCAACTCTGACAATCATGTCTTCAATCACGCCTGATGGGTATTTAATGGAGCCATCAGCAAGTTAGAGACATATCCGGGTTGGTTTAACTTCTTCAGTTAAACCAAGCTTTCTAATGGTGGATGCAGGTATTAGGTTGATGCTTGCCCCAAGATCACATAAAACTGTCTTGGTGCAATTACCTTCTAATGTGCATGGTATCAGAAAACTCCCAGGGTCTTTAAGCTTTTCAAGAAAGTTTTTCAGAATGACTGCACTGCATTCTTCAGTGAGGAGAACTCTTTCAGTTTTTCTCCAATCCATCTTATGACTCAAGATCTCTTTCATGAACTTGGCATAAGAAGGTATTTGCTCAAGTGCCTCTGCAAATGGAATCTTTATTTCAAGAGTCCTGAGATAATCTGCAAAGCGAGCAAATTGCTTATCCTACTCCTCTTGGCGGAGTTTTTGAGGATAAGGTATCTTGGCTTTATATTCCTCAACCTTAGTTGTTGTAGGTTTATTTCCTACAAAAGTGGTTGAAGAAGCCTTTTTAGATGGGTTGTCATCAGCACTTGTGTGTGTCTGATCTCTCACTGGCAATTGAGTGCCAGAGTTAGAAGCTGGAGTGACGTTAGACGCCAGCTCCTCATCTGTTCCTGGCATCTGAACGCCAGAACTGTGCTTCTTTTGGGCGTTCAACGCCAGATCCTTGCTTGTTTCTGGCGTTGAACGCCAGTCCTGAGCATGGTCTGGGCGTTCAGCGCCATCCTTCCACCCAATTTCTGGCGTTTTAGCGCCATAATTATTTTTCCCTGGGCTCTTACTGTCCTCAGGTGGATTTTGGGTGGTTTGCTCATTTCTTGGCTTCTTGCTGCCTTGAGGTGGGGTATTTAATGTCTTCCCACTTCTTAATTGAACTGCTTGCCATTCTTCTGTTATTTGTTTTGACAGCTGCTGCTTTGTTTGCTTCAATTGTTCTTCCATATTTATGTTAGCCATCCTTGTCTCTTGTAGTCTATCCTTGAATTCGGCTAACTGCTTTGTTAGAAAGTCTAGTTGCTGATTGAATTCAGCAGCTTGTTTTACAGGACTGAGTTCAGCAGTTACTGTTTTAACCTCTTCTTTCATGGAAGGGTCACTGCTTAGGTACAGATGCTGATTTCTGGCAACTGTATCAATGAGCTCTTGAGCTTCTTCAATTGTCTTTCTCATGTGGATAGATCCACTAGCTGAGTAGTCTAGAGAGATTTGAGCTCTTTCTGTAAGCCCATAATAGAAGATGTCTAACTGAATCCACTCTGAAAACATTTCAGAGGGGCATTTTCGTAGCATCTCTCTGTATCTCTCCCAGGCATCATAAAGAGATTCATTATCCCCTTGTTTAAAGCCTTGGATGTCCAGCCTTAGCTGTGTCATCCGTTTTGGAGGAAAGTATTGGTTCAGGAATTTTTCTGTCAACTGTTTCCATGTCCTTATGCTAGCCTTAGATTGGTTATTTAACCACCTTTTAGCTTGGTCTTTTACAGCAAATGGAAACAGTAATAATCTGTAGACATCCTGATCTACTTTCTTATCATGTACTGTGTCAGCAATCTGTAAAAACTGTGCCAGAAACTCTGTAGGTTCTTCCTGTGGAAGACCGGAATACTAGCAACTTTGCTGCACCATGATAATGAGCTGAGGATTCAACTCAAAGCTACTAACTCCAATGGAGGGTATGCAGATACTACTCCCATATGAAGCAGTAGAGGGGTTAGCATATGACCCCAGAGTCCTCCTGGACTGTTTATTTCCGCTTAGGTCCATGATGGAGAAAGGAAGATGATGTAAAATAGAAGAAAATATTTTTATTTATTCAATTATTTATTTATTTCGAAAACAAAATAAATTAAAATAAAATAAATAAAAATAGGTGAAGATTTTCGAAAAAAATGAGGAGAGAAAAGTGGTTAAGAGGTTTTGAAAAGGATATGATGATTTTTGAAAAAGGTTTTAAATTTTGACATAAAAATCTAAATTTTAAAGGTAAATTTTGAAAATTTACTTTAAAATAGAGAGAAAAGATATTTTTGGATTTAAAGAGGAGAGAGAAAAACAATAAGATAGTACAAGATTTAAAATTTTTAGATCTAATGCTCCTTGTTTTCGAAAATTTTGGAGGGAAAACACCAAGGAACACCAAACTTAAAAATTTTAAGATCAAGACACAAGGAAACTCAAGAACACTTTGAAGACTCACAAGAACACAAGAACATGAAGAAAGAACACCAAACTTAAAATTTTTAGAAAACCAAACTAAAATTTTCGAAAAAAAACAAAGAAAAATCAACAAGAAAACACCAAATTTAAAGTTTGGCACAAGATTTATTCAAAGAAAATTTATTTTTGAAAAATATTTTAAAAATAGGCTAGCCAATTACTAAGAACATAAGCACCACGCTCTAGCTAATTGAGCTATAAGTTTAAAGTGTTTTAACAAGGTATAAATAATAAAAGACTCTAAACCAAAAAGAAAAATTTTTCCTAATCTAAGCAACAAAATAAACCGTCAGTTGTCCAAACTCAAACAATCCCCGGCAACGGCGCCAAAAACTTGGTGCACGAATTGTAAATCACACTTTTCACAACTCGTACCACTAACCAGCAAGTGCACTGGGTCGTCCAAGTAATACCTTACGTGAGTAAGGGTCGATCCCACGGAGATTGATGGCTTGAAGCAATCTATGGTTATCTTGTAACTCTTAGTCAGGAAAACAATAAAATAATTCACTTATCAAATTTGATTGCAAGGAATAAAAGGGCAGAACACAAATTATACTTGTATGCAATGATAGAGAATATGTTGGAGTTTTGGAGATGCTTTGTCTTCTGAAATTCTGCTTTCCTCTGTTTTCTGATTCACGCACGCACGTCCTCCTATGGCAAGCTGTGTGTTGGTGGATTACCGTTGTCAATGGCTACCATCCATCCTTCCAGTGAAAAGGGTCCAGATGCGTTGTCACCGCACGGCTAATCATCTGCAGGTTCTCAATCGTACCGGAATAGGATTTACTATCCTTTTGCGTCTGTCACTACGCCCAGCACTCGGGAGTTTGAAGCTCGTCACAGTCATTCAATCCCTGAATCCTACTCGGAATACCACAGACAAGGTTTAGACTTTCCAGATTCTCTTGAATGCTGCCATCAATCTAGCTTATACCACGAAGATTCTGATTAAGAGATCTAAGAGATATTCATTCATTCTACGGTGGAACGTAAGTGGTTGTCAGGCACGCGTTTGTGGAGGAATGATGATGATTGTCACGTTCATCACATTCATATTGAAGTGCGAATGGATATCTTAGATAGGAACACGCATGTTTGAATGGAAAACAGAAATACTTGCATAAATTTATCGAGACACAGCAGAGCTCCTCACCCCCAACAATGGATTTTAGAGACTCATGCCGTCAAAAGGTACAAAATTCAGATCTAAAATGTCATGAGATGCAAAAGAAATCTCTAAAAGTTGTTTAAATACTAAACTAGTAACCTAGGTTTACAGAAAATGAGTAAACTATGATAGATAGTGCAGAAATCCACTTCTGGGGCCCACTTGGTGTGTGCTGGGGCTGAGACTTAAGCTTCTCACGTGCCTGGGCTGTTTTGGGCGTTCAACGCCAGGTTGTAACCTGTTTCTGGCGTTGAACTCCAACTTGTAACTTGTTTCTGGCGCTGGACGCCAGACTGCAACATGGAACTGGCGTTGAATGCCAGTTTACGTCGTCTATCCTTGAGCAAAGTATGGACTATTATATATTTCTGAAAAGCCCTGGATGTCTAATTTCCAACGCAATTGAGAGCGCGCCATTTGGAGTTCTGTAGCTCCAGAAAATCTACTTTGAGTGCAGGAAGGTCAGAATCCAACAGCCTCGGCAGTCCTTTTTCAGCCTGAATCAGATTTTTGCTCAGCTCCCTCAGTTTCAGCCAGAAAATACCTGAAATCACAGAAAAACACAAAAACTCATAGTAAAGTCCAGAAATGTGATTTTTAATTAAAAACTAATAAAAATATACTAAAAACTAACTAAAACACACTAAAAACTATGAAATTAACCCCAAAAAGCGTATAAAATATCCGCTCATCACAACACAAAACTTAAACTGTTGCCTGTCCTCAAGCAACTAGATAAATAAAATAGAATACAAATAATTTAAGAAGCAATAATATCTCAGAGTTTCTGAGTGAAGCTCAGATTCTAATTAGATGAGCGGGACTAGTAGCTTTTTGCTTCTGAACAGTTTTGGCATCTCACTTTATCCATTGAAGCTCAGAGTGATTGGAATCTATAGGAACTCAGAATTCAGATAGTGATATTGATTCTCCTAGTTCAGTATGTTGATTCTTGAACACAGCTACTTTATGAGTCTTGGCCGTGGCCCTAAGCACTTTGTTTTCCAGTATTACCAACGGATACATAAATGCCACAGACACATAATTGGGTGAACCTTTTCAGATTGTGACTCAGCTTTGCTAAAGTCCCCAATTAGAGGTGTCCAGGGTTCTTAAGCACACTCTTCTTTTTTCTTTGGACCTTGACTTTAACCGCTCAGTCTCAAGCTTTCACTTGACACCTTCACGCCACAAGCACATGGTTAGGGACAGCTTGGTTTAGCCGCTTAGGCCAGGATTTTATTCCTTTAGGCCCTCCTATCCACTGATGCTCAAAGCCTTGGGGTCCTTTTTATTACCCTTGCCTTTTGGTTTTAAGAGCTTTGGCTTTTTCTGCTTTCTTTTTCTTTTTTCTTTCTCTATATTTTTTTTCCTGCAAGCTTTTGTATTCACTGCTTTTTCTTGCTTCAAGAATCATTTTTATGATTTTTCAGATTATCAATAACATGTCTCATGTTCATCATTCTTTCAAGAGCCAGCATATTTAACAGTCTTAAACATCAAATTCAAAAGACATATGCACTGTTCAAGCATTCATTCAGAAGACAGAAAGCATTGCCACCACATGTAAATAATTAGAATTTATCTTATTAAAAACTCGAAAAATATTGCCTCTTATTCTAAAGAAATTCTTCTATTTTATTCATGTTTAATGATGATGATAAAATTAAATTATAGCTTAATTGGAGATAAAATAAAAAATATAGATACTAATTACTACTATATGATTCCTAAGGTAAAACTAAAATAAAAACAGTTATCACAGAGTTAAGGCTAAGATTGGAATTTAACAACCTTTGTTCTGGGAAGTGGATGTTCCTCTAATCTGCGGGGTGCTTGGTCCTTCAAGAGATAATTTATGGCGCTTTAATTCCCTTAAATCACGCCCTTGCTCCTCCTGTTCTTTAAGCAAATAGCAAAGAATGCTTCTTTGTTCCTTCTGTTCTTTCTTTATTTGTTCCATAGATTCTTGCATCTTGGTAATAAATGTTTCAAGATACTCCCAGTATTCAGATTGAGGGATTTCTGGGAGAAATTCCTGTGTTCTCTTCTTGATGGGGTCATCCTGTGCTTGTTGTTTTTCCATTGATGCTTTGGTGATTGGTCGCTCAACTGAGATATACTCAGTTATTCCCATCCTTACTCCAGCGTCCTTGCAGAGCATAGAAATCAAGCTTGGATAAGCCAACCTGGCATCTTTGGAATTTTTGTTTGCAATTTTGTAAAATTCAGTTGAAATCAGTTGATGAACTTCCACTTCTTTTCCCATCATGATGTAATGGATCATCACTGCTCTTTTAATAGTGACTTCAGAACGGTTGCTAGTGGGCAGCAGAGAATGCCCAATGAAGTCCAGCCATCCTCTGGCGACTGGTTTGAGATCTTCTCTTTTGAGTTGATTTGGGACACCCTTCGTGCTGGTGGTCCACCTGGCTCCAGGGATACATATATCCTCTAGAATCTTATCCAGGCCCTTGTCTGTTCTCATCATTCTCCTATTGAAGGAGTCTGGATCATCTTTCAGCTGAGGTAGCTTTAAGATCTCCCTGATCTTGTCAGGGTGGGTATGAACAATCTTTCCTCTGACCAAGGTCCGATAGTCATAGAGAGCAGATCCAGATAGTCTTTTGGTGCACGAATTGTGAATCACACTTTTCACAACTCGTACCACTAACCAGCAAGTGCACTGGGTCATCCAAGTAATACCTTACGTGAGTAAGGGTCGAATCCCACGGAGATTGTTGGTTTGAAGCAATCTATGGTTATCTTGTAAATCTTAGTCAGGAAGTCAATTATGTTTATCAGTTGAATTGTGAATAACCAAGAGAGCATAAATTAAAGGTTACTTGTTATGCAGTAATGGAGAATATGTTGGAGTTTTGGAGATGCTTTGTCTTCTGAATCTCTGCTTTCCTCTGTCTTCTTGTTCACGCACGCACGTCCTCCTATGGCAAGCTGTGTGTTGGTGGATCACCATTGTCAATGGCTACCTTCCATCCTTCCAGTGAAAACTACGCTCACGCACTCTGTCACAGCACGGCTAATCACTGGTTGGTTCTCGATCCGATTGGAATAGAATCCCTTGATTCCTTTGCGTTTGTCACTAACGCCCAGCCTTCAGGAGTTTGAAGCTCATCACAGTCATTCAATCCTTAAATCCTACTCGGAATACCACAGACAAGGTTTAGACTTTCCAGATTCTCATGAATGCCGCCATCAATTCTAGCTTATACCACGAAGATTCTGATTAAGAGATCTAAGAGATACTCATTCAATCTGATATAGAACGGAGGTGGTTGTCAGGCACACGTTCATGGGTTGAGAATGGTGATGAGTGTCACGAATCATCACCTTCATCACAGTTAAGCGCGAATGAACATCTTAGATAGGAACAAGCGTGTTTGAATAGAAAACAGAAACACTTGCATTAATTCATCGAGACACAGCAGAGCTCCTCACCCCCAACAATGGGGTTTAGAGACTCATGCCATCAGAGAATACAAAGTTTTTATCTGAAATGTCATGAGATACAAAATAAGTCTCTAAAAGTTTTTTAAATACTAAACTAGTAGCCTAGGTTTACAAAAAATGAGTAGACTATGATGGGTGATGCAGAGATCCACTTCTGGGGCCCACTTGGTGTGTGCTGGGGCTGAGATTTAAGCAAGTCACGTGCAGAGGCCATTTGTGGAGTTGAACGCCAGTTTTTGTGCCAGTTTGGGCGTTCAACTCCAGCTTTTGATCCTTTTCTGGCGCTGGACGCCAGAATTGGGCAGAGAACTGGCGTTGAACGCCAGTTTACGTCATCTATTCTTGTGCAAAGTATGGACTATTATATATTGCTGGAAAGCCCTGGATGTCTACTTTCCAACTCAATTGGAAGCATGCCATTTTGAGTTCTGTAGCTCCAGAAAATCCACTTTGAGTGCAGGGAGGTCAGAATCCAACAGCATCAGCAGTCCTTTTTCAGCCTGAATCAGATTTTTGCTCAGCTCCTTCAATTTCAGCCAGAAAAATACCTGAAATTACAGAAAAACACACAACTCATAGTAAAGTCCAGAAATATGAATTTTTCCTAAAAACTAATGAAAATAGACTAAAAACTAACTAGAACATACTCAAAACTATATGAAATTAACCCCAAAAAGCGTATAAAATATCCGCTCATCACAACACCAAACTTAAACTGTTGCTTGTCCTGAAGCAACCAGACAAATAAAATAGAAGACTAATAGGTTGAGAAGCAATAATATCTCAGAGTTTTCTTGAGTGAAGCTCAGATTCTAATTAGATGAGCGGGACTAGTAGCTTTTTGCTTCTGAACAGTTTTGGCATCTCACTTTATCCATTGAAGCTCAGAGTGATTGGCATCTATAGGAACTCAGAATTCAGATAGTGTTATTGATTCTCTTAGTTCAGTGTGATGATTCTTGAACACAGCTTCTTTATGAGTCTTGGTCGTGGCCCTAAGCATTTTGTTTTCCAGTATTACCACCGGATACATAAATGCCACAGACACATAACTGGGTGAACCTTTTCAGATTGTGACTCAGCTTTGCTAAAGTCCCCAATTAGAGGTGTCCAAAGTTCTTAAGCACACTCTTCTTTTTGCCTTGGACCTTGACTTTAACCGCTCAGTCTCAAGTTTTCACTTGACACCTTCACGCCACAAGCACATGGTTAGGGACAGCTTGGTTTAGCCGCTTAGACTAGGATTTTAGTCCTTTAGGCCCTCCTATCCACTGATGCTCAAAGCCTTGGGATCCTTTTCATCTGCCCTTGCCTTTTGGTTTTAAGGGTTATTGGCTTTTTCTGCTTGCTTTTTCTCTCTTTTTTTTCTGCAAGCTTTGTTCTTTGCTGCTTTTTCTTGCTTCAAGAATCATTTTTATGATTTTTCATATTATCAATAACATGTCTCATGTTCATCATTCTTTCAAGAGCCAACATATTTAACAGTCTTAAACAACAAATTCAAAAGACATATGCACTGTTCAAGCATTCATTCAGAAGACAGAAAGCATTGCCACCACATTTAACTAATCAGAATTTCTCTTATTAAAACTCGAAATTTTATTGCCTCTTATTCAAAAGATCTACTACTTTATTCATGTTTGCTGATGATGAGAAAAATAAACTATAGCTTAATTGGAGATAAAATCAAAATAGATACTAATTACTACTATATGACTCCTAAGGTAAACTTCTATAAGGGCACTGTCACAGAGTTAAGGTAGAAATTGGAAATTAACAACCTTTATTCTGGGGGAACGGGGGTTCCTCTGATCCTTGGGGTGCTTGGTCCTACAAGAGAAGACTTTTGGCGCTTTAATTCCCTTAAGTCACGCCCTTGCTCCTCTTGTTCTTTAAACATATAGGTCAGCATTTGACTGTGTTCCTTCTGTTCTTTTATTATTTGCTCCATAGCTTCCCGTATCTTGGTAACAGACGTCTCAAGATACTCCCAGTATTCAGATTGAGGGATCTCTGGGAGGAATTCCTGTGCTCTCTTCTTGATGGGATCCTCCTGTGCTTGTTGTTTTTCCATTGATGCTTTGGTGATTGGCTTCTCAATTGGGATATACTCAGTTATTCCCATCCTTACTCCAGCGTCCTTGTAGAGCAGAGAAATCACGCTTGGATAAGCCAACCTGGCCTCTTTAGAATTTTTGTTAGCATTTTTGTAGAGTTCAGCTGAAATCAGCTGATGAACCTCCACTTCCTTTCCCATCATGATGCAATGGATCATCACTGCTCTTTTAACTGTGACTTCAGAACGGTTGCTAGTAGGCAACAGAGAACGCCCAATGAAGTCCAGCCATCCTCTGGCGACTGGTTTGAGATCCTCTCTCTTGAGTTGATTTGGGACACCCTTTGTGTTGGTGGTCCACCTGGCTCCAGGGATACATATGTCCTCTAGAATCTTATCCAGGTCAATGTCTGCTCTCATCATCCTCCTGTTGAAGGAGTCTGGAACATCCTTTAGCTGAGGTAGCTTTAAGATCTCTCTGATCTTGTCAGGGGTGGTATGAACAATCTTTCCTCTGACCATGGTCCGAAATTCATAGAAGGCAGTTCCAGATAGTTTTTGCTTGTCAGTCTGCCACATATTAGCATAGAACTCCTGGACCATGTTCCTTCCTACTTTCGTTTCAGGATTAGCTAGGACTTCCCAGTTCCTGATTCGAATTTGCTCCTGGATCTCCGGATATTCATCTTCTTTCAGATCGAATCTAACTTCCGGGATCACTGATCTCAGACCCATTATTTTAAGATAATTGTCTGAATGTTCTTTAGATAAGAACTTCCCTTGATTCCAAAGTAGTTTTGGAACGCTCTCTTTCTTGCCTCTTGGAGTGGGTTGTTTTCCTTTAGGAGCCATGATCTTAGTGATCTCGGATAAACACACCAAACTTAGAGGTTTGCTTGTCCTCAAGCAAAAGAAAAGAAAGGAGAGGGATAGAAGGAGAGCTAGGTGCAATTGTTGATGGAGGATGAGGGAGGCCGAACCCAAATTTAAAGGGATGGGGGGTGGGTTTTCGAAAAGTTGGATAAGATAAGATAAAAAGATTGAGTTGAAAAAGATAAGATAGAAGATATAGTTTAATTTTGAAGAGATATGATAGATTTTTGAAAAAGATAAATCTGAATTTTGAAAAAGATAATATGGAGATTTGAAAAAGATATGGATTAGTTGAAAAGATTTTAGAATGAAAAAGATAGATTTGTTTTCAGAAAAGATTTGAAAAGAGTTGGATTTAATTTGGGAAGAGGGATTTTTTTTTGAAATTAAGGGTTTTAGAAATCAGGGTTCTTAACATGTTTATGTAAAAAATCATGCATTGAAACATAAAATTTGAAATTAGAATGGAAATACGTGTGGAAAAATGAGTTTGGCTCCTCCTTGCTATCCTGGCGTTTGAACGCCCAAACACTGCCTGTTTTGGGCGTTCAGCGCCCAAATGCTGCTCTCCTGGGCGTTCAACGCCCAGCTGCTGCCATTACTGGCGTTCAACACCCAGTGGATGCCCATTTTGGGCGTTGAACGCCCAACATATACTTTTACTGGCGTTTTCTTGCCAGTGAGCTCTTTTTCTCTGTTTTGTGTGCCGAGGTCTTCTGTAAATGATTATTTACCTTGTTATCAATGAACTCTATATAAAAAATAAAAATAAAAATAAAAATAGAAATAGGGCAAAATGCTTAGAGGATTGTTGCCCCATGGCTGGATTGCCTCCCAGCAAGCGCTTCTTTATTGTCTTTAGCTGGACCTTGCTGAGCTTTTAATCTAGCTTCAGCCTTGAGCATTCTTGCTCAATGTTGCCTTCAAGATAATGCTTGATTCTCTGTCCATTGACAATGAACTTCTTATCAGAATCAATATCTTGAAGCTCCACATAACCATATGGTGATACACTTGTAATCACGTATGGTCCCCTCCACCGGGATTTCAGTTTCCCGGGGAATAGCCTGAGTCTAGAGTTAAACAACAGGACCTTCTGTCCTGGTTCAAAGATTCTAGATGACAGCTTTCTGTTATGCCATTTTTTTTATTTTTCTTTATAAAGCTTGGCATTTTCGAAAGCTGTGAATCTGAATTCCTCTAGCTCATTTAGCTGGAGCAATCGTTTTTCTCCTGCTAGTTTGGCATCAAAGTTTAGGAATCTGGTTGCCCAGTAGGCCTTATGTTCCAGTTCCACGGGCAGGTGACATGCCTTACCATACACAAGTTGGTATGGAGAGGTACCTATAGGGGTCTTGAATGCTGTCCTGTAAGCCCACAGAGCATCATCCAAGCTCCGTGCCCAATCCTTTCTACGGGTATTTACTGTCCGTTCCAGGATTCTCTTTAATTCTCTATTAGAGACTTCAGCTTGCCCATTGGTTTGTGGATGATATGGAGTGGCCACCTTGTGGCGAATTCCATACCGAACCATGGAAGAGTAAAGCTGTTTATTGCAGAAGTGAGTGCCCCCATCACTGATTAGTACTCTAGGGACGCCAAATCTACTAAAGATATGTTTCTAGAGGAACTTCAGCACTGTTTTAGTATCATTGTTGGGTGTGGAAATGGCCTCAACCCATTTTGATACATAATCAACTGCCACCAGAATATAAGTGTTTGAGTATGATGGTGGGAAAGGTCCCATGAAGTCAATTCCCCATACGTCAAACAACTTAATCTCCAAGATTCCTTGTTGAGGCATGGCGTACCCATGAGGCAGATTGCCAGCTCTTTGGCAACTGTCACAGTTACGTACAAACTCTCGGGAATCTTTATAGAGTGTGGGCCAATAGAAGCCACATTGGAGGACCTTGGTGGCTGTTCGCTCACCTCCGAAATGACCTCCATATTGAGATCCATGGCAATGCCACAGGATCCTCTATGCTTCTTCTCTAGGCACGCACCTACGGATTATTCCGTCTGCACATCTCTTAAAGAGATAAGGTTCATCCCACAAGTAATACTTTGCATCAGTAATTAATTTCTTCTTTTGTATCCTGTTGTACTCCTTGGGTATGAACCTTGCAGCTTTATAGTTTGCAATATCGGCAAACCATGGTGCTTCCTGAATGGCAAACAAGTGCTCATCGGGAAACGTCTCAGAGATCTCAAGAAAGGGGAGGGACGTCCCTTCCACTGGCTCTATCCGGGACAGATGATCAGCCACTTGGTTCTCTGTCCCTTTTCTGTCTCTTATTTCTATATCAAATTCTTGCAGAAGCAATACCCATCTGATGAGTCTAGCTTTTGAATCCTGCTTTGTGAGTAGATATTTAAGAGCAGCATGGTCAGTATACACAATCACCTTTGATCCTACTAAGTATGATCTGAACTTGTCAATGGCGTAAACCACTGCAAGTAATTCTTTTTCTGTGGTTGTGTAGTTTTTCTGAGCATCATTTAGAACACGACTAGCATAATAAATGACGTGCAGAAGCTTGTTATGCCTCTGTCCCAATACTGCACCAATGGCGTGATTACTGGCATCACACATTAGCTCAAATGGTAACGTCCAGTCTGGTGCAGAAATGACTGGTGCTGTGACCAGCTTAGCTTTTAGCGTTTCAAATGCCTGCAGGCACTCTGTGTCAAACACAAATGGCGTGTCAACAGCTAGCAGATTGCTTAGAGGTTTTGCGATTTTTGAAAAATCCTTTATAAACCTCCTCTAGAATCCTGCATGCCCCAGAAAGCTTCTGATTGCCTTAACATTGGCAGGTGGTGGTAATTTTTCAATTACCTCTATTTTTGCTTGATCCACCTCTATTCCCTTGTTTGAGATTTTATGCCCAAGAACAATTCCTTCAGTCACCATGAAGTGACACTTTTCCCAGTTTAAAACTAGGTTGGTCTCTTGGCATCTTTTCAGAACAAGTTTCAGGTGATCAAGACAGGAGCTGAATGAGTCTCCATATACTGAGAAGTCATCCATAAAGACTTCTAGAAATTTTTCCACCATATCAGAGAAAATAGAGAGCATGCATCTCTGGAAGGTTGCAGGTGCATTACATAGCCCAAATGGTATCCTTCTATAAGCAAACACTCCAGAGGGACATGTGAATGCTGTTTTCTCTTGATCTTGGGGATCTACTGCAATCTGGTTATAGCCTGAGTAGCCATCCAAGAAGCAGTAATAATCATGACCTTCTAGTCTTTCTAGCATCTGGTCTATGAATGGTAAAGGAAAATGATCCTTTCTGGTGGCCGTATTGAGCCTTCTGTAGTCAATACACATGCGCCACCCTGTAACTGTTCTTGTAGGAACCAGTTCATTTTTTTCATTATGAATCACTGTCATGCCTCCCTTTTTTGGGACGACTTGAATAGGGCTCACCCAGGGGCTGTCAGAAATAGGATAAATAATCCCAGCCTCCAGTAATTTGGTGACCTCTTTCTGCACCACTTCCTTCATGGCTGGATTTAGCCGCCTCTGTGGTTGAACCACTGGTTTGGCATTATCCTCCAATAGGATTTTGTGCATGCATCTAGCAGGGCTTATGCCCTTAAGGTCACCTATGGACCACCCAAGAGCTGTCTTGTGTGTCCTTAGCACTTGAATAAGTGCTTCCTCTTCCTGTGAATTTAAAGCAGAGCTTATGATCACTGGAAAAGTGTCACATTCTCCCAGAAATGCAAATTTCAAGGATGGTGGTAATGGCTTGAGCTCGGGTTTAGGAGGTTTTTCCTCTTTTAGAAGAACTTTCAGAGGCTCCTTCATGTCCTCTGAATCCTCCGAATCAGGCTGAACATCTTTAAAGATGTTTTCCAACTCTGATTCGAGACTCTCAGCCATGTTGATCTCTTCTACCAATGAGTCAATAGGATCAACTTTCATGCAGTCTGTTGATGTGTCTGGATGCTGCATGGCTTTGACAGCGTTCAACTTAAACTCATCATCATTGACTCTCAGGGTTATTTCCCCCTGTTGGACGTCAATGAAGGATCGTCCAGTTGCTAGGAAGGGTCTTCCTAGAATGAGAGTAGCACTCTTGTGCTCCTCCATTTCCAGCACAACAAAGTCAGTGGGAAAGGTGAATGGCCCAACTCTGACAATCATGTCTTCAATCACGCCTGATGGGTATTTAGTAGAACCATCAGCAAGTTGGAGACATATCCGGGTTGGTTTAACTTCTTCAGTTAAGCCAAGCTTTCTGATAGTGGATGCAGGTATTAGGTTGATACTTGCCCCAAGATCGCATAAAGCTGTCTTGGTGCAATTACCTTCTAATATGCATGGTATCAGAAAACTCCCAGGATCTTTAAGCTTTTCAGGAAAGCTTTTCAGAATGACTGCACTGCATTCTTCAGTGAGGAGAACTCTTTCTGTTTCTCTCCAATCCTTCTTATGACTCAAGATCTCTTTCATGAACTTGGCATAAGAAGGTATTTGCTCAAGTGCTTCTACAAATGGAATCTTTATTTCAAGAGTCCTGAGATAATCTGCGAAGCGAGCAAATTGCTTATCCTGCTCCTCTTTCCGGAGTTTTTGAGGATAAGGTATCTTGGCTTTATATTCTTCAACCTTAGTTGCTGCAGGTTTATTGCCTACAGAAGTGGTTGAAGAAGTCTTTTTAGAGGGGTTGTTTTCAGCATTTGTGTGTGTCTGATCCCTCACTGGCGATTGAGTGCCAGAGTTAGAAGCTGGAGTGAAACTGGACGCCAGCTCTTTGTCTGCTCCTGGCGTCTGAACGCCAGAGCTGTGCCCATTTTGGGCGTTCAGCGCCAGATCCTGCCCATTTTGGGCGTTCAATGCCAGACCCTTGCCCATTTCTGGCGTTGAACGCCAGTCCTGCTTTGTTTCTGGCATTGAACGCCAGTTTTGGCCATGGTCTGGGCGTTCAGCGCTAGCCTTCCACCAATTTTCTGGTGTTTTAGCGCCAGAATTATTTTTCCCTGGGCTCTTACTGTCCTCAGGTGAATTTTGGGTGGTTTGCTCATTTTTTAGCTTTTTGCTGCCTTGAGGTGGGGTATTTAATGTTTTTCCACTTCTTAGTTGAACTGCTTGGCATTCTTCTGCTATTTGCCTTGACAGCTGCTGCTTTGTTTGCTTAAACTGTTCGTCCATATGTATATTAGCCATCCTTGTCTCTTGTAACCTGTCTTTAAATTCGGCTAGCTGCTTTGTTAGAAAGTCCAATTGCTGATTGAATTCAGCAGCTTGTTTTACAGGACTGAGTTCAACAGTTACTGTTTTAACCTCTTTAAATTCCTTGCTTGAAGCCTTGGATGTCCAGCCTTAGCTGTGTCATCCTTTTTGGAGAAAAATACTGATTCAGGAATTTTTCTGTCAGCTGTTTCCATGTCCTTATGCTGGCTTTAGGTTGGTTATTTAACCACCTCTTAGCTTGATCTTTTACAGCAAATGGAAACAGTAATAGTCTGTAGACATCCTGATCTATTTTCTTATCATGTACTGTGTCAGCAATTCATTAAAATTGTGCCAGAAACTCTATAGGTTCTTCTTGTGGAAGACCGGAATACTGGCAGCTTTGCTGCACCATGATAATGAGCTGAGGATTCAACTCAAAGTTACTGACTCCAATGGAGGGTATGCAGATACTACTCCCATATGAAGCAGTAGAGGGGTTAGAATATGACCCCAGAGTCCTCCTGGACTGTTCATTTCCGCTTAGGTCCATGATGGAGAAAGGGAGATGATGTAAAATAGAAAAAATATTTTTATTTATTTATTTATATATTTATTTCGAAAATGAAATAAATTAAAATAAAATAAATAAAAATTGAGTGAAGTTTTTCGAAAAACTGAGGAGAGAGAAAGTGGTTAGGAAGTTTTGAAAAGGATATGATGATTTTGAAAAAAAAAAGTTTTAAATTTTTGAAAGAAAAATCTGAATTTTAGAACTATATTTCGAAAATTTGTTTTTAAAATAGAGAGAAAAGATATTTTTGATTTTTAAGAGGAAAGAGAAAAACAATAAGATAGCACAAGATTTAAAATTTTTTTAGATCTAATGCTCCTTATTTTTGAAAATTTTGGAGGGAAAACACCAAGGAACACCAAACTCAATTTTTTGAAAACCAAAATAAATTTTTCGAAAATCAAGGGAAATCAACAGGAAAACACCAAACTTAAAGTTTGGCACAAAATTTAATAGAGAAAATATTATTTTTGAAAAAGATTTTAAAAAGAGTGTACCAAACTGCCACGGGCTTAGACTAATGCTCTAGCCAATTGGGCAGTAAAATGTAACACTTGTTTTAAAGAAGGATATTTTTAACCAAGAACAATAATAAGAGACTCTAAACCAAAAAAGAAAAATTTTCCTAATCTAAGCAACAAAATAAACCGTCAGTTGTTCAAACACGAACAATCCCCGGCAACGGCGCCAAAAACTTGGTGCACGAATTGTGAATCACACTTTTCACAACTCGTACCACTAACCAGCAAGTGCACTGGGTCGTCCAAGTAATACCTTACGTGAGTAAGGGTCGAATCCCACAGAGATTGTTGGTTTGAAGCAATCTATGGTTATCTTGTAAATCTTAGTCAGGAAGTCAATTATGTTTATCAGTTGAATTGTGAATAACCAAGAGGGCATAAATTAAAGGTTACTTGTTATGCAGTAATGGAGAATATGTTGGAGTTTTGGAGATGCTTTGTCTTCTGAATCTCTGCTTTCCTCTGTCTTCTTGTTCACGCACGCACGTCCTCCTATGGCAAGCTGTGTGTTGGTGGATCACCGTTGTCAATGGCTACCTTCTATCCTTCCAGTGAAAACTACGCTCACGCACTCTGTCACAGCACGGCTAATCACTGGTTGGTTCTCGATCCGGTTGGAATAGAATCCCTTGATTCCTTTGCGTTTGTCACTAACGCCCAGCCTTCAGGAGTTTGAAACTCGTCACAGTCATTCAATCCTTGAATCCTACTCGGAATACCACAGACAAGGTTTAGACTTTCCGGATTCTCATGAATGCCGCCATCAATTCTAGCTTATACCACGAAGATTCTGATTAAGAGATCTAAGAGATACTCATTCAATCTGATATAGAACGGAGGTGGTTGTCAGGCACACGTTCATGGGTTGAGAATGGTGATGAGTGTCACGAATCATCACCTTCATCACAGTTAAGCGCGAATGAACATCTTAGATAGGAACAAGCGTGTTTGAATAGAAAACAGAAACACTTGCATTAATTCATCGAGACACAGCAGAGCTCCTCACCCCCAACAATGGGGTTTAGAGACTCATGCCGTTAGAGAATACAAAGTTTTTATCTGAAATGTCATGAGATACAAAATAAGTCTCTAAAAGTTGTTTAAATACTAAACTAGTAGCCTAGGTTTACAAAAAATGAGTAGACTATGATGGGTGATGCAGAGATCCACTTCTGGGGCCCACTTGGTGTGTGCTGGGGCTGAGATTTAAGCAAGTCACGTGCAGAGGCCATTTGTGGAGTTGAACGCCAGTTTTTGTGCCAATTTGGGCGTTCAACTCCAGCTTTTGATCCTTTTCTGGCGCTGGACGCCAGAATTGGGCAGAGAACTGGCGTTAAATGCCAGTTTACGTCATCTATTCTTGTGCAAAGTATGGACTATTATATATTGCTGGAAAGCCCTGGATGTCTACTTTCCAACGCAATTGGAAGCATGCCATTTCGAGTTCTGTAGCTCCAGAAAATTCACTTTGAGTGCAGAGAGGTCAGAATCCAACAACATCAGTAGTTCTTTTTCAGCCTGAATCAGATTTTTGCTCAGCTCCTTCAATTTCAGCCAGAAAAATATCTGAAATTACAGAAAAATACACAACTCATAGTAAAGTCCAGAAATATGAATTTTTCCTAAAAACTAATGAAAATAGACTAAAAACTAACTAGAACATACTCAAAACTATATGAAATTAACCCCAAAAAGCGTATAAAATATCCGCTCATCATCTTTGCTTGTCTGTTTGCCACATATTAGCATAGAACTCCTAGACCATATTCCTTCCCACTTTCGTTTCAGGATTAGCTAGGATCTCCCAGTTCCTGATTCGAATTTGCTCCTGGATCTCCGGATATTCGTCTTCTTTCAGATCGAATCTAACTTCCGGGATCACTGATCTTAGACCCATTATTTTGTAATAATGGTCTGAATGTTCTTTAGTTAAGAACTTCCCTTGATTCCAAAGTGGTTTTGGAACACTCTCTTTCTTGCCTCTTGGAGTGGGTTGTTTTCCTTTAGGAGCCATGATTTTAGTGGGTACGGTTTAGTGATCATGGATAAACACACCAAACTTAGAGGTTTGCTTGTCCTCAAGCAAAAGAAAAGAAAGGAGAGGGATAGAAGGAGAGCTAGTGTAGGATGGTGGATGAGAGGAAGGAGGCCAAATGGGTTTTTAAAAGGGAGGGGGTTTTCGAAAATAGGGAGAAAGATAAGATAGAAGATATGATTTTAAAAAAATAAGTATGATAAGAAAAGATATAATTTAAAATTGAAAAGATATGAAAGATATTTGAAAAAGATAAAATTGGATTTTTGAAAAAGATAATATGGAGATTTGAAAAAGATATTGATTAGTTGAAAAGATTTTTGAATGAAAAGAGATAGATTTGTTTTGAAAATTTTGAAAAAGAGTTAAATTGGATTGAAAAAAGGATTTGTGCTTGTGGATTAAGATACATTTAATATTTTTAAAGAAGGGTTTTTAGAAATTAGGGATTTTAGAAATCAGGGTTTGTAACATGTTTATGCAAGAAATCATGAATTGAAACATGAAAATTAAGATTAAAATGAAAAATATGAAGAAAAAAACGAATTTACCTCCTCTCCACCATCCTGGCGTTTGAATGCGCAAACGCTGCATGTTTTGGGCGTTCAACGCCCAACTGCTGCTTCTCCTGGGCGTTTTTCTGAACGCCTAGGATGCTATAAATCTGGCGTTAAACGCCCAGAAGAAGCTTCTTTCTGGCGTTCAATGCCCAGAAGATGCTTCTTTCTGGCGTTTAACGCCCAGATGGCTATCCTTACTGGCGTTCAACGCCCAGTGGATGCTTCTTTTGGGCGTTGAACGCCCAAAACAGACTATTACTGGCATTTTCTTGCCAGTGAGCTCTTTTTCTCTATTTTGCGTGCAGAATCCTTCTGTAACCCTGTGAACTTATACAATTGACTCTTTACCTTAGTATCAGTGAACTTTATATAAACAAATAAAATCAAGAATAGGGCAAAATGCTTAGAGGAAGTGATGCCCCATGGCTGGGTTGCCTCCCAGCAAGCGCTTCTTTATTGTCTTTAGCTGGACCTTGCTGAGTTTTTAAACTAGCCTCAGCCTTGAGCACTCTTGCTCAACATTGCCTTCAAGATAGTGCTTGATTCTCTGTCCATTAACAATGAACTTCTTATCAGAATCAATATCTTGAAGCTCCACATAACCATATGGTGATACACTTGTAATCACATATGGTCCTCTCCACCGGGACTTCAGTTTCCCGGGGAATAGCCTGAGCCTAGAGTTAAACAACAGAACATTTTGTCCTGGTTCAAAGATTCTAGATGACAGCTTTCTGTCATGCCACTTTTCTGATTTCTCTTTATAAAGCTTGGCATTTTCGAAAGTAGTGAATCTGAATTCCTCTAGCTCATTTAGCTGGAGCAATCTTTTTTCTCCAGCTAATTTGGCATCAAAGTTTAGGAATCTGGTTGCCCAGTAGGCTTTATGTTCCAGTTCCACGGGCAGGTGGCATGCCTTACCATACACAAGTTGGTATGGAGAGGTCCCTATAGGAGTCTTGAATGCTGTTCTGTAAGCCCACAGAGCATCATCCAAGCTTCGTGCCCAATCCTTTCTACGAGTACTTACAGTCCGTTCCAGGATTCTTTTTAGTTCTCTGTTAGAGACTTCAGCTTGCCCATTTGTCTGTGGATGATATGGAGTCGCCACCTTGTGGCGAATCCCATACCGGACCATGGCAGAGTAAAGCTGTTTGTTGCAGAAGTGAGTGCCCCCATCACTGATTAGTACCCTGGGAACACCAAACCTGCTGAATATATGTTTATGGAGGAACTTCAGCACTGTTTTAGTATCATTGGTGGGTGTGGCAATGGCCTCAACCCATTTTGATACATAGTCAACTGCCACCAGAATATAAGTGTTTGAGTATAATGGTGGGAAAGGCCCCATGAAATCAATACCCCATACATCAAACAACTCAATCTCCAAGATTCCTTGTTGAGGCATGGCGTAACTGTGAGGCAAATTACCAGCTCTCTGGCAACTGTCACAGTTACGTACAAACTCTCAGAAATTTCTGTAGAGTGTAGGCCAGTAGAAGCCACATTGGAGGACCTTGGTGGCTGTTCGCTCACCTCCGAAATGACCACCATATTGTGACCCATGGCAATGCCATAAGATCCTTTGTGCTTCTTCTTTAGGCACACACCTACGGATTATGCCATCTGCACATCTCTTAAAGAGATAGGGTTCATCCCACAAGTAGTACTTTGCATCAGTAATTAATTTTTTCTTTTGTTGCCTGCTGTACTCCTTGGGAATGAACCTTGCAGCTTTGTAGTTTGCAATGTCTGCAAACCATGGTGTTTCCTGAATGGCAAACAAATGCTCATCAGGAAAGGTCTCAGAGATTTCAAGAGAGGGGAATGACGTCCCTTCTCTTGGCTCTATCCGGGATAGATGGTCAGCCACTTGGTTCTCTATCCCTTTTCTGTCTCTTATTTCTATATCAAACTCTTGCAGAAGCAACACCCATCTTATGAGTCTAGATTTTGAATCCTGCTTTGTGAGTAGATATTTAAGAGCAGCATGATCCTACTAAATATGATCTAAACTTGTCAATGGCATAAACCACTGCAAGCAATTCTTTTTCTGTGGTTGTGTAGTTTTTCTGGGCATCATTCAAAACACGGCTAGCATAATAAATGACATGCAGAAGCTTGTCATGCCTCTGCCCCAGTACTGCACCAATGGCGTGATCACTGGCATCACACATTAGCTCAAATGGTAATGTCCAGTCTGGTGCAGAAATAACTGGTGCTATGACCATCTTGGCTTTCAGCGTTTCAAATGCCTGCAGATACTCTATGTCAAACACAAATGGCATGTCAGCAGCTAGCAGATTGCTCAGAGGTTTTGCGATTTTTGAAAAATCCTTTATAAACCTCCTATAGAATCCTGCATGCCCCAAAAAGCTTCTAATTGCCTTAACATTGGCAGGTGGTGGTAATTTTTCAATTACCTCTATTTTTGCTTGATCCACCTCTATTCCCTTGTTTGAAATTTTATGCCAAAGGACAATCCCTTCAGTCACCATAAAGTGACATTTTTCCCAGTTTAAAACCAGGTTGGTCTCTTGGCATCTTTTCAGAACTAGTTTCAGGTGATCAAGACAGGAGCTGAATAAGTCTCCATATACTGAGAAGTCATCCATGAAGACTTCTAGAAATTTTTCCACCATATCAGAGAAAATAGAGAGCATGCATCTCTGGAAGGTTGCAGGCGCATTACACAGCCCAAATGGCATCCTTCTATAAGCAAACACTCCAGATGGACATGTGAATGCTGTTTTCTCTTGATCTTGGGGATCTACTGCAATCTGGTTATAGCCTGAGTAGCCATCCAAAAAGCAGTAATAATCATGACCTGCCAGTCTTTCTAGCATCTGGTCTATGAATGGTAAAGGAAAATGATCCTTTCTGGTGGCTGTATTGAGCCTTCTGTAGTAAATACACATGCGCCACCCTGTAACTGTTCTTGTAGGAACCAGTTCATTCTTTTCATTATGAACCACTGTCATGCCTCCCTTTTTGGGGACAACTTGGACAGGGCTCACCCAGGGGCTGTCAGAAATAGGATAAATAATCCCAGCCTCCAGTAATTTGGTGACCTCTTTCTGCACCACTTCCTTCATGGCTGGATTTAGCCGCCTCTGTGGTTGAACCACTGGTTTAGCATTATCCTCCAATAAGATTTTGTGCATGCATCTAGCTGGGCTTATGCCCTTAAGGTCACCTATGGACCACCCAAGAGCTGTCTTGTGTGTCCTTAGCACTTGAATAAGTGCTTCCTCTTCCTGTGGATTTAAAGCAGAGCTTATGATCACTGGAAAAGTGTCACCTTCTCCCAAAAATGCATATTTCAGGGATGGTGGTAATGGTTTGAGCTCGGGTTTAGGAGGTTTTTCCTCTTCCAGAGGAAATTTCAGAGGCTCTTTCATTTCCTCTGAATCCTCCAAATCAGGCTGAACATCTTTAAAGATGTCTTCCAACTCTGATTCAAGACTCACAGTCATGTTGATCTCTTCTACCAAAGAGTCAATAAGATCAACTTTCATGCAGTCTTTTGATGTGTCTGGATGATGCATGGCTTTGACAGCATTCAACTTAAACTCATCATCATTGACTCTCAGGGTTATTTCCCCCTGTTGGACATCAATGAGAGTTCGTCCAGTTGCTAGGAAGGGTCTTCCTAGAATGAGAGTAGCACTCTTGTACTCCTCCATTTCCATCACTACAAAGTCAGTGGGAAAGGCGAATGGCCCAACTCTGACAATCATGTCTTCAATCACGCCTGATGGGTATTTAATGGAGCCATTAGCAAGTTAGAGACATATCCGGGTTGGTTTAACTTCTTCAGTTAAACTAAGCTCTCTAATGGTGGATGCAGGTATTAGGTTGATGCTTGCCCCAAGATCACATAAAGCTGTCTTGGTGCAATTACCTTCTAATGTGCATGGTATCAGAAAACTCCCAGGGTCTTTAAGCTTTTCAAGAAAGTTTTTCAGAATGACTGCACTGCATTCTTCAGTGAGGAGAACTCTTTTAGTTTCTCTCCAATCCTTCTTATGACTCAAGATCTCTTTCATGAACTTGGCATAAGAAGGTATTTGCTCAAGTGCCTCTGCAAATGGAATCTTTATTTCAAGAGTCCTGAGATAATCTGCAAAGCGAGCAAATTGCTTATCCTGCTCCTCTTGGCGGAGTTTTTGAGGATAAGGTATCTTGGCTTTATATTCCTCAACCTTAGTTGTTGTAGGTTTATTTCCTACAAAAGTGGTTGAAGAAGCCTTTTTAGATGGGTTGTCATCAGCACTTGTGTGTGTCTGATCTCTCACTGGCAATTGAGTGCCAGAGTTAGAACCTGGAGTGACGTTAGACGCCAGCTCCTCATCTGTTCCTGGCATCTGAACGCCAGAACTGTGCTTCTTTTGGGCGTTCAACGCCAGATCCTTGCTTGTTTCTGGCGTTGAACGCCAGTCCTGAGCATGGTCTGGGCGTTCAGCGCCATCCTTCCACCCAATTTCTGGCGTTTTAACGCCAGAATTATTTTTCCCTGGGCTCTTACTGTCCTCAGGTGGATTTTGGGTGGTTTGCTCATTTCTTGGCTTCTTGCTGCCTTGAGGTGGGGTATTTAATGTCTTCCCACTTCTTAATTGAACTGCTTGGCATTCTTCTGTTATTTGTTTGACAGCTGCTGCTTTGTTTGCTTCAATTGTTCTTCTATATTTATGTTAGCCATCCTTGTCTCTTGTAGTCTGTCCTTGAATTCGGCTAACTGCTTTGTTAGAAAGTCCAGTTGCTGATTGAATTCAGCAGCTTGTTTTACAGGACTGAGTTCAGCAGTTACTATTTTAACCTCTTCTTTCATGGAAGGGTCACTGCTTAGGTACAGATGCTGATTTCTGGCAACTGTATCAATGAGCTCTTGAGCTTCTTCAATTGTCTTTCTCATGTGGATAGATCCACTAGCTGAGTAGTCTAGAGAGATTTGAGCTCTTTCTGTAAGCCCATAATAGAAGATGTCTAACTGAATCCACTCTGAAAATATTTCAGAGGGGCATTTTCGTAGCATCTCTCTGTATCTCTCCCAGGCATCATAAAGAGATTCATTATCCCCTTGTTTAAAGCCTTGGATGTCCAGCCTTAGCTGTGTCATCCGTTTTGGAGGAAAGTATTGGTTCAGGAATTTTTCTGTCAACTGTTTCCATGTCCTTATGCTAGCCTTAGATTGGTTATTTAACCACCTTTTAGCTTGGTCTTTTACAGCAAATGGAAACAGTAATATTCTGTAGACATCCTGATGTACTTTCTTATCATGTACTGTGTCAGCGATCTGTAAAAACTGTGCCAGAAACTCTGTAGGTTCTTCCTGTGGAAGACCGGAATACTGGCAACTTTGCTGCACCATGCTAATGAGCTGAGGATTCAACTCAAAGCTACTAACTCCAATGGAGGGTATGCAGATACTACTCCCATATAAAGCAGTAGAGGGGTTAGCATATGACCCCAGAGTCCTCCTGGACTGTTCATTTCCGCTTAGGTCCGTGATGGAGAAAGGAAGATGATGTAAAATAGAAGAAAATATTGTTATTTATTTAATTATTTATTTATTTCGAAAACAAAATAAATTAAAATAAAATAAATAAAAATAGGTGAAGATTTTCAAAAAAAAATGAGGAGAGGAAAGTCGTTAGGAGGTTTTGAAAAGGATATGATGATTTTTGAAAAAGGTTTTAAATTTTGACATAAAAATCTGAATTTTAGAGGTAAATTTCGAAAATTTGCTTTAAAATAGAGAGAAAAGATATTTTTGGATTTAAAGAGGAGAGAGAAAAACAATAAGATAGTACAAGATTTAAAATTTTTAGATCTAATGCTCCTTGTTTTCGAAAATTTTGGAGGGAAAACACCAAGGAACACCAAACTTAAAAATTTTAAGATCAAGACACAAGGAAACTCAAGAACACTTTGAAGACTCACAAGAACACAAGAACATGAAGAAAGAACACCAAACTTAAAATTTTTAGAAAACCAAACTAAAATTTTCGAAAAAAAACAAAGAAAAATCAACAAGAAAACACCAAACTTAAAGTTTGGCACAAGATTTATTCAAAGAAAAATTATTTTTGAAAAATATTTTAAAAATAGGCTAGCAAATTACTAAGAACATAAGCACCACGCTCTAGCTAATTGAGCTATAAGTTTAAAGTGTTTTAACAAGGTATAAATAATAAAAGACTCTAAACCAAAAAGAAAAATTTTTCCTAATCTAAGCAACAAAATAAACCGTCAGTTGTCCAAACTCAAACAATCCCCGGCAACGACGCCAAAAACTTGGTGCACGAATTGTAAATCACACTTTTCACAACTCGTACCACTAACCAGTAAGTGCACTGGGTCGTCCAAGTAATACCTTACGTGAGTAAGGGTCGATCCCACGGAGATTGTTGGCTTGAAGCAATCTATGGTTATCTTGTAACTCTTAGTCAGGAAAACAATAAAATAATTCACTTATCAAATTTGATTGCAAGGAATAAAAGGGCAGAACACAAATTATACTTGTATGCAATGATAGAGAATATGTTGGAGTTTTGGAGATGCTTTGTCTTCTGAAATTCTGCTTTCCTCTGTTTTCTGATTCACGCACGCACGTCCTCCTATGGCAAGCTGTGTGTTGGTGGATCACCGTTGTCAATGGCTACCATCCATCCTTCCAGTGAAAAGGGTCCAGATGCGCTGTCACCGCACGGCTAATCATCTGCAGGTTCTCAATCGTACCGGAATAGGATTTACTATCCTTTTGCGTCTGTCACTACGCCCAGCACTCGCGAGTTTGAAGCTCGTCATAGTCATTCAATCCCTGAATCCTACTCGGAATACCACAGACAAGGTTTAGACTTTTCGGATTCTCTTGAATGCTGCCATCAATCTAGCTTATACCACGAAGATTCTGATTAAGAGATCTAAGAGATATTCATTCATTCTACGGTGGAACGTAAGTGGTTGTCAGGCACGCGTTCGTGGAGGAATGATGATGATTGTCACGTTCATCACATTCATATTGAAGTGCGAATGGATATCTTAGATAGGAACACGCATGTTTGAATGGAAAACAGAAATACTTGCATTAATTCATCGAGACACAGCAGAGCTCCTCACCCCCAACAATGGAGTTTAGAGACTCATGCCGTCAAAAGGTACAAAATTCAGATCTAAAATGTCATGAGATGCAAAATAAATCTCTAAAAGTTGTTTAAATACTAAACTAGTAACCTAGGTTTACAGAAAATGAGTAAACTATGATAGATAGTGCAGAAATCCACTTCTGGGGCCCACTTGGTGTGTGCTGGGGCTGAGACTTAAGCTTCTCACGTGCCTGGGCTATTTTGGGCGTTCAACGCCAGGTTGTAACCTGTTTCTGGCGTTGAACTCTAACTTGTAACTTGTTTCTGGCGCTGGACGCCAGACTGCAACATGGAACTGGCGTTTGAACGCCAGTTTACGTCGTCTATCCTTGAGCAAAGTATGGACTATTATATATTTCTGGAAAGCCCTGGATGTCTAATTTCCAACGCAATTGAGAGCGTGCCATTTGGAGTTTTGTAGCTCCAGAAAATCTACTTTGAGTGCAGGGAGGTCAGAATCCAACTGCCTCGGCAGTCCTTTTTCAGCCTGAATCAGATTTTTGCTCAGCTCCCTCAATTTCAGCCAGAAAATACCTGAAATCACAGAAAAACACACAAACTCATAGTAAAGTCCAGAAATGTGATTTTTAATTAAAAACTAATAAAAATATACTAAAAACTAACTAAAACACACTACAAACTATATGAAATTAACCCCAAAAAGCGTATAAAATATCCGCTCATCAGTGGGCTGAGGGTCTGCAGTCTGTATGAGGGTCGAAGGGTCTGCCTGCTGAAGCGGAGGCTCTGTCCGTAGAGGGATCTCTGGATCAGCCGGCTGTATCTGATGGGGCTCCTCATAATGTGGCGCAGCCTGCTCAGGTCCTGCCTGCTCAGCCTCTGCATGTGCCTTCTCCTCATGATCATCCGCCTCTTCTTCAGATGGCTCGGAAGGGGTGCCAGGCTCGGAGGGGATGTCGTGGTGGCCAGATCGGATCATCAACTTTAAGTGCTCATAGCGTCGCTTGCTGCGACGCTCAGATCTCTCATATTGCCGCTTGTTGCGGCGCTCCATCTGGTCTAACCGGTCAAATAAGCGATGCACGAGGTGGTAGATGGGATTTGAAGCAGGTGAGGGTGCAGTAGTGGTGGCTGGTGCAGCTGGGGCTGAAGGAGCAGCAGAGGATGTGCCTGCCTCAGCAGAGTCAGTGAGAAAAGGGGGTCGGTAGCCCAAAGCCTGAAACTTCCTGCTATGAGGGATGATCTTCTTGCAGTCTTCGGCGGTTGGCTTTTCATCAGCAATCTCCCAGGGCACCTCAGCTCGGCGGCCTAGCTAAGTGATCAGGTATGGGAATGGGAGGGTGCCTCTGACATGGACTCTGGCCATGTAATACCGAATGAAGCGGGGGAGATATAAGTCCTTTCCTTCTATCACACACCAGATGAGGGTGATCATGGCTGCTGGCACCTCTGTCTCATGAGTGTTCGGCATCACATAGTTACTCAGAATTTGCTGCCAAAGCTGAGCCTCATCATTTAGATAGATAATCTTTATTCCTTTTGGGGCCACTATGGACTTCCCCATGACCCATGGGACAGTAGAATCAATAGCTATTCTCTGCTTCACTACGTCCTAGTCAAATCGCATGAATCTCATATCCTCCTCAGCCTTTTGGTAACCATCTGGCTGATCTGATTTAGGTAGGAGGTGGAGGATTTCTTCTATTGCTTCCTCAGTAACCAGAATCTGCTTGCCTTGAAGCTGTACTGCATCCAGGGATGTTTTGAAGTAGTTACAGTAGAATTCTCTGACCCAGGATGAGTTGACTTCAGTCAAGTTCCTTTCCAAGAAGAACCAGCCTCTCTGTTTAATTTGTTCTGAAGTGTATTGTTTGAGTTCTTCTGGAATTTTGAGGGTCCTTTCCAGGTATAGGTTCCTGGAAGTGGCAAAAACTGGATACTTTAGTTCACAGTATCTGTTAGCAAACTTTATAGGGTCTGTGGCAGTCAGTAGCTGATCGGCCTTTTCCTGCGGGGTAAAATTCTTTTCCCGCCAGGAATCGTCATGAAGGATATCCAATATAGAGGTGGAGGATTTTCCTCTTTTTCTTTTTCCAGTGGTGGCTTTGCCTTTTCCTTTGCTTTTAGGGTCAAACATCCTGAAAACAGAATTTTCAGGAGACAGGTTAAGAAACTAAAGCAGGAAAACAGGTAAGCAATTAGGAATATATCAATAGAAGCATAGAGGGGCAAAAGAGGAATAAAGTGGCAATATAAGCATGAATTGAGTTAAATTGATGTAAAATTTTGGATTGTAGGTAAGTTGAAAGTTGGAGAAGAAAAATCACAATCCAAAATCTTTGATGTTCGGAATTGTTTGTTAATTAGGAACAACACTGAACATGCCTTGAAGTGGTTTTAAAGTGGTTAGTTGAAAACTAAAAAGTTAGAAAGTTAAAAGTGGTTAAGAGTTAAAAATGAAGTTAAAGTCAGTGGCATGGTGTTGTGGTTCCCAATTAACTAAAATTGCACAAATTTGAAGAGCAAGTAACTCACATTCAAGTAAGAATTGCAGATTATTGATGATTAGTTATAAAAAAGAATTGCAAAATTAAAGTGAAATCCTCAATAATATAATATAATGAATAAGGGAATCAGAAAAATAAGAAAGTTGGCCCGTGCATTCATGAATTGCCTTAGTTAAAACCATTTAGTGCAAAAGTTGAAATTTCCAAAACTAATTCATGAATGGTAGTTGTGTGAAACAATTTGCTTAAAAAAAATTGGGTAGCATTTCGTCTAAAAATTGGACATTCCCGGGTAATAATCAGCAGTAAAAATAGTTCATATGATAATAAGGAAATGCAGAAAAGAGTAACAATTAGTAATTCACATGAGTTCAAATTAAACAAACTCAATCTGCATAAAAGAATAGTAAAGAGCAGCATATGAATAGCATTAACATCACAGCAAATTCAAAGTGTGAAACAGATTAAACAATTAACAAGAACGGCGCAGTTATCAGGCCTAAATCCACTAACCACATCCTAGCTACATAACCACCTAAAATCCACTACGATCATGCATCTCTAACTATCCTATTTCGAACATAATTTGAAAAAGATTGTAACTAACTAACGGAAAGAGGAATCACTGTTTGGTGGAACCTGGTGTGTAGAGGAACAAGAATTGGGCTCAGGGAGATGGTGGTGGTGTGGTAGTAGTGGTGGTGATGCGGTGGTGCTAGGAGGAGAAGCGGCGGCTGTAACAACCCTGATTTTCGAGTACATGAGATCTTTTCTGAAAGTACGGATTTCTCCGGAAGATCAGTAAAGGGAACACCTCTGATGTATCATCAAGCATCTCAATCCTCATTGTCATTATATTATCTTTAACTCAGGACCTTAGTTGAGACAAGCCCGACAACGCAATCGCGAAGAACCTAGTTTTTGAACCGTATCGGTTAGGAGTTCTGATTCTAGTTTTTGTAAATAGTCTCAGTTTGACGAACCGGACTCGACTCATGAGAGAAGAGATATAATAGTATAATATTATCATTATATTAGTATTAGAAGATGCTTGAATGATATTATAAGGTTACCTGGTCTGTTTTAGTTAAAAACAGGAAAATCGGTTTAACCGGGTTCACAGTTTACTGGTGCAGCTTAGCACCAGCACTCTCTGATGACTTTAGCAATGCTAAGGCCTCATTATACATGTTTTATTCTCATAATAAATATGTTACTAGTGTCATTTATGCTAGTAGCTCAGAAAATCATTTTTAGAGATATTTTTACAAGTATTCCGATACATCTAGTTTTAGTAGTTATACACCTGAGATATTTTAATATTATTTTAACCCACCTCCAAGCCAACCAATCACAAATCACCCTACACCCCCAAGACACTCCAAGACTGGTCATTTACTCCCTTTGGCCGAAATTGAAAGGAGAGAAAAGAGAGAAACTTTCATGAACACTTAATCTTCAAAGCTTGATTTCTTCTGAACCAAAACTCAAATCAAAACTCCAATTTCACCAAAATGATCCTCTCTTCTTCCTCTACATAACCATGTAACTTATCAAGGCTGGAAATAAGGTGAGATGGCTGTTCCTTTCCCCTTTCAATTCGGTTTTCAAGGAAACATGCTTAAACATGTGTTTTCTTGATGTTCTTCCTTAGGAATCATGCTTAACTTGACTTGTGGGCCAAAGATCTTTGATTTCCTGCACGTTTAAGGTGAGGATAACCTTCCTAAGATGCTGCTGAAGTTTTTTTAGTTGATGGTTTAGAGTTTTAAAGTTGTTCTTGATGTGTTTTAGGAGGAAAAAGTGCTTTAAGAACACTTCAAAGAGTAACCGGATTCGGAGCAGCAAATCAAGGTAGGGTGTAACGAAGTTAATCTTGATTATTTGTGTTTGAGTTGTGTGAATGTTGTATGATTTGGCTGTGCTAAAAATTAGTTGCATATATGATTGATTCTTGGTGAAATTTTGGTGAAAATTTGATGAAATTTGATGAAATTCAAGCTATGAATGTGTGTTCTTATGGCTGCTGGAAAACGAAACCCTAGGCCTTAAATTGGGGTTTAATTTGTGTTAAAATCTTGTAGAAAAGATGGGGTTTTAGTGGCTGGGAATTTATTTTGAATTTTGGTAAAAATCGGTTGCTGAAAAGACTGAAAAATGGGTAAAAACGGAGAAAGAATCTGAAGAATTTATGAAGAACATGAAGAACACTTTGAGTGTGGTGAAGAACAATGAAGAACACCTTTTTGATTCATAAAAGGGCAAGGAAGTAATTAATTTGGTGTTTGAGGGGTTATTTGGTAATTTCTGAAAGTTAGGGTGGTTAAAGTAGAAATATTAAAAGTTACGGGTGGTAAAAAGTGAATTTTAAAGGTTAAAGGTAAAGATAAGGTAATTTTAGAAAATATATTAATAAAATAATAAATAATAATAAAATATTAAATAATAATATTTAATTAAAAATAATATTTTAATAAAAATAATAAAATAATGCGAAAAGGCAGTTTTCTGTAAAAGCTTTAGAAAGACAACTTTAAGCGCAGAATCTCATAATTACCTTCATAAAACACTTAGGGAGTGGTAATAACATGTTAGTGAGGCAAAGATAAAGGAAAGATAAAAAGTTAAAGAAAAGATAGAAACTAAAGAAAAGTCTGTAGAGTTTTAATGACAGAAAAACAGACAGAGACTAGTGAACGAACTAAGGCAACATAGTTAGTCCTTGAGTTGCGACTAGGGTTAGGTATTATATGAAAAGTTAAACTGTTTCAGTATAGACTTAATGAACCTATACTTGGGGCAGGCTAACTAATCATACCGAAATTTACATAAGCTTTAAATACATACGTTAAACAGAGAAAGCAGAATAAAGTAAGGAAGCGCAGAGAAAAGAACAAACAGAGCATAATAAAGAGATAAAGCGAAGAGAGTAATATGATAAAGAGCAGAGGACCTATTGAGAGGTCATTTGTTGCATTAAGGCAACCTCAGAGATATCTATATGTTCATCTGCTGCATTGTGGCAGTCAGATAGATAATGGTGCGACCATTGAGAAATGCTTTCCTGCGGTATAGATCCATATTTTATTTCTATAAGGCGGAGGGGTTATTTCCTGCTACAGAGTACTGTGACCACCTGTTCCATTTCTGTAGTGGCAGAGGGGTTATTTCCTGTATACAGAAGGTGTTTTGGCATACATCCCTGCAGTGGCAGATGTGTTATTTCCTGCGTGCAATGGACCCTGTGGTGGCAGAGGGGTTATTTCCTGTACACAGGGGTATTGCCAATAGGAAAGCCATATCCGGCAGGTAATGCTGGGTTACGTCGGGAGCGGGTAGAAACCGACAAATGAGCTCATTACCTGCACTAAGGCTAGACATGCATCATTCTCTGCTGCATTCCTTTCTGTGTGTGGTCTATTTCTTTATGTTTGTCTGCTTGCATGCTATTTCTGTGTTTTATTTTCTTGTATTCTTTTGTTTGTGTTCTGCTTTCTGTTGTCTCTACTTTCTCTTTCTATCTTTATCTCCTGTTTACTGCTTCGCTATATTATGTTATTTGTCTGCTAATCGACCCCAAATAAACGAACGTAACTAATAACCCCAGACCCTACTAAGGACTCCCAAGTTCTTACCCCTTCTCTCTCCCTTTCCCTTTCAGATGGAAGCAAGAGTATCCTTCTGTAGTTCGTTGATGATCGTTCCACAAAGAGGATTTTCGCTCTAGGTAGTCTTCTGAGTCTAGAGTGAACTCCGTTTCCTGTTTATATGTATATACTATGAGACCAGCCAACATCTGCACCCCGTTTGTACATGAACTTTAGCCTAAGTCCTCCGTACGATGTTGCTGTTATGTGGCCACTCGATGAAGTACTTGAGAGACGCTCTTTGATGACATATGATCGTGCAGAGGAGTAGTAGACGACCTTCCACCTTTTGATGACGTTCCACCTGACTTGAGTTTTGAAGACCTAGAACGTACCTTCCCTCGCTTTAGTAGTTTAGAGGGACTAGGCGAGTATAGAGTCTAGGCTAGCCTAGGTGCCAGCTTAGGGACCTCTTGAACAGGTCAGGACCTGGGATGTTATATGTATGTATACAAATATAGTTATTATTTAGCTATATCTAGGGGTGTTCTAACTAACAGTTTATATTCTAATAAAGGCTGAATCACTGAATGTTGTTGACTACTTGTGATATATTTATGTATGGTTGTTTATAACTGTTTTATCTGTAATCAGGTTTGAATTGATTATGAATGATTCTGTTTATTAATTCAAACATTTCAAAAAAAAAGTACCTCGCTAACTAACTACGCTTCTAACAACGAATCAGGCTCATATAATAAATAATAGATAATAATTAGGATGGCAAATTGGTAGAACTCAGTTTCTGGTATGTCCTAGGCATACTGAAAATTGGGTCGTTACAGCGCAGTCCGTGGAGGCAGGGCGGCGGTTCTGAGTGGTTGGCGTAGACGGGAGGTATGGGTGGGAAGGGGAGCAAGGAAGGAGGGAGTTTTGGGGGGTGGTGGTTGGCTGGAGGTCCTGGGAGGTGACGGCGGCGCTGTGGCAGCTCGGGAACGTACGGAGGTCGTGGAGGAGAAGCGGGAAAGGAAGAAGAAGGGGAGGGAGGAGGGGGTGCCGTGAAGGGGGTGCGGTGGTAGGGGCACGGCGCGGCAGGGGCGGCATTCCTGGTCGGCGATGGTGGTGGTATGGTGGTTGGGGAGTGGAGAAGAGAGAGTGCAGAGGTGGATTGGGGGGTTTGGAGGACGCAAAATGGGTAGGGTTTCGCGTCGAAGGGGTTAGTGCATTTAAATCCACGCGAACGCGTCGGCACGCGATCGCGTGGTTAGGGTGAAAAGGAATTGACGCGAACGCATCATTGACGCGATCGCGTGGTTGAGGGATAACGAAGGTGATGCGTACATGTGGGGCACGCGTACGCGTCACTAAGAATTGTGCTAAACGCACAATTCCAGCGTCGTTTTGGCGCAACTCTCTGTTTCCAGTTAGGGGGCTAAGATTTCCATGCGACGCGTACGCGTCGCCCACGCTTTTGCGTGGTATGTGTGATGTGAAAGTGACGCGTTCGCGTCACTGACGCGAACGCGTGGCCCAATTTGTGCCTAATGCACCATAGCCGCACGATTCCGGCCCAACTTTCTGGGCGTTGGATTTTGATGCCGATTTGCAATTGACGCCCACGCGTGGTGCATGCGCACGCGTGGGGTGCTTTTTTTTATATGCAGGATGCAAAATGCGATGCTAATGTGGATGCTATGAATAATTCCAGGTTCAATGAAAATAGAATAAAATAAAACTCAAAAACAAAGAAAATGAAATAAAATCAAAATTGAAGGAAATGAACCATCATACCATGGTGGGTTGTCTCCCACCTAGCACTTTTAGTTAAAGTCCTTAAGTTGGATATTCGATGAGCTTTCTGCTATGGTGGCTTGTGCTTGAATTCATCCAAAAATCTCCACCACTGTTTGGAATGCCAACAGCCTCTGGGGTCCCAGACTAGGCATGTAAAGCCCTTGAGCAAATTCAAACAGGTTTTCAGGCTCATGGGTTGCTGAATATCAGAATAGATTCCAGGATCCCAAACCTTACTTTTGTATCTGCCTTTGTCTCGATCTATATTTTTCCAGCCGGGCGGTATGGAATTTGTATTCTCACCAAGGTGACCAAACATCTTCCGAGACCCATTCAATAGGACTTGAAACCAATCCCTACACTTCAAAGTGAAGCGTGGAACCTCATTGAATCTTGCATACCAGCTCTGAGCACGAACCAATTCCCTTTTACTCTTAAAGCTGCAAAGAGCTCTAAGCTGGCCATCTGTTTCAAGCAAACCATATTCAAGTGGAAAAGTAAAGATAAAGGCTAAAGATTTTACCCACTTAAAATTTGTATTGAGTGGTAGTGGCCTTGGGATAGGTACTTCCAGTGGTCTTCCAAGCTCTACTCCCTTGTATTTTTCTGTGAATTCTTCCACTTATTTACAAACTTTTTCAACTGCAACCACGTCTTGATCAAAGTCTTCAGTATCTTCCTCATCACTCAAGTCATAATTTGGAGGTTGAGAAAAATCTACCTCCACATCATCTTTGTATTCACTTGGGGAAGATTCTTCAATCTCAAAGAATTCACTTGCGGATGCAAGTTTATTACTAGGAGAACTTGACTCGTGATTATCATTATCAAGGAAACTCGCTTCTTGAGTTGTTTCATCTAGTTCTTCATAAGATACCTGCCTTGGGGGCTGTGCACTATCCTCCTTAGCATCAATTGCAAATTCTTTGACGGAATTCTTCACAATTTTGGATTCCCATGGAGGTTCAGCATCTCCTAAGTCTTCAACCAATTCTTCTTCTTCGATAATTTTAACTTCCTCCACTTGTTCCAGTACAAATTCATGCTCCTTACTGTCCATTGGAGTTTCTAGTATCTCCTTCATGCTACGTTCTTCATTAGATTCTCCACATGAAGCCATGAGGGTTCCTTGAGTGTCCGAACATCGGGAAGGAAATCGATTAATCGCTTGCTCTAGTTGGTGAAGGGTTGCATGAAATTTTTCCACTGTTTTCTTGAGACGCTCCCGTGATTCTTGGGTTGATGGATATGGACATGACGCATAGAAAAGTGGTGGTTCTTGGGAGTAATTGGATTGGAATTGGGGTGGGTATGGGTTAGGGTCATACGGAGGTGAATGGTAGTAGGGGGCTTGTGAGTGTGGTGGTTCAAAGCTGTGTTGAGGAAGTGGTTCATAGGCATATGATGGGGCTTGTTGGTGATCACAAGGGGGTCCACCATATCTATCATCTTGGTATGCACCTCGGAATGGCTCTTGACCATAGTAATTTGGTGGAGGTTGGTTGTCACGAAGTGGTCCACCGTAACTATTATCTTGGCATGCATTGTAGAATGGTCGTCGTCTATGGTATTTTGGAAGGTGTTCTTGCCTAAATGGTTGATCAGATCCTCGTGGCTCCGTCCATCTCTGACTGTTTGGACCTTGATGCATGTTCCTATTATTGCTTCTATTCCTTTCAACAATATTTGAACCAAACTCAAAGCGACGGGGGTGAGAACTCATAGTAACTAAATAAACAAATTAAAAACAAAAATAAAAGTAAATAAACAAGCAAAATAAAATATTTACAATAACCAATAATAAGGCACACGTTTGCAATTCCCCGGCAACGGCACCATTTTGACGAACTGATTCTTCGCTGGTAAAGAATTTTTATAAAAATAATTGTATTGTAGGTATAGTTTCTAAACCAACAGAGAATCCTTTCGTACAAAAGTTTGGTTGTCACAAGTAACAAAACACAATAAAATTTATAACCGAAGTATTTAAACCTCGGGTCGTCTCTCAAGGAATTAAAGGGAGGTATGATTTATTATTGGTTATGGAAAAAGTATATTTTGTTTTGGGTTTTGAAATAAGGAACAACTGATTTTAAATGACAAGAAAAATAAATTAATAATTAGAAAATCTCTTGGCAAGATATGAGAACTGGAAATCATATCCTAGTTATCCTTATCAATTGTGATGAGAATTGTCCGTTGCTCCCACTTAGTTAACCCTTACTAAATAAAGGAAAGTCAAGTGGACTAATTAACTTGATTCTCAAGTCTTAGTCAACTCCTATGGAAAGACTAGCTTAGAGAGATCCAAATCAATCAGCAATCCCAATTTTCAATCAACTGTTGAGTCTGATAACTCAAGTGTTACCAATTACTTAACCAAAACCAAAAGGAAAAAAATCTAAATTAAATTGAAAGCATCATAAATAGAATAAGACAATCATTAATCTGAAATACCTCAAATTGCATTAAATAGAATATTCAAATCTTAACATGAAAAGGTTCATAAGCCAATTTGGCAACATAAATCAGATACAAGTAAAAGCATTAGAATAAATAAAAGTAGAATAGAAACATAAATTAAAGTTGGAAACATTGAACCTGATATGATGAAATAACCATAAAATAGGAGAAATCCTAATTCTAAGACCTAAGAGAGAGGAGAGAGCCTCTCTCTCTAAAAACTGTATCTAAAACCTAAAATTGTATCTTCTGAATGTATGATTCCTTGTTCTCTTTGATTCCTCCATTCTCTGGCTTCTATTCTGTGTTTTTGGACTTGGATCTGGGCCAAAAAGGGGTCCAAAAATCACTGAGGGCATTTTCTGCAGATTCCTGCACGTGGTGTCTGTCACGCATTCGCGTGGGTCACGCGTTTGCGTCATCTGAGAGTTTTCCTTGTCACGTGTACGCATCAGTCGTGCGTACGCGTCATTTGTGTTCTGCTCAAGGCACGCGTCCGCGTTGTCCATGCGTACACGTCGCTTCCATTTTGCGCTAGGCACGCATCCGCGTCGTCCATGCATATGCGTCGCTGCCTTTTCTTCAAAACTCCATTTTTGTGCTTTCCTTCCATTTTTATATGTTTCCTTTATGTCTTCTAAGCCATTCCTGCCCTATGAAGCCTGAAAATACTTAACACACAGATCACGGCATCGAATGGTAGTGAAGGATAATTAAATTTAATATTTTTAAAGCATAAGAAACATGTTTTCATATATATCAAAAAATAAGGAATGGAAAGTAAAACCATGCAATTCATATGAATAAGTGGGTGAAGATTTGATAAAAACACTCAATTGAGCACAAGATGAATCATAAAATAGGGATTTATCATGGACCAGTTAATGGGATTCCTCAAGTCCTAGTCAACTCCTATGGAAAGACTAGCTTTATAGGGATCCAAATTAATCAGCAAATCCCAATTTTTCAAACAAGAAGTTTGATAACTCAAGTGTCACCAATTACTCAACCAAAGAAAAGGGAGAAGAAATCTAGATTAAATTAAAAGCATCAATATTATGAATTGAAGGAAGCAATCTTAAATCTAAAACACCTCAAATTGTATTAAATAGAAAATCAAATTAAACATAAGAATTCATAAATCAAATAGCAACATAAAGTGATCAAGAAAGGAAATAGATAAACTAGAATGCTAGAATAAATTAAAGTAGAAGAGAACATAAATTAATGGAACATTGAACCTGGAATTGAGAAAAAGTAATTCTAAAACTAAGAGAAATCCTAAATCCTAAAACCTAAGACCTTAGAGAGAGGAGAGAGCCTCCCTCTCTAGAAAACTACATCTCAAACCTAAATTTGTGAATAATGAGAAGTTGTATGGATGAATGAATAGATTCCCCCACTTTATAGCCTCTAATCTGTGTTTTCTGGGATGAAAACTGGGTCAGAAATAGCCCAGAAATCACTGGGGGCGAATTCAAATACGTGCAGGTCGCTGGAATTTATGCAGAACGACGCGTGTGAGTGATGCACGCGTGCGTGTTGTCTATCCTTAGAGCAACTATGGAAAATTATATATCATTCCGAAGCCCCGGATGTTAGCTTTCTAACGCAACTAGAACCGCTTCATTTGGACCTCCGTAGCTCAAGTTATGGTCGATTTTGTACCAGGAGGTCAGGTTGGACAGCTTAGCAATTCCTTCAGTTTCTTGTATTCCTTCCACTTTTGCATGCTTCCTTTCCATCCTTTAAGTCATTCCCATCCTGTAATCTCTGAAAACACTTAACACACATATCACGGCATCGAATGGTATAAAGGGGAATTAATTTTTGGTAATTTAGAGGCTTGGGAAGCAAGTTTTCAATTATAGAACAAAATTAAGATGGAAAATGTAAAACCATGCAAATCATATGAATAAGTAGGTAAAGCCTTGATGAAACCACTCAATTAAACACAAGATAAACCATAAAAAAGTGGTTTATCAAGGGCCTATGTGAAATGTCCAAAATGTGCTTAGATAATTCTGCAGGTGGTTCATTTTACATGAAGAAGACACACCAGAGGAGACTATTGAGCTTATTAAATTGGTTGCTAACAACCAATATTTATACTCATCTAACAGGAATCCTATAAACTCTGGGACTCCTCAGAAGAAAGGTGTTTTGGAATTATAGGCTTTGGATGCTCTTCTTGATCAGAACAAAATTTTGTCTCAGCAGATGAATTTGATTACTCAACGATTGAGTGGGATGCAGTTTCAGCTATTAACACTCAGATTGCACCTCGAGAGGCTCCTTATGACATGACTGGTAGCTTTATACAAGGTTAGAATTATGATTATGCTCAATTTCCTTCAAAATAGGTTAATTATACGGGGAATGCTCCTAGAAACCCCAATAAGGATCTGTATGCCAAAACCTATAATCAAGGGGGGAGAAATCATCCAAATTTAGGATGGAGAGAGCAACCTCAGATATCACAGAAGTTTAACAATAATTCTCAGGGCGGTTTTCAGCAGGATAATCATAATAACCACCAGTTTCAGTCTCATCAACAACAATCACCTCAGCAAGCAAATTTTCAGTCCCAGAAGAACACTGGTTTGGAAGCAATACTGAATAGTTTTATGTAGGAAACTAGAGCTTCCCTTAGAAACTTGGAAGTGCAACTAGGGCAGTTGAGCAAGCAAATACCTGAGAGGCCTCCAAGCACATTTCCTGGTGATACAGTGGTGAACCCAAGAGAGGAGTGCAAGGCTATCACCTTGATAAGTGGACAAGTGGCAAGTACGAAAGCACAAGTTAATGAGGAGCCAGTTGAAAAAGAAGCTCCAGCGGAGAAGAAAGAGGAGGTGGAACACGCCCCTCCTAGGCGTGCAGATAATCCATTCCCAGTCTCTCTTGACACTCATCCTACATTACATAAGGCGCCTGAGTACAAGCCTAAAATGCCATATCCTCAAAGACTTCAAAAGGAGACCAAGGACAAGCAGTTTTCAAAGTTCTTGGAAGTCTTCAGAAAGTTGCAAATCAATATTCCTTTTGCTGAGGTTTTGGAGCAAATGCCTTTCTATGTCAAATTCATGAAGGAGCTGTTGTCAAAGAAGAAGCCTTTAAAGGGAGATGAGATAGTGGTCTTGACTAAGGAATGTAGTGCTATCATTCAAAATAACTTACCAAGGAAGATGCCAGATCCAGGGAGCTTTCAAATTCCATGCACCATTGGGAGCACAATCTTTGAGAAAGCGTTATGTGATCTGGGAGCAAGCATCAATTTAATGCCCTTGTCTGTGATGAAGAAGTTTCAAATTCAAGAAGCACAACCCACAAAGATAGCATTACAGATGGCAGACAAGTCTATAAAGCCTGCATATGGATTAGTAGAGAATATCTTGGTCAAAGTGAGTAAGTTCTTCCTCCCAGTAGATTTTGTGATTCTTGACACGGGGGATGATGAGAATGCCTCTATAATTCTAGGAAGGCCATTCCTAGCCACTGGGAGAGCTCTAATTGATGTAGAAGTGGGTGAATTAGTGCTTAGAGTGCATAATGAGCAACTGGTCTTTCATGTCTTCAAAGATATGCATTCAGCAGGTGAAGGGAAGAAGTGCATGCAGACTGAGCTTATTAATCCAAACCTTCAAGAACTCCCTGATGATGCACAACAGAATCTGCAGCTCAAACCTCCTTTGGTAACAATCAATAAAATTCCTCCTGACATCAAACCTAAGTTTGGTGTCGGGAATGCATCATCCACTGAGGCGGAGGTTCCCAAAAAGAAGAAAGTACCCAAGGGATGGAGAAACAAAAAGATTTCCACTAAAGACCTCTCCCCAGGAATGAAGGTGGTATTCACTGCATGCCCAATCCTGCCTCATACAGTAAACAGGATCCTGTCTCTTGAGCATATAGAGTTGATCCATGAAAGTACAGGAAAGAAGTTCACAGTGAGGGGTGAAAACCTGAGCCCCTATGATCCTCCTCCTTAGAGGAGCTGACCGTCAAGCTAGTGACGGTAAAGAAGCGCTTGTCGGGAGGCAACTCGATGTTTTTGTATCCTTTAGTTTGATTTCTGTTGTTTCGATGTTGTTAGTTGGTTGATTTTAATTGAGTTTCTACTATTTTTCCTTTGTTTTACGTGTGTGGATCATGCAGAGTAAGTAGAATAGGAATAGGAATCTGAAAACAAGGTTTCAACAACCTGGAGTGCGTTGATTCGGGAAGGGTGGAACTTGGCTCCCTCAAGTTAGGCGCCACATCCAGCATTGGAGGTCCATTCCATTCGGGACAGGTGAAGTTAGGCGCACTATATAGTAAAGTTAGGCGTGGAGGTGGTTGGTGCATTCGGGAGCTCTCAAGTTAGGCGCACCCAATTGTTGATGTTAGGCACCAACCCAAAGAGTAGAGTTCCATTCGATTCGGCAATGTTGAAGTTAGGCGCCATCATACTCCAAGTTAGGTGCCGAGTGTGGAGCAAGCAACCAAGTTAGGCACCAGATGAGGTGAAGTTAAGCGCCATAAGGGATTGCAACACATGAAGTTAGGCGCCACAATCACTCAAGTTACGCGCCATCATTGGATTGATTTCTATAAATCCAAACCATATCCAACAGATCCTTGAACCAAATCAATTCCCTATCAAATTGATCTTATATCCCTTCAAGCAACAAACCCGTGGTCTCTTCCCATAGCCCCTCCCCAATACCAACGTAACCCCCCTTCCATCCTATATCTGTACCCCCTCTTTTATATATATATATATATATAATAAAAACTACAAAAAAAATTAAAAATACACAAAATACAAAAAAAAATCTATATATATATATATATTAATAATTTTAACTTTTCTTATTCTTTTATCATTTTATTCTTCTTTTGCAATAATATTTGTTTTCAATCCTCTGTACGTCTTTTTATGTCCCTCCCTGTTTTTAGTTTTTCTTTGCTTCGGGACAAGCAAACTTTTAAGTTTGGTGTTGTTGCTTCGCTTGTGACTTTTCTGTTTATTTTAATGGCACCAAAGGGAGGCGAATCATCTTCACGGAGGAGCACAGCCTTAAGAATGAGACGGCCACTAGGATAACTAAAGTGGTTAAGTTCCTTTCATTCTATATTTCCTCCCATTCTTATTATGTTATATTCCTGTTTTCTGCTATTTTACTTGGTTTCTGCATGATCCTTTGTTATTTCAATTCCTAGGTTCTAGTTAGTTTGCTATATTTTCTTTGTTATTTGCTTTTAATTCTGAAAAGTGTCTCATGTATTGCTCACTAAGCTTGAATTCAAAATAAAAAGATGTAGTGCATGAGAAATAGAATTTATAACAAAGAATAGTCTTATTTACTTAAATGTGGTGGTATTCTTTGTGATTCTGAATGCGTGACATAAACCGTGCATATTTGAATTTGAATCAAATGATGTTGATGTATAAGGAACAGGAATTTAGAGAACTATTATGAATTCTCTGAAGTAAATGAAAACTTGATCCTTGAAGCAAAAGAAACAGCAAAAGAAAAATAAAAGCAAGGTCCAAGGCTCTGAGCATCAATGAATAGGGAGGCCAGACATGATTAAAAGCTCAAAGAATTGTTTTCCTAGTCATATGATTATGGTGTGAATGTGCCAAGTAATCCTTAAGACAGAGCACTAAGAGTCAAGATCAAATGCATTTAACAGAGTATGCCAAAGGCTTTGAGCACCACTGTCTGGGAGCAACTGAAAGAAAAATCAGAACTTAAAGAGAGTTCCCCAGTCAAGTGCTTGTGGTGTTCTTGTGTCAAGTGAAGCTTGAGACAAAACATTTAAAGTCACGGCTAGGATTAAGGTGCAAAGCACCAAGGAAAAGAGAATTAAAAAGAAATTTGCTGTGTTCAAGGATTAAACTGCGTGAGCATCTTTCCTATCTTTTCCTAGTGAATTTGCATTCAAATTGTTGAGTTTAATCAAGAATCAATTATCTTTTAGCCATTATAGATGCTACTTTGAGTCGTGTGCAATTCTGTTTATTTCAGGTAGAATTCGGATGGATTTGATGGAGTTTCTGTAGAAAAAGAGAAGGAAGCGAATGATGCTGTCAACCCTGACCTCTCTGCACTCTAACCTGAATAACTTGAGTTATAAAGTTCCAATTGATGTGATTCTAGTGGTGTTGGAAATCTAACTTTTAGAGCTTTCCAATGATATATGATAGTTCATACTTCTCCTCCATCAATTCTGCAAGGGTGGCGCCTAACTTGAGGTTTCTCAAGTTAGGCGCCAAACACAACATCAACACGCACAAGTGGTTCGGCTCTCTTCAAGTTAGGCGCAATCCTCTCTCAAGTTAGGTGCAGCAACATGCAAAACACTCCAAATTGGTGCTGCCTCCCCCACGCCTAACTTGAGATTTCTCAAGTTAGGCGCCACTCCTAGAGAAAGCCATGGTCCCCACGTCCAAGTTTATGATGGCACCAAAGATTCTATTCTGTTTTTATTCTGATTAAAACTCTTATTTTAATTACAAATAGGAAAAGATATTATTGAGTTTTAGGAAATATAATTTACATTAATTAGGATTAGATATAAAAGGGAAAAGAATCAGCCCTTTGGGCTTTTCACTTCTCTTCTCTTCTACCTCATTCTACAATTTACAGTTTTTCAGAATCCTAGTTTTCTCTCTGAACCATGAGCAACTAAGCCTCCACTGTTAAGGTTAGGAGCTCTGTCTATTGTATGGATTGATACTATTATTTTTCTATTTTAATTCATGTACTGATTTCAATTTCAAGAATTGTTTTCGTCCTTTATCTTATGAATTTGGGTGGAACAGAAGTATGACCCTTGTTCTAATTGAGTTCTTGTATAACTTGGAAAAGCTCTTTACTTGAACAACAGCTTGAAAACAATTTCTCCTAAATTTCTAATTATCTGGACTTAACGGGATACGTGACATATAATCCTCTTATATTTGGGTAATTAGAGTTTCTGTGGCATATAAACTAGAATTGAACTTCACCCTCTAATTTGAATTAAGTGACCAAGGAATTAGCGATTGATGAAGGTTAGATGAGACTAAAAAGGTCTAAGGAATTAGGGTTTAGTCACATATAGTTTGCCATGGATTGAATCTTGCATGATTAAAATAGTTAGTAAGAAAAGTCAATCCGGAAGATAGATATCTCTGAAACCTTAACTGTTTTCTCCATATATATTTCACAAACATTTACTGCTTGTTTTCTAATATTCTGGATTTACTGTTAATGCTTTTGAACTCTCAAAATACCATTTTCCATTTGTCTAACTAAGTAAATCACTTAACTATTGTTGCTTAATCCATCAATCCTCGTGCGATTGACCCTCATTCACTTGAGGTACTACTTGGTACGACCCGGTGCACTTGCTGGTTAGTTTGTGGGTTATAAATTTTGTACCACCTATTACCCATACCTCATCCTCCATCACCCTTCAACTTCTCTCCTCTCTCCCACGACCACCATTGTCTGTGCCTCCAACAACCGCCGCCAGGCCTTCTTCAAATCTCAGCCGTCCAATCTTAAGATTCTCCAGGTAGCATCCATCATCGCCATAAACCTCAAAATCCTCCCGGAACCCTTCAGTTCCCTCGTAGCCGAAATCGCCCGTGGCGACATCACCCCGCTGAATCTTCCAGAACCTTTCATCCTCACCCGAATCATTGTGCAACCGAAGAAGACCGGCAACAAGAAGAGAAAGAAGAAACTTGCACTCTTCGTGTTGTTCGCGTTGGTGTGTTGCGTTGTAGGGTTCTGGTCCTTTAGGGTTTCGGATCTCGACGTGTTTGTGAGGGCGTTTTTATTCTCTATTGCTGGGGTTTTGCTGATTCGCATGAGTTTGGGCAAGAAGGCGGTTAAGGAATGGGTTTTAGGGTTCGTGGTTGGGGTTGGGTTTTTTTATGGCGAGTTGCGGATTCGGGAAAGAGGACCTCAAATTTTGGGTTGAGAGGCTTAGGGTTTTGTTCTCCGGCGAAGTTAATTGTAACTAGGAAAAGGAATAGTAGACTTCGGAGAATGTTCAAATGAAAAAGCATTGCATGATTTTTCTTTTTTCTTTTGTTTTCCTTTGTATCAAAATTGAAATACTCTGTTCTTTGATTCATGAAAGGGGAAATGTTAGTTTGTGATCACTGATGTCTTGTATGCTGCTGCATTGTTGCATAAATGAAAATATACATATGTTTAATGTATTCTAGAAAGCAAAAGCATCTAAAAAGTACCATATGGACTATGGTTAATGCATTGTTACATAAATGAAAATATACATATGGTTAATGTATGCATTCCACTAATCGAAGTGTTATCTTCAACATTGTATTAACATCTTAGAAATCTAGAATTCAAATGCAAAAGTACGTCTAGAAGGCTCATTCAAATGGCAATTGGAGGTGGTGGTGTGTTGGAAAGGAAGTTCTATGGCAATTGGCTAATTTATAGGGGTGAATGGTGAAAGCAATAATTTTATTGGCAGCCATGGTAGAGATAGTTCAAGTTAGTGACATAATTGAAGTAAAGCTGGTTTACCTATCTTGCACATGTGAATTGCCTTGTTTTAGTTTTCAATAAAGCCACTATTTCAGAAAGCTATAACCTTAATTAATGACAGACTTAATTATATAATAATAAAAGATATAATTTTCATGACGAAGGTCATCGACTAAATGACACTATGGCATAGAACATCAATCATGATAATCCTAGTGTTTGCATTTGAAACTATACAATCGGGTAATTTTTTAACATTGATAATCCAGAATTGTCTATATACTAACTACAGTGGATATTTACTCTATCAATTTATTTTGCATTCCTTTCTTGCAGCCAAAGCAACTTCCAAATTATGATAGAGTGCATTAAGAGCTACGTGATGAATAGCTGATAAATCACTATTTTATGGTTTATCTTGTGCTTAATTGAGTGGTTTTTATCAACTCTTTACCCACTTATTCATACTATTTGCACGATTTTACATTTGCCTTCCTAATTATGTGCTTTGATTGAAAACATGTTTCTTTGGCCTTAAGTTCCCTATGTTTAATCCTCTCTTATTACCATTAGATGCCTTGATATGTGTGTTAAGTGATTTCAGAGATTACAGGGCAGGAATGGCTTAGAGGATGGAAAGGAAGCATGCAAAAGTGGAAGGAATACAAAAAGTTGGAGAAATTGCTAAGCTGTCCAGCCTGACCTCTTTGCACTCAAACAGCTATAACTTTAGCTACAAAGGTCCAAATGACGCGGTTCCAGTTGCGTTGGAAAGCTAACATCCGAGGATTCGATTTGATATATAATATGCCATAGTTTCCTTGACGCTAGGCGACGCGAACGCGTGCTCCATGCAGACGCGTCGCAGTGACAAAAATCAGCGTGTTTGAATTCGCAACCAGCAAATTCTGGGCTGTTTCTGACCCAGTTCGTGGCCCAGAAAACATAGATTAGAGGCTATAAAGTGGGAAAATGCATCCATTCATAAAAAAACAAGCTTTCACATTCACAATTTTAGGAGTAGATGTAGTTTTTAGAGAGAGAGGTTCTCTCCTCTCTCTTAGGATTAGGATTTAGGATTTCTCTTAGTTTTAGGAGTGACTCTCAATCCCAGGTTCAATGTTCTTCAATTTATATTTCTCTTCTACTTTTAGATACTCTAATACTTAATTACTTATGTTGCCCATTTGATTCATAAATCTTTCATGTTAGATTGGATTGCTTTTATTAATATAATTTGAGGTATTTTAGACTTATGATTGCTCTCTTTAATTTATTAATGCTCTTTGTTTATCCAAATTATTTTCATTCAAGTAGACTTTTTTCCCTTTTGGCTTTGGTTGAGTCATTGGAGACACTTGAGTTATGAAACTCATTGTTGATTGAAAATTGGATTTCTTCATTTCATTAATTCAAGTTCCAATAACTCTAGCCTTTTCCAAGGAAAGACTAGGACCTGAGGAATAAAAATTAATTCATCCACTTAACTTACCTTCATAGTTAGAGGTTAACAAAGTGGGAGAAAAACTAATTCTCATTACAATTAATAAGGATAACCAGGATAGGACTTCCAGTTATAATACCTTGCCAAGAATTTATTTTATTATTGTTATTTTATTTTTCTTATCATTCAACATAATACTTCCTTACTTTCTAAAACCCCTAATTTACAAGACTCATAACCAATAATAAGAACATACCTCCCTGCAATTCCTTGAGAAGACGACCCGAGGTTTAAATACTCGGTTATCAATTTCAAAGGGGTTTGTTACTTGTGACAACCAAAACGTTTGTATGAAAGGACTTTTGAAGGTTTAGAAACTATACATGCAACGAGGATTTATCCGCAAATTTCTAGACCACGCAAAAGTTTTCTCATCAAAATGGCGTCGTTGCCGGGGAATTGCAAATGTGTGTCTTATTATTGGTTATTGTAAATATTTGCTTTTTACTTGTTTATTTGTTTTTATTTTTGCTTTTTCATAAATTAAGAGGTTATTGGTTTTTATTTAGTTATTAAAAATTTTTCAAAAAAATTTGTTCTTGGTGTTCATCTTGATCTTCGAGTTGTTCTTCGTGTTCATCTTGATCTTCGAGTTGTTCTTAGTTGTTTTCTTCGTTTTGATCTAAAAATTTTAAGTTTGGTGTCATTTTATTGTTTTTCTCTTTTCTCATCTTTTCTCTTTATTTTAATTGAATTTTCGAAATTTGCATAAAAAAAATTTTTTCATATTTTTATTTTAAAATTTTTATCTTATCTTATCTTATTTCAAAAATCAAATTTCAAAATTCAAAATTTAAATAACCTTTTAATTTAAATTTGTTTTTATTTTCGTTTTTAATTTTTATTTGCTACTATGAACTCTCATCCCTTTGGCTATGAGTCTGGTTACAATTATATTGCAGGAAGAGGAAATTACAATGAGAACAGGCATCAAGGTTGGAACAATCAAAGATGGGAGGAGCCACAAGGATCTGATCAACCCTCATGGCAACAACCACCTCCAATGAACTATCAACAACCACCACCATATGCCTATGAACCTTCTCCTCAAAATAACTTTGGACCACCATACTCACAAGCCCCTTACCACCAAACACCTCCATATGACCCTAACCCACATCCACCATACCAACCACCCTATGAATCGAATGAGCCATACATAGATCCACCCCAACCTCTATTGGATAACAATACACTCATCTCTAACATCATTGGTCTCACCTCTACACTCCAAAATCTTATATCCCGCATGAACCAACCATCTACCTCCAATATTCAACCCTCAAGCTCTAATGCACTTCCTTTTCAAACACATAATGATCTTTTCATCCCATCACCACCCTCCATGGAAGAGCACCCACATCCATCAATCCAAGAGCAAGATGATCCCAATTATGCTATTGATATGGAACAGGAAAGAAGGAATCATCTTCGTGAATCCATACTTCATAAAGAGCTAGAGGAGGCCCTACGGGTAAAGGTAGGAGAGACCCTTGAAGATGAAGGAGTAGTTGAAAGGAGTTGTCATGGAAAGAAAATCATCGAGGATGAGTATGATTTTATACTTAAACAACTGGACAAAGCAGCAATTATTAAAAAGGAAGAAGTGGTTGCAAACTTAAGAGATGTTGTACCTCCATTGGAAAGTCCAGTCACAGAGCCTCCTTCCACGGTGTTTGATGTTGATGTTGATGTTGAGGAGAGCGTACAACCTCCAAGGCAGATCATGGTTGAAGACCTTGTAGAGGTTGATCAAGAGATGGAGATTCAAGAAGAAGAAGCACAACCTCCTATGCCCTTGGTAAGTAATGAAGAAGAGATTTAATTAGAAGAAAGCTACCAAGAGGAAGAGGTTGAAATTAAAGAAGCTTGCAAAGAGGTGGAAGTTGTCAAAAAGCACAAGGGAGTGGAGCTTGAAATCACTTTGCCAAGGTTATGGGAGACCCCTCCCCCTAAGTTGCCATCATCCTTCACAACATTCAAGTGGGTAAAATTCATATCCCTTAGCTTTCTAATCCCACTTGAATATGGGCTACTGGAGACGGATGGTCAACTTAGAGCTCTTTGTGGCATTAAGAGTAAGAGGAAGATGGCCAGTGGTAAGAATTGTCCTGCAAGATTCATTATGGTTGGAAGCTTTAAGTTTAAACGCAAAGGTTGGTATAAAACTCAACTGAATGGGTTTAGGAAGCTGTTTGGATGTCTCAGTAAGAATTCCGACTTGAAAAATGATGATCAACAAGAAGATGGGTGCAAAGGCAAGGTCTGGGACCCCAGAATTCAATCTAGAAATCAGCACTCTTGGGGCCTTGTCACTTGCTTTAACTTACTTGAAGGCTCTCTGCGCTTAGTTTGGGATCCCGGAGGCCATTGGAATTACAAACATTGGTGGAGATTCCTGGATGAATACAAGCATAAGCCACCATAACAGGAAGCTCATCAAATGTCCAACTTAAGGACTTTAACTAAAAGTGCTAGGTGGGAGACAACCCACCATGGTATGATCATCCCTTTTTCAGTTTTAATTCAAGTCTGTTTTGTTTATTTTTGAGTTTTATTTTATTTCATTGAACCTGGAATTACTCATAACATCCATATCATTTCGCATTCTGCATACTGCATAAAAAAAAGAAGAAGAAAGCACGCACGCGACGCGGCAGCGTCGCTGACGCGTCCGCGTCACATAGGAATAATGACCTCCCACGCGACCGCGTGCCCCACGCGGCCGCGTGACCTGGAAATCGACGTAAGAAAGGGTGCACGACCGAAAGTTGTGTGAGAGTGGTGCTGGACTAGTGCTGATCGCACACGCCTTACCACGCGGACGCATGGCTCACGCGTCCGCGTCATATCCCCATGATGGCCACTCACGCGATCGCGTCGACCACGCGACCGCGTCACCCAATATTTGGCCATTAATGATTTTGAACAGAGAGTTGTGCGAGTGCGAGGCTGCCCTTGCGCCAGTAGCATAAAACGGGTCACGCGACCGCGTTGATTATCATAAGCGCAATTCGCGGAACCACGTGCCCCACGCGGCCGCGTCGCTTGCGCCGCACAGCTTCCCTGATTTGCCAAATATCTTATCTTTTCTTCTCCAATCCTAATTTTTCCTCCCTCCTTTCTTACTTACTTCTTCTTCCCTCCTTTCCCTTCTCATTCTTCTTATCTTTCATTTTATTTTACTTAATTTATTTGCATATTTCATTCATTACATCTTAATTTTGTGCATATTTTTCTTTTCTTTTCTAAATTAATTATTTTTCCTTTGGTGTTCAAATGTTCTTATTCAACTGTTATATCTTTTCTGGTATTATCTTAGTGCTTATGACTTGTTTTATTCTGATTGGGTAACATTATTTAAATCAATGCTAATTTTTATATTACTGATATTCCTTTTGCATTGACATGAACTTACATTGTCTTTCATTACCCACTCTCTCCCCCATTGTTGCAAATTTTGCACCACTGGTATGCCATGGCTTCTATTGTTTTCTCACGTACATGTTGAAGCTTCCATGTAAATGAGACCCTTATCATTTGGCATTAACCCAATCATACTTCATTTATTTTCTTATCTTTATTATTGGGTTACCTTTCTTCCCTTTTTCTTTCAGGATGGCCATCAGGAAGAGAACCGGAAGACGTTTACATGGGGAGACACACAAGTCCATCAGCACAATCCTTGGAGAAAAGCATCAGTTGGAGAGACCCGTCCACTTGTACATCTTAGCATGCACCGAGGACGGTGCAATCTTTAAGTGTGGGGAGGTCGATACCGATCTCCATGGATTAGTATTTTCTTATCAACACCAATATTTTAATTTCTTTGTTAAATTGCTGCATTTGCATATTTAATTGCATATTTGTTTGATTTTATGCATTTAGTTACTACTTGGTTAAAGTAATAAATTTCTTTTTAGGACTCTATTTTTGAAAATTTTCACTAATTTAAATTGAAAAATTTTTATGTTAAAATTTGTCAGAAGTTGTATTTGGAACATGGTTTTTGAGCCAAAGAACACACAACCTGTGAGATTTGAGCTTATTTATATGGTTACATTATTTAACCATAAATATTTTATTCTTGTGTGTTTACTTCTCTATGATTGTAATCTATATTTTGTTCCATTCTATATGTCCATTATTTAGTGTATTTACATGCTTGCATATGATTGAGGCCATTATTTGATTTTAGCTCACTTATCCCAAATAAGCCTACCCTTTAAATTACCTTTGTTAGCCACTTTGAGCCTTTTTAATCCCTATTTGTTCTATATTTTATCACATCACTAGCCTTAAGCAGAAAAACAAATTAAATACCCCAATTGAATCTTTGGTTAGCTTAAGATAGAGATTGTGCATCAACTAAGTGTGGGGAAATTGTGGGAATATGGGTTAATAAGGGAATGTATCATGTTTCTAATTCATTTGAATATTGGGAATTTGGGAACCTACTCATGTAAAACCAGAAAAAAAAATTAAAAATCTATGTGCGTTGATAAGTTATATTTATTTTTCATAAAATAAAAAAAAGAGAAAAAGAGAAAATATATATATATATATATATATATAATATAAATAAATGAATAAGGGGACAAAATTACCCCAATGCTAAGTTTAATAATGAAAGATCAATGCACATGTGATAAATTAAAAAGAAAAGTTGGTACATGAGAATGGGAATCATACAAAAGTGGGAATTATGGGTAGTTAGGCATGAAATTAACAGTATATAGAGTATATGTATATTAGGTGAGAGCTTAGGTTAGTCAAAGATTCATATTATAGCTCACTTAGACATATATATACCCTCACCCTTACCTTGGCCCCATTACAACCTTGAAAAGACCTCATGATGTTTGCATTGGTACATTAAATACTTGTTGATTGGTTAGATGAAGAACAAGGTTTAGAAAGCATGATTAGAGAAGAGTAGAGTGAATTACCTTATACACTTGAGAGATTAGAGTGCATATATACTACCAGTGAGGGTTCAACGCTTGATTCTATGTTCCCTACTTTCATGAGCTATCTTCTTACAAGTTTACTTGCTTTTTTTATTGTATGATTTGAATTAGTGAAATCTGATTTATATTTGTCTTGGAGGACTTATTTACTTTTAACCAAGTAGGTAGAAACATTTTTGTATTTAGTTGCATTCATATAGATAGGTTGCATTTCATATTAATCTACCATTCCTCTTCATCTTTATAGCTTCTCTTGAAGCTTAGCATGAGGACATGCTAATGTTTAAGTGTGGGGAGGTTGATAAACCACTATTTTATAGTTTATCTTGTGCTTAATTGAGTGGTTTTTATCAACTCTTTACCCACTTATTCATACTATTTGTACAGTTTTACATTTGCCTTCCTAATTATGTGTTTTGATTTAAAACATGCTTCTTTGGCCTTAAGATCCCTATGTTTAATCCTCTCTTATTACCATTAGATGCCTTGATATGTGTGTTAAGTGATTTCAGAGATTACAGGGCAGGAATGGCTTAGAGGATGGAAAGGAAGCATGCAAAAGTGGAAGGAATACAAGAAGTTGGAGAAATTGCTAAGCTGTCCAACCTGACCTCTTCGCACTCAAACGGCTATAACTTTAGCTACAGAAGTCCAAATGACGCGGTTCCAGTTGCGTTGGAAAGCTAATATCCGAGACTTCGATTTGATATATAATATGCCATAGTTGCCCTGATGCTAGATGACGCAAACGCGTGCTCCATGCGGACGCATCGCAGTGACAAAAATCAGCGTGTTTGAATTCGCAACCAGCAAATTCTGGGCTGTTTTTGACCCAGTTCGCGGCCCAGAAAACACAGATTAGCGGCTATAAAGTGGGAGAATACATCCATTCATAAAAACACAAGCTTTCACATTCACAATTTTAGGAGTAGATGTATTTTTTAGAGAGAGAGGTTCTCTCCTCTCTCTTAGGATTAGGATTTAGGATTTCTCTTAGTTTTAGGAGTGACTCTCAATCCCAAGTTCAATGTTCTTCAATTTATATTTCTCTTCTACTTTTAGATACTCTAATACTTAATTACTTATGTTGCCCATTTGATTCATAAATCTTTCATGTTAGATTGGATTGCTTTTATTAATATAATTTGAGGTATTTCAGACTTATGATTGCTCTCTTTAATTTATTAATGCTCTTTGTTTATCCAAATTATTTTCATTCAAGTAGACTTTTTTCCCTTTTGGCTTTGGTTGAGTCATTGGAGACATTTGAGTTATCAAACTCATTGTTGATTGAAAATTAGATTTCTTCATTTCATTAATTCAAGTTCCAATAACTCTAGCCTTTCCCAAGGAAAGACTAGGACCTGAGGAATAAAAATTAATTCATCCACTTAACTTACCTTCATAGTTAGAGGTTAACAAAGTGGGAGAAAAATCCAATTCTCATTACAATTGATAAGGATAACCAGGATACGACTTCCAGTTATAATACCTTGCCAAGAATTTATTTTATTATTGTTATTTTATTTTTCTTATCATTCAACATACTGCTTCCTTACTTTCTAAAACCCCTAATTTACAAGACTCATAACCAATAATAAGAACATACCTCCCTGCAATTCCTTGAGAAGACGACCCGAGGTTTAAATACTCGGTTATCAATTTCAAAGGGGTTTGTTACTTGTGACAACCAAAACATTTGTATGAAAGGACTTTTGAAGGTTTAGAAATTATACTTGCAACGAGGATTTATCCGCAAATTTCTAGACCACGCAAAAGTTTTCTCATCAATAGCTCTTTCATAAACTCACATAATATTATTATGTGCTAAAATATTTTTACTCTATCGAGCTGTTACTTAACATAAATGTTAAAATCACATAAAAATACATTAATTTACAAAAGGGTAGCTTAAGCACAAAGTATTAGTTTAAGTCTTAACCAAATGATAATCTAAATTAAAAGTACCACTAAGCTAGTTACTGATGAGATTTGAGTTACATATTAGCCGCAATTGTACAGCTTTGACTAAATGTCAGTTCCTAGTTTAGTTAATTTAACCTTTGTAAGGCACATGCATAATTACTAATTGAACAGACATAAAATGGAGCATTTGTCACTCATTTTCACAGTTCAAAGCACATTGTGTGATTAAACTTATTGTATAGCATTAATAATAGGTGATCTTATAAGGCATAACACCTTAAAAGAAGAAAAGACGAAACGTCATCACAACTAAAATGCAAATAACTTCAACCCAATTATCAACAATGAGGAGTAAAACACGAATCAAAGACAGAAAAGAGAGAGAAGTTCATCAGATTCAAACATGAGTATATGTCGTATGAATGAGAAACAAAGAGCTAATAGTTTAGAGGTGGTGATTGTTCTCTTCCGAAGTTCAAAAGTCAAGAAGCTCCACACTTACCATGAAACCCTTGACCATAATTCAGAAAGATCAAGCTTGTCAAGACCTACCTTAACATAACAATCAACAAATAATTGGTAGATATCATAATCGTCAACAAGTGACGCAGTGCGTAAGACCCAGAACTTTTGAAAAGTCTTATTATGATCAAGTCTCAAATCATATAGTTATTTATAACCTTAATTTCAGAAATCATTTTATTAAGGATAATTAAGGCAAGTTTTGATTTATTGAATTTGAGATACGTTATGATTATTATCCAATTTTACAATTATTGGATTATTTTCCTGTATTCAAATTATAAAGTTGACAGTTGTGAAATAATAAGAATTTTATATGATTTGGGCTAGATAAGAAATATTTTAAATATTAGTACTGCTATTTTGAAATATGAAGAAATTAAGTATATTACTTTTAATTATTTAGTTGGGACATTTTATTGAAAATGATTTTGTAAAATTGATGAGCAAATAGTATTTTTATACACTATTATTGTTGAATTAGAATTTATTTCTAATTACTACATTATACCTATTTTTAAGTGAAATTACTAAAATGTCCCTAACCCTAATTTTTGAAAAGGAAAACCCTAACCCTGAAAACCCTAACCAGAACCCGTTTCCCCCTCTGAACCCAGTAGCCGCACCCCACTTGTTTCCCTTCACCCTCTCATTCACAGAAACATGGAAAGAAAGAACGGGAAAAATCAGAAATGGAGACTGGTCCAGAAGAAGAGAAGGAGAGGGGGAAAGGATCGGCGCCGCCGGCTGGGTACTGCCGCCGTGACTGCCGGACTGCCACACACGAGGAGCGCCGCCGTCAAAGCCGCCCCATTCATCCCTGCCCAGTCGCGGTTCTGCCACCATCACCCCATTCCGTCGCCTGAGGAGTGTCATGAAGGCGAGAGAAAGCTCGTGCGCGCAGGGGAGAGGAAGGAGGCGCTGGTTGGCCGCCGCACCTCGCCGTCGATCGCCATTGAACCGCGCCAGACCCAGAACTGTGAACGTGAGGGGTGCGATGCAAGAGCCCGACGCGAGGAAGAGGGAGCGTGCGTGCACGCGCAGGAGAAGGGTGACGCTGCTGTCACCGCCGTTGCTGAGCTGCGCCGCCGTCAACCTTGCCGCAGTGTCAGTTGCCATCCTCTATGGCAGAGCCAGAGAGAGAGAGTTCGGGAGTAGAGCAGATGAGAGATATCTGAAGGTGTGCTGGGAGTTCAGCCACCGCGCTCGGCCGCCGTTCGCGTTGCCGGCGCCGCCTCCGTCGGAACTGCCACCATCAGAAAAGGGTTCTGGCCGCCAGGAGTGGTTCTGTGACTTCGGAGACCACCGCTGGAGCTTTTGGCTACTTCTACCGTCGCCGGAAAAAGTTGCCGATAAGGGTTTTGATTGTGGTTTCTGTCCTTTTTGAATTCCGAGAATACCGTAGTCACTGCGTGTTGGTTTCAGTTGGCGCAATCGAAAATTGTCGTCGCTGCCACTTGAGGTGGCTGCCGGGCTGCCGTTGAACCGGTTCAGAGATCGCCGCTGTTCCAGTTCAGTTGTTCCTTCTTCATTTGGTAAGCATTTTCGATTTGAAAGCTCTCTAGTAACTATTCTAGCTTCATACACTAAGGTTTTGCGGCATCAATTGCTATACGATTGAGTTTCGGTTGTTGTATGTTATGATTAGAGTTGTTGAGATTGTTGCGAACGTGACTGAGAGCTGAGGTTTTGGTTGCCGTCAGTTCGGGTTGAGGCGGAAAGGACTCTGTGAGACGTTTGGGTTATGGAATTGCGTTTTGAGGTAGAAGCGCTTTCCAAAAACTATATTTTTATATGTTGGAATTATTACATATGGATACTGATGTGAGAAATGTGTAATTGGTGATTGTATTGGCCTTATGTATTATTTGATTGACTCAAATGTTTATGGATGTTGGTTTGGCTGAGTTGTTGTGCGGCTTTGTGAAATGTAACGTTTTGAAGCTGATTCTTTAAATATTTGAAATCTGAGTTCAATCCGTTGAGGATTGATTTGAATTGAGTTGATTATTTTGATGATGTGAAAGATAGAATACTCTTGAAATTCAGCCTGAATTACTTTAATTGACTTGGTTTTGGGACAAAGCTTTGTTACTGAGCCGTTTCTTTAAAGCGTTGGAAATGAGCTAAATCGGTTGATATTGAGTTGACTTTGAAATGGTTTTCTTGAGATATGCCACTGAGGCGACTGTTGAATTTAGCTTGCTTTGAATTGATTTCTGGTTTTGAGCTGTTGAAAAGGAATGAGAAACGGTTTAGTTGGGACCCGAACCGGGTGGCAAAAGTCCAAGTTTTAGGGGAGGTGCTGCCGAAATTTCTACAAAATCCTAGTCTTGTTTGAAAAGTTATTTAAAAAGGATTGGATTTGAGAAGTTGTATTATTTGATTTATTAAGAGAATATTTATATTTTCAAGCTTAATTTATTTAGTGAACTTTATGCCTTGAGTTTGACTTATTTAGAAATGAACTATTTTTACCGTTTGAATCAATGAAGGAAAGAATGATGCTCTAATATTGATTTCAATATAAAAATGAGCTTTTAGTGATTTCAAAGGAATCTAGACTTTTGATTGAGCAATTAAGTTTGAGGCATTTTGAAAGAGTTAGAAAAATGGCTTCCAAAAAGAAACCTGAAAGTGGTTTGATTCAAATGAACCGGTTCCTTTTCAAATGAGTTGATTTTTGGATCGGGTTGGAACTTGTGATTTTGTATGGTCGGTTTCATAATAAATTCAATTTTATTTACTTAAATCGAGAATCCATGATTTGAGTTTCAATGAATTTTAAGGAATTGATATAGGTTGACCTTCCCTAAAGACTTGGGACTCTGCCGAGAAGCTTTTATTATAAAATCTCATTGTTGGACGAGTGGTTTTGAATACTTTGAAATAAATCCTTAACTTGCCATGGTTTTGGAAGTTTTGAAAAGAGAATACCGAGAGTGGCTTTGTTTTAAACAGGGAACTCACTTTGAGTAAATTTGGCTTATGAGCCTAAGATGATTTGAGAAATGAGATCTTTAAAGCCAAGGCTGAAAAGAGTTGAAATTTGATTTCAAAGTGAAATGGCTTGAGAAAAGTGATTTGTGGCTTAAATGCCGGTTTTATGAATTTGATGATGTTGAATGGTGGAAGTGCTGTTTTGTTATGGGCCGGAATGGCTGTGTATGATTATGAATATTGGCTGGTTCTTGATTGAACCGTTAGCCAGAATGGCTATGTATGATATTGATTTATGGCTGATTGTCGAATGAGTTATGGGCCGTATGGCTGACTATAAATTATGAATTTAAGCCGGATGGCTGAGATGGATGTTGATCCATGGCTGGAACTAAATGAATATATGCTTGAGATACCTGGGTAGTAGCAAGGGTTGTGGTTCGTCCCACTTGCTCCAGGTCAGAGACTGTGACGCCTGGGTAGTAGCGGTAGTAGTGGTGATTCCACTCGCTCTAGGTTGAGCTTTTAAACACCCGCCTGGGTAGTAGCCGCAGTAGTGGTTATTCCACTGGCTCTGGGTTGAGTGGGTAGTAGCAATGGGGTTGTAGCTCAAACCTACTTGCTCCGCGATGGGTGTTTCTGTCCATGGTTAGCTACCAGGTTGGCTATATAACCGACATATGATATCATCAGCCACTAGGGACAGGCATGCATCATATGCATCTATATGACATTATTTGGGTGTGCATATTATACTTGGTTTGCCTATGTGATTAATTGCTAATTGTCCTACTTGCAATACCTGTTTGTTTGTGCTTGAACTTCCTATATGTGTTTGCATCTGGGACTCTGTTGGTGTGTGGTGATTGGTTGTTGGATTGGATTGTTTGGGCCTAGGGCCGTGGTTGAATTGAGATGGACCGATGGTTGGTTTCGGTTTGGTGTTCCTGGTTTGGAAAAATATGAAAGGCTATTTTGGTTCAGTATAGATAAATCTTTTGAAAGGCTTTTAATGTTTACGAGAATTGAACGGTTCCTCTTTCAGAAAAGATTTTCGACTTTACTTTTATTGAAAATCGTTGTTTTTGAAAAGAGGCATAAGACGGTTATTAACCACTGGTACGGTCTATCTTCACGTATCCTATTACAGTAATTCCCAAAAACCCTCTACTGAGAACCCTTTCGAGGATGATGTTCTCACCTCCCTACATTTTTCCCCTTTCAGGATATGGGCGCAGAAGTCACGAGAAGTTTATTTAGTTGTTGAGATGCTCTGTATTGTTTTAGTTATGGTTTATTGAACCCTCACCTTTATCTTGATATATTCTGTAAGAGGGATAGGAATTGTATTGGTTAATGCTTGTAAAGTCATTTATATATATTTATGTATATATATGGATGTACTCTTTATGAATTGTTGTAAGTTGTCTGGTATTTATGGATGTACATTATCGAACGAAAGTATTTTTGGGAGCGGTATCACGGTTTAAAGTTTTAAACAAGCTCATATTTTAGTATTAAATAGTATAAGTGTCGTCGTAATGTCCGATCTATCAGAGTCGCGCAGCCGGAAGCGTGAGCTTTGGTAGTTAGGGTGTTACATTATGGTATCAGAGCAGTCCTTCCTGTAGAGCCTGAGGAATAGACCGACTATGCTTCAATTGCATACTCTGAGCGTTTGTCATGGAATGGGTCTTGTCGAATGACAAGAATTAGAGCTTTATGCACATGACGATCTATTGATTAACGCCGTTAGTTTTGCATTGCAAAAATTCTTGGTATTAAGTTTGGCCGGCTTAATACTAGTGAATTTTGTATATGAAAGCGCTAATAGGTTATCATAGATGATAGACGAGTTTTGAGTAAAGCGAATCGCGGGTTTTGAGAACGCTAGAAACTATTTCTCGAGGCTATTCAGTTGTGTGTCTTAAATTTCATTCGAGTCGACCTGTTCTTTCATGTCCTAACTTGAAGTTCTTGTTTGCTAATCCTTTTGAGAAGCAGTTTGATTTTTCAACTCTATTCTTCTAATCATATGCATTCTTGTTTCACCTTAAGTGCGTATGCTTGTTTAAAATCCTTGTTGCATCTATCTTCCTCTGTTTTAATTCTTCCTGATTCATGTATTCTTTGATATGGTTTCGAACTTGTCCTAATTCGTTGTTCATTTTAACTTCGGATTCCGAGTTCACTCTTAGAGAACTTGTTGGTTCAGTTTTCCTCTTCTTTGACAGTGATTACAGCTAATTTTGAGATTTTTATGAAAATTGCTGTTGGATAGATATATACTTATCTATATATATATGAACTTTGAAGATTTCTTATGCAGTTTAACAACTATTTATTTCTAATACCTCGCCTGTGCTTTTACTGGTTTATAGAACTGCATTTACCTTAAATTACAATTTACTTTCTAGTAATTTTACTATAGTTCCAATGCACATCTTCATTTGATTATGTATTTGGATGTTTTTTCAAAATTTTGAAAAGAAAGGATTCTTGACTTTTATTCCGGTTGAGTTTTGTTTGATAAGCGTTACTTAACTTATTTTAAATTGAGTTTGATTTAGCATGCTATATGGTTTATGCCATTGCTGTTCTTTTGAAAATGTTGGACTCATAGCTTTCTCCTTATGAACGGACTAAAGTTTCTCTTAAGCCTTCCATCTCCATAGGTGTCATGCTTGGCTTTGTTTTCAACTAATCTTTTACATCTCGTGAACATTACCATTGATCTTGGTTTTTCTTCTCTGGTGAACCTCATTCTTATATGAGTCAGTTTGATTCGTTTCAAAACAGTGCATCGTTTAATCTCTCAATATCTTTACAAGAGTTTTTAGTCAAAGATTTATCTTTGGGAAATTACTAATGATTGGGTTGTCTTTTCCTATGACTTTTGTATTCTTTTGAATCAACTGAAAGTTTGTTTGATGTCTCATGCCTAGTGGATATTGTTTGAGATACCTTGATTTAAGATCTTTTCTTGTATGGCTTGACTCCTTTTCAAGTACATCCTAATCTTTTTGAATATTATTGTGTCATGGTGATTTCAAGTATACTTTTGGAATCTTGTTTTGAATTTTATAAAGCAGATTGAATTCTCTTTGAAGAAGTTCCAAATCGAACTTATTTTTCAGTTGCTTGGTTATAATTGAAACCATTGTTCAATTTTTGACAAAATTGTTTTAAAGTTGACATGCGCTATTTTAAATGAGGTTTTGGAAAGTTTCCTTGTTTAGTGGAAACCGGTTCGTTTGTAACGCACCATTTATTTCCTTTACCAAATTGTAAGCAAATTTTTATCTCGGAATTTCTTTTCTAAAAAGAGCTTAATTTTCTCTTTCGTCTTTGCTATAAATGTTATACACGCTTGTTTGAATATGGACTTTGGAAATTTTTTAACAAGAATTTGATTTCTTCCGAGTTTTATGAATTACTTTTGGTTAAGTTATGCACCTAACTATCTTTCTAAAATATTTGAGGAAATATTTTAGCTCTTAGCCAAACTTGTGTGCATTTTGTTTTTAAAACTCTACATGATCTACTTCAACATGAAATTGTATTGAAGTAAAGCCACGTTTATGCTTTTGCTACTCTCTTGAAGAATGTTTGTTGCTCAACTTTTCTTCTAGACTGCAAAGTGGTTTTTTCGCAAGTTTTCGACCCTTTCATGAACAGAGTATTCGGAAGTATTTTAATCGTGCTCTTGAGTTCTGTGAGCTTTGTCTTGGGTTTGAAATATTCTCTTCTGTAAACCTCATGCTTCCTCGACTCAGCTTGAGTTTGTTTCAAAATAATGCGCTGAATTTTCTTCTTATTGGTCCTGTTGGATTTCTTTGATACAAGGGTTATCTTTGAAGTTGTCAATCGATTTATTTCTAGTAAACTTTATTGGTTGAGTGTCTTTGTTTACCTGGATTGGATACATTCTCCCAAATCTATGAGTATTATTCTTGACATATGTCTTTCCTTTTTGAATCTGGTATCCTTCTGAGTAGACTCGAGAATTGTTTTGATATCACGTGCGACTTGTAGACGTAGTAACACGATGCGTTAGTTCTTTAAGACGTGATATGTGTATACGGAAGTTAAAGCGGTAGGTGTGCCACGTATGAGTTGTGGGTGTTTTGTTCCTTGCGAACGGGTTTGCGGTTGTCAGGCTTGTGATCGAGTATGAGGATTGTAAAGTGCTTGATGGAGTTGGAAAGTTGAAACTTTGAGGTTGATATGAGATTAGTGTGCGGATGTTAAGCACGTCATTTTAACCCCATCTTGTTTTATAGCCTTTGATGCTTTGCCCTACTATCACATGATTGACCCATGTTATCTTTTGCATTGAGCCTATCTTGTAACGTTTGCTTTGCAATCACACTCCTACCTTTGTATCGTTATGCATACGACCATCCAAGTATTTGAAAAAAAAAACATATATATGTTTACATTTTGAGATATTTTTGCTTCTTCCTTAAATGTGTTCAAGGGTGAACTGTTATGGAATTTCTTTCATTTTGTATCAATTTTCGAGAGCAAAAATTTTTATAAGGTGGGTAGAATGTAAGACCCAGAACTTTTGAAAAGTCTTATTATGATCAAGTCTCAAATCATATAGTTATTTATAGCCTTAATTTCGGAAATCATTTTATTAAGGATAATTAAGGCAAGTTTTGATTTATTGAATTTGAGATACGTTATGATTATTATCCAATTTTAAAATTATTGGATTATTTTCCTGTATTCAAATTATAAAGTTGACAGTTGTGAAATAATAAGAATTTTATATGATTTGGGCTAGATAAGAAATATTTTAAATATTAGTACTGCTATTTTGAAATATGAAGAAATTAAGTATATTACTTTTAATTATTTGGTTGGGACATTTTATTGAAAACGATTTTGTAAAATTGATGAGCAAATAGTATTTTTATACACTATTATTGTTGAATTAGAATTTATTTCTAATTACTACATTATACCTATTTTTAAGTGAAATTACTAAAATGTCCCTAACCCTAATTTTTGAAAAGGAAAACCCTAACCCTGAAAACCCTAACCAGAACCCGTTTCCCCCTCTAAATCCAGCAGCCGCACCCCACTTGTTTCCCTTCACCCTCTCATTCACAAAAACATGGAAAGAAAGAACGGGAAAAATCAGAAATAGAGACTGGTCCAGAAGAAGAGAAGGAGAGGGGGAAAGGATCGGCGCCGCCGGCTGGGTACTACCGCACGCGAGGAGCGCCGCCGTTGAAGCTGCCCCGTTCATCCCTGCCCAGTCGTGGTTCTGCCACCATCACCCCATTCCGTCGCCTGAGGAGTGTCACGAAGGCGAGAGAAAGCTCGTGCGCGCAGGGGAGAGGAAGGAGGAACTGGTTGGCCGCCGCACCTCGCCGTTGATCGCCATTGAACCGCGCTGGATCCAGAACTACGAACGTGAGGGGTGCGATGCAGGAGCCCGACGCGAGGAAGAGGGAGCATGCGTGCACGCGCAGGAGAAGGGCGACGCTGCTGTCACCGCCGTTGCTGAGCTGCGCCACCGTCAACCTTGCCGCAGTGTCAGTTGCCGTCCTCTATGGTAGAGCCAGAGAGAGAGAGTTCGGGAGCAGAGCAGACGAGAGAGATCTGAAGGTGTGCTGGGAGTTCAGCCACCGCGCCCGGCCGCCGTTCGCGTTGCCGGCGCCGCCTCCATCGGAACTGCCACCGTCAGAAAAGGGTTCTGGCCGCCAGGAGTGGTTCTGTGACTTCGGAGACCACCGTCGGAGCTTCTGGCTACTTCTGCTGTCGCCGGAAAAAGTTGCCGATAAGGGTTTTAATTGTGGTTTCTGTCCTTTTTGAATTCCGAGAATACCGTAGTCACTGCGTGTTGGTTTCAGTTGGCGCAATCGGAAATTGTCGTCGCTGCCGCTTGAGGTGGCTGTCGGGCTGCCGTTGAACCGGTTCAGAGACCGCCGCTGTTCCGGTTCAGTTGTTCCTTCTTCATTCGGTAAGCGTTTTCGATTTGAAAGCTCTCTAGTTACTATTCTGGCTTCATACACTAAGGTTTTGCGGCATCAATTGCTATACGATTGAGTTTCAGTTGTTGTATGTTACGATTAAAGTTGTTGAGATTATTGCGAATGTGACTGGGAGCTGAGGTTTTGGTTGCCGTCAGTTCGGATTGAGGCGGAAAGGACTCTGTGAGATGTTTGGGTTATGGAATTGCGTTTTGAGGTAGGGGCGCTTTCCAAAAACTATATTTTTATATGTTGGAATTATTACATATGGATACTGATGTGAAAAATGTGTAATTGGTGATTGTATCGGCCTTATGTATTATTTGATTGACTCGAATGTTTATGGATGTTGGTTTGGCTGAGTTGTTGTGCGGCTTTGTGAAATGTAACGTTTTGAAGCTGATTCTTTAAATATTTGAAATCTAAGTTCAATCCGTTGAGGATTGATTTGAATTGAGTTGATTATTTTGATGATGTGAAAGATAGAATACTCTTAAAATTCAGCCTGGATTACTTTAATTGGCTTGGTTTTGGGACAAAGCTTTGTTACTGAGCCGTTTCTTTAAAGCTTTGGAAATGAGTTAAATCGGTTGATATTGAGTTGACTTTGAAATGGTTTTCTTGAGATATGCCACTGAGGCGACTGTTGAATTTAGCTTGCTTTGAATTTATTTCTGGTTTTGAGCTGTTGAAAAGGAATGAGAAACGGTTTAGTTGGGACCCGAACCGGGTGGCAAAAGTCCAAGTTTTAGGGGAGGTGCTGCCAAAATTTCTACAAAATCCTAGTCTTGTTTGAAAAGTTATTTAAAAAGGATTGGATTTGAGAAGTTGTATTATTTGATTTATTAAGAGAATATTTATATTTTCAAGCTTAATTTATTTAGTGAACTTTATGCCTTGAGTTTGACTTATTTAGAAATGAATTATTTTTACCGTTTGAATCAATGAAGGAAAGAATGATGCTCTAATATTGATTTCAATATAAAAATGAGCTTTTAGTGATTTCAAAGGAATCTAGACTTTTGATTGAGCAATTAAGTTTGAGGCATTTTGGAAGAGTTAGAAAAATGGGTTCCAAAAAGAAAACTGAAAGTGGTTTGATTCAAATGAACCGGTTCCTTTTCAAATGAGTTGATTTTTGGATCGGGTTGGAACTTGTGATTTTGTATGGTCGGTTTCATAATAAATTTAGTTTTATTTACTTAAACCGAGAATCCATGATTTGAGTTTCAATGAATTTTAAGGAATTGATATAGGTTGACCTTCCCTAAAGACTTGGGACTCTGCCGAGAAGCTTTTATTATAAAATCCCATTGTTGGACGGGTGGTTTTGAATACTTTGCAATAAATCCTTAAATTGCCATGGTTTTGGAAGTTTTGGAAAGAGAATGCCGAGAGTGGCTTTGTTTTAAACAGGGAACTCACTTTGAGTAAATTTGGCTTATGAGCCTAAGATGATTTGAGAAATGAGATCTTTAAAGCCAAGGCTGAAAAGAGTTGAAATTTGATTTCAAAGTGAAATGGCTTGAGAAAAGTGATTTGTGGCTTAAATGCCGGTTTTATGAATTTGATGATGTTGAATGGTGGAAGTGCTGTTTTGTTATGGGCCGGAATGGCTGTGTATGATTATGAATATTGGCTGGTTCTGGATTGAACCGTGAGCCGGAATGGCTGTGTATGATATTGATTTATGGCTGATTGCCGAATGAGTTATGGGCCGTATGGCTGACTATAAATTATGAATTTAAGCCGGATGGCTAAGATGGATGTTGATCCATGGCTGGAACTAAATGAATATATGCTTGAGATACCTGGGTAGTAGCAAGGGTTGTGGTTCGTTCCACTTGCTCCAGGTCAGAGACTGTGACGCCTGGGTAGTAGCGGTAGTAGTGGTGATTCCATTCGCTCCATGTTGAGCTTTTAAACACCCGTCTAGGTAGTAGCCGCAGTAGTGGTTATTCCACTGGCTCTGGGTTGAGCGGGTAGTAGCAATGGGGTTGTATCTCAAACCTACTTGCTCCGCGATGGGTGTTTCTGTCCATGGTTAGCTACCAGGACGTGTCGGGTTGGCTATATCACCGACAGATGATATCATCAGCCACTAGGGACAAGCATGCATCATATGCATCTATATGACATTATTTGGGTGTGCATATTATACTTGGTTTGCCTATGTGATTAATTGCTAATTGTCCTACTTGCAATACCTGTTTGTTTGTGCTTGAACTTCCTATCTGTGTTTGCATCTGGGACTCTGTTGGTGTATGGTGATTGGTTGTTGGATTGGATTGTTTGGGCCTAGGGCCGTGGTTGAATTGAGATGGACCGATGGTTGGTTTCGGTTTGGTGTTCCTGGTTTGGAAAAATATGAAAGGCTATTTTGGTTCAGTATAGATAAATCTTTTGAAAGGCTTTTGATGTTTTTGAGAATTGAACGGTTCCTCTTTCAGAAAAGATTTTCGACTTTACTTTTATTGAAAATCGTTGTTTTTGAAAAGAGGCATAAGACGGTTATTAACCACTGGTACAGTCTATCTTCACGTATCCTATTACAGTATTTCCTAAAAATCCTCTTCTGAGAACCCTTTCGAGGATGATGTTCTCACCTCCCTACATTTTTCCCCTTTCAGGATATGGGCGCAGAAGTCACGAGAAGTTTATTTAGTTGTTGAGATGCTCTGTATTGTTTTAGTTATGGTTTATTGAGCCCTCACCTTTATCTTGATATATTCTGTAAGAGGGATAGGAATTGTATTGGTTAATGCTTGTAAAGTCATTTATATATATTTATGTATATATATGGATGTACTCTTTATGAATTGTTGTAAGTTGTATGGTATTTATGGATGTACGTTATCGAACGAAAGTATTTTTGGGAGCGGTATCACGGTTTAAAGTTTTAAACAGGCTCATATTTTAGTATTAAATAGTATAAGTGTCGTCGTAATGTCCGATCTATCAGAGTCGCGCAGCCGGAAGCGTGAGCTTTGGTACTTAGGGTGTTACACAGTGAATCTGTTTTCCTCTTTACTATGGATTAAGGCACACAGGGCCAACTCTTGCGCGAACATGTTACACGCCTTGGAGAGAATCTACCAAATTCACATCCTTGTTAACTTTCATGACTTTCTTGACATCCACCATGGAAATGTAGGCCGTTGATGGGTAACCACCCTCGACATCCATTTTGAGGATGTAGTGGTGGTGGTGGATTCTAATTAGGATCTATTTCCTGTTTCTGCTAAAATTACATAAGAATAACAATTGTCAGTGCCAAAACTAAGATATATACATCGATTCATGAGTAACGGGATTGATGACTATAGCAGAATAAATGAAAGAAAGAAAGAAAAAGAAGGAATGGAAAAGGATTCAAGAATGAAAGAGGTTTTGGGTTCTGTTTCTTGATGTTCAAAGTAGTAAAGAATGAAGAAACGCCAGTGAGACAGAGGGAAAGTATGTTTTGGGTACTTCTTTCTTTCTCCTCCTAACTTGTTATTATAAAACTCCAAAAGTTTAACTTTCCCGCATTTAGTATCTGTAATATATCCTCAAATAAACTAATTCTATCCTACTATAAATATGTGAGTTATCCAAGTTATTTTGTCATAATGACTCCTATAATCCAGAGTAAAAAGAGATTAAATTAGAGGTAGTACAAGAAAGGGTAAAAGTGAATGACAGATTTGATATCATATGCAAAATATTCAAACAGAAGGTCAACTGATTACAGACTTCAAGTAAGGATAATTTTTTTGTAGGTTATTTGGATGTAAGTAACACTAACATAGAAAGAAGTTTTATATATGTATTGTAGATCTTTCAAAAAACCATATTTTTTAAATCTAGTATTTTGGTTTAATTTTGCAAATTTTTATTCATTAATAGATGTTTGCACCATCGAATTCCAAAAAAGAGGTTTAACGCATGCTCACATACTACTATTCATATATCCAGATTCAAAACTGAAGACTTTTGATGATATAGACAGGTTTATTTCTGCAAAAAAATTCCAATGAAATGAGGAGTCCAAAATTGTATGCAGCACTTGAAAAATATATGGTTCATGGACCATGTGATCACTACAATTGTCGTAGTTAGTGCATGATAAATGGAAGTTGTTCTAAATTCTTTCGTAAAAAATTTAGAGAGAGAACAATCATAGACGATGCAAGTTTTCCTAAATATACGAGAAGAGATGATGCTCGAATAGCAAAGAACAAAAACTTTGAAGTGGACAACTCTTTCATTGTTCCTTACAGCCCATCTCTACTTCTAAAATATGCCTATCATATCAATGTCGAGTACACTTTCCAAACTTTAGCCATAAAATATTTATTCAAGTATCTTCACAAAGGCAATGATAGGGTGACTACTGCATTCTACCAGAATGGTACATCATATGTTAATGAGATACGTAACTACACGGATTGTAGATGTATATCTGCGTGTGAAACAGCATGAAGGTTGTTTTCCTATCCTATTAAAATGAAGGAACTAACAGTTATCAGGTTGCCATTTCATTTGTCACATGATAAAAATGTGGTCGACAAAAATTCTGTCAACATCAATCAAGTACTTGAGAAAACTAATTTAAAAAGATCAATGTTGGAAGGATGGATGCAAGCCAATCATGATTTTAGTGATGCAAAAAACTTATCATATGTTGAATTCCCTACATGATTTGATTGGAATTCAAATAAATTAAAATGGACACATCGTCAATAAGGTCATGTTATAGGAAGACTATCTCATGTTCCTCCTATGAATAATGAAGAGTACTACCTCAGGCTACTTTTAAATATACAAAAACGATGCAAAAACTTTGAGGATATGAGAATAGTTCATGGGATTATGCACAGTTCTTTCAAATATGCATGCTATGCGCTAGACCTCCTTCAAGATGACAAACAATTCATACATGCAATTACTGAAGCATGTTCATTGGCATCTTCAAATTATTTAAGGAGGCTTTTGTTGTTTTACTTGCATCAAACAATATGAGTCAACTAGATATTGTGTGAAATAAACAATCAAGATAAATACTTATGAATTTTAGTAAATTTAATTACCTTTCTTTCATAACATTTTAATTACTTTTTCAAACAATTTTTTTATTCCTATAATATAATTGATATGAGGCTTTAATATATTCATAATAAAATTAACAGATTTGGCATTATCTGATGATCACTATAAAAAAAAAATCAGTTTTTTGTCATGCTTTTAAAGCGTGGCAAAAAAAAGTGTGGTGATAGACCTTTTTTTTGTAGAGATAAATAAGGAATACAACATTCGATAAAATAGAAGAGCTTCTTCAAATGAATGAGAAATCACATATTAGAGATTTTTCTAACAAGTTGTTTCCTTCAAAAGATTTAATTTCATGTATGGAAGAGAGAATCATAATGTATTTCATGGTGATAAAGAAGTAATTGTAAGTACATAAAAAAATTATAAATTCCTTGATGGAAAAATTTTAAATTATAAACATTAATGTTTGATTTAAAAATTACAATTAAAAAGATTTACTTATATACTAATAAAATTTAAATGGCTGATAAAGAAATAGACATAAACAAAATCATGGCAGGTGTTTTGTTTCTAATCATTAGTTAGAATACAAAAAAATTGTAAATCCAATGTTTCGAGAAATACTGAACAAGATATGCAAAGCGATTTCAAATGGATCATGGAAACAAAAAAAACAAATGGCGAAAAATGATTTTTTTTTTATAAATATATTTTGCATAAGGTTGGAGTGAAGATCGACGGATGAATGTGACAAGAAAACAAAAAATAAATAAATGAAAAGGAGTAGATTATGTTTTTAGAGAATGAAATTCGAGAAGAAGATTTCATAATAAGATACCGTTTGTGTTTGTAGAAGAGAATAGAAATATTGATATTACCTTTGAACAATAAAAAATTATAACTGTTCAAATTTAATTTAAAATTTAAATCAAATAATATATATATATATATATATATATAATTCAACTGAATTATAATATCGTATCACCATTTAAGAAGTAGTTTTAAAATTGTTTTTAAGTAAAAAAATTTACATTTAAAATTAATTTATTAAGAAGATAAAATAATAAATTATAAATATAACAAACTTACAACTCAATTCCTATTAATAGAAATTTAACATTATATGCAAAATATTTCACAATTTAAATTGTATTAATATGACTATGATTTACGGATCAATTTAAACTAGCATAATGGTCTAAATTTTGAATTATTTTACCAGTACAAATCAAGCCCAAAATTACAAGGGTGATTTTTGAAATACATCCAAACTTTTTGCTTTTAGTTTCACCTACATAAATTACCCTTAGCAGCCACTAGTTTTCCCAAAATCCTAACCTAAGTCAAATCACTTTCACAGCACATTCACACGCCGTCTGTTGGGGCCGCAGCCTACCACCTTTGGCGTACACTTCCACCACAATCCCCTCTATCTGCTCTGCTGCATCCTTGTTTTCCTCCTCTACTGTAGGTTGGTTTCGCGTTATATGACGAGATTCATACGGGGTTTGTGCTCGTGATTCCCCTAGGCTGGTAGTTGTTTATCGGCTTCCATTGTTTCCAGGTGGCTGTGGTCTGTGTTCAGATCATTACTCTACTACATTTGTGGTGGATTTTTCTATTTTATTTACTTAAATTTTATTTGTTTTTTTTGCTCTCTCTATCTATGCATCTATTTACTTACCTCTAATTTTGAACTCTTCCTCTGCTACGTAAATATAAAATTGGAGTCAGAGTGCATTGGTACACAATTGTTGCTGCAATTGTTATGGCAATGTTCTTTCGAAGGTTGTGATCGTGGTTTCCATCTAGTGACTTCGGGTGGCTCTGGTCCTTTACATCACTGCTCCGCTCCATTTGTAGTGAGATTTTGTGTTCTATTTTCTTGGATGTTGTATCTTATTGTGCTCTCTCTGAATATATTTCTTTCTTTGCATATGTTGTTAACTTATTGTTGGTAAATTATTATTAGTAGAGTTATTAGTCAATTAACTTAATTAGAGTTACTTAAATTACAATACAACATTGATGCCAAGGCATTTTAGGCTAGTTTCACTAGCATTTTTTATGTTATTTTTAGTTGTTTTATGCATTTTCTTGAGCCTTAAGTAATCATTTGGGCCAAATAGTCATGCTTGTCTTAAATCATTCAAACATGAAGATTTTTATGCAAATTCCATGAGTTTTTAGTTATATTCCTTGAATGCTATGAATGGAAGAATTCTCATGAATTTTAGCAAGACTTTGATGCAACTGTTTGGATGATTTCAGGGAAGAAGAGGCTAGGCAAGGAAGCAACAAAATCAATAAAGGAAGCTTGAATATCACATGTGGAGTTTAAGTTCCAGTTTAAGCCTAAACTGGAGCTTAAACGCCAAAAATCATGAAGGATAAGAAATGCTGGAATTGAAGTTTAACCTCCAGTTTGACCTCAAACTGGAGGTTAAACGCCAGAATGACAATGCCACTCAGGAAGGAGTTCCACGTTTAACCTCCAGTTTGACCTCAAACTGGAGGTTAAACGCCAGAAGTGGGAATAGCACCAGGGAGCCATTTCCACGTTTAAGCTCCAGTTTGACCTCAAACTGGAGCTTAAACGTGTTCGACAGCCTTTCTCCTCCAGGGTTGCTCTCTCCATTTCCACGTTTAACCTCCAGTTTGACCTCAAACTGGAGGTTAAACGTGTTCGACACCTCTAGGGCTACCATTCTAAGCTTCCACGTTTAACCTCCAGTTTGACCTCAAACTGGAGGTTAAACGTGTTCGACCTCCAGGGCTGCCCTTCCTTTATCCACGTTTAAGCTTCAGTTTAACCTTAAACTGAAGCTTAAACGTGTTATATGGAACAGCTTGACCATGCCTTCTTCAAACATAAATAACTTGAGCTACAAAACTCCAAATGAGGTGATTCAAAATGCATTGGAAAGAAGACATCTAGAGCTTTCCAAGCATATATGGCATGCATGGTGGATACTAAAAATTGAGGGAGAAAACAGCCCCGTAATGTGCATAGAAGAGCATAGTACCAACATGCAATCAGGCCAGCTGACCTCTTCACCTTCCATGGAGTATAACTCGAGTTGTAGAGATCCAATTGAGGTGCTTCCAGTTGCGTTAGAAAGCTGACATCCATAGCTTTCCAACGAGGTATAATAGTCTATATTTGGCATCAAATTGGCAAGGTTGACAAGAGAACAAAGTGACGACTCAAGAAAGGGGGTGCAACATTTGAGTGTAGTTTAATGGATCATTATCCTTTTTGGATCAATTATGTCACTCAGCCCTTCAAGCAAGCAAGGCCCATCAACAACACCAAATCAAGGCCACAAGAATCATCTAGAATAGTTTATTTTCATTTGATTGTAATTTGCTTTGAATTTCATTTTCATTTTGTAATTTAGGGAGCCTATTTAAAGGCCTTAGTTTCTGCATTTGAAAAGGGGGGGATTGAAGGGGAATCCAGCCCCTGATGGGGACTTTTACTTTTCACTTTTAGCTAGTTTTCCTTTTCTTTGTAATTGAATTCAGAGCTATGATTCACTAAACCCCCTTTCATTGGGTTAGGGAGCTCTATTGTAATTCAATGAATCAATAATAGTTTATCTTCTTCTTCAATCTTTTCTCTTGAATTTTGTTAGAAAGCTTCTCGATCTAATTCCATTGAGTAGTTGTCTTGGGAAAGAAACTACTCATACTTGGAATCCTTCGGAGCCTTGGGAAAGGAATGGAGGATTCATGCTAGAGAAGCTTTCTCACAGTGGATTGGATTGGGGTTTGGATGGATATTGTGACATGTAATCCTACCAAATTGTGGTTCATGAAATTGTGTGGTATAATCAGTGATCAAGCATCATCTCTTCTTATGAACATTTAAACCAAGGGATTGGGAATTTGTTTGTTTTTAGAGAGCATTGGTGAGCCAAGGAATTGGGATCCAATCATATAAGATTGCCAAGCAAAATTCAATGAATGCATTGGTTGAGGAAGAGATATACATGTTTTGATTCGGAGATTTCAATATCTCCTAAACCCAATGAATTCCCCATTTCTGATTTCCAATTTCTCTTTACATTCTGCAATTCAATTCTTGCAATCATCCCCATTCCCTTTTAATTTCAGCAATTTACATTCTGCTCTTTAATTCATGCAATTTAAGATTCAGCCATTTAATTTTCTTGTCATTTACTTTTCCCGCCAATTTTACATTCCGCAATTCTCATCTCAAATCTTGATTCCGCTCAACTAGAACACACTTCTAATCCGAATTGCTCACTCAACCAATCCTTGTGGGATTCGACCTCACTCTATTGTGAGTTTTTCCTTGACGACGATAACCGGTGCACTTGCCGGAAGGAATTTTGCCGATCGTGCAATTTCCTAAATCGTAGCATAACACGTTTATGCGCATCAAGTTTATGGCGCCGTTGCCGGGGATTGGTTTTCGATTGACAATTCTCAAATTGGAAGTTAACTAGATTGAGCAATTTTTCTTTTCTTTTGTTAATAGTTTTTGTTTCAGTTTATTACTGCTAATTTCTGCAAATTTTAATTTGTTTTCTTTGCTTATTCACTTGTTAGCATACTAACCACTAGCTGTTTGTGATATTGCCTCACTATGGGATTTCCACTATCTTTGGATGAGTATTGTTTGAGACTAAGCACATTGCAAAAAAGAAAGGAGTATCCATCATCTTTTGGTCAATCAAAATCCATGAGAAACTCTCCACCACCACAGAATGATTCATGTTATTATGCTCATGGTGGGTGGGAGTATCAGGAACAGGAAACGGGGTACTTCCCAGAGCCACAAAATGGTCCATGTTTGGGTGAATTTGATCACTACTCAAGTTGTGGCTGGGAAGATCAAAACTAAAGAGATTTCACTTATTCACACCCCATTCATCAAGAGCCATCACCTCTGAATTATCCAACCTCACCTCCTAGTTTTACATATCCAAATTCTTCATCACTTGAGCATTTCTCAGCACAAAATTCCTTCTCAAATTCATACAATTCATTTCACTATCCACAAGACTCATTCCACTACACACAAGAGTCATACCACTACCAACACGCCAACCAAAGACTCTATCAGGCCACACAAAACACATACTCCCAGCCACCATATCACAGCCAAGATAATCAACCTCATCAACCTAATCCGAACCAACAATTTCAAGATCAATTAAACAGGATAGAAGGAATGCTTGCAACCATGAGTCAAGACATAACCGATTTGAAAGGCTTTAAGGAAGAATTGATATCCAACTTACAAAATCATGGTGCTGCCATTCAAAAGCTAGAAGCACAAATTGGATATCTATCAAAGCAAATCCCTACCCACAATTCTTCTAGTGATACCATGGCAAACCCAAGGGAGGAATCAGAAGAACAAGAAAGGGAGAAAGTCAATCAAGGGAGATCACACTCCAATGACACAGAGAGTTGCAAAGAGGAAGGGTTCATTGAACCACAAATTCAGGAAGCTTTTGATGAACAGGATACTCCAACTGTCCAACAACAACCAAGTTCTGAGATCAAGGATGTGAAGGCAGTAGAAACAAGCACCAAAATGAGGATTGTGACCGAGAAACAAAGGATCATATCCATGAAGAAGAGAAGGTCGAAGAACAATCCAACTCCTGAGCCAACAAGCAAGTTCACTCAAGCCAATCACAAGGGAAAGCTTGCTGGAAAGAAGCATTCACAACAAGGGGCACTAACTAGCTCCTTTATCCACTTGAAGTCATTCCTCTTAACAAACTGGAAGAAGAGGAAGAAAGTCAGGAACAGCATGTCAAGCTAATGACGTTAAAGAAGCGCTTGTTGGGAGGCAACCCAACCAAAGGTAGTTTTTCTTTTCTAGTTATTTCAATAAAAGAGTTAAGTAGATTTATCTGTATTGCAAGGAGCTAAGTTTGGTGTTGCACACCAAAACAATTCAAGGGTGAATGTGAGATTCTAAGTTTGGTGTTCCACCAAAAACTTCATTAAAAGCACATTTCTACCTCAGCATGACTAGTCACTAGCTCCAACCAATCAGGGAAACTACTTAAACAATAGTTTAATTTCTAGTTCATAGTTTCTTTTTCTAGTTCATAGTTATTTTCTTAATAAAAGCACATGAGGTTTTCTGCATATGATCCAAATTGCTGCATATGGCAAGGAACTAAGTTTGGTGTTCACACACCAATCTAAGTTCAGAGGCCTACAAACATACATGCATGCTAACCAATTCTCAAAGTGCTTGGGGAACAAGCAACTTCTAATAGCTTTGCAGGAAGACAATCAATCTCATAGAAGGAATATACATCATCATCAAAGAGAAAACCAAGGCTAGGAAGGATGATGAACAACAAAGAAGATGCTAAAAGGTTGTATTGTCACTTAATTGCTTGTACTTTGAATTGCTGATATTGGAAGTTTGCATGCACCCCTGCTTTAAGTTTGAGTCATTGCAGTTTTTGTTTGTCTGTTTGTTTAATTTCCAAATAAGTGATAGTCTAAGTGTCTGGATAAACTTCACTTGCTTAAATGTATGCTTGCCATGCTTGTTCTGTTTCCAAAAATAAAAGAAAAGTTTGAACAAAAGTAACTCAATTCCATTTGGTAAGAAATCAAATAAGATTAAGTGGTGGTATGCATGTTTGATTGAATAGTCAGCTCACTAAGAAATAAAGTTAGAATTGTCACTTTTAGTGGAAATTAGAATGCTGTCTATGGATCTTGATGAATAAATGTCTTTGGCCATGAAAAAGAAAGAAAAAGAAGAAGAAAAAGCCACTGAAAAAGGGCAACCAAAAAGCAAAAAAAATTTGAGAAAATAAGCTAGGCACCAATGGTTTGAACTTCTGAGACAAATGCCTGTGGTGTTTATGTATTAAGGATATGCTTGGATGAATAGGTTCTGAGGAGTGTTTCAACACTTGGTAACTTGGGTTAACTAACCCGGGATTATCAACCAAAAGTCCATTATCAAGAGCAACCTAAATACAAAACATTTAGTCACACAAAGAGGTGCTGGGTACCAATGTCTCAAGAAGAAATGTGAACTAAAATGCCTGTAGTGGATATGTGTAGTGCACTGATAAGAAAAAGAAAATGCCAAAGGCTTGTGCAACACATGACACTGAGCAACAAGGAGCAAATAAGCTCAAAGAAAAAGAAAAACAAAGAAAAGAAACTTGCCAAGGATATGTGAATAACAAGAGGCCATAGCAGTGTTTTAGTGGAAACATAAAAAGTGACATTCTTACCTAAGAAACAATAAAGTGATGCTGCAACAACTTTCTGCATGAACACCCCATTAATCAATGTCAATTACTTACTGATATGGCTAATGAATTTACTTTCTGTTTCATTCTTTCTTCTCAATAATTCAGAACTTGCTTAGGGACAAGCAAGTATTAAGTTTGGTGTTGTGATGCCAAGGCATCTTAGGCTAGTTTCACTAGCATTTTTTATGTTATTTTTAGTTGTTTTATGCATTTTCTTGAGCCTTAAGTAATCATTTGGGCCAAATAGTCATGCTTGTCTTAAATCATTCAAACATGAAGATTTTTATGCAAATTCCATGAGTTTTTAGTTATATTCCTTGAATGCTATGAATGGAAGAATTCTCATGAATTTTAGCAAGACTTTGATGCAACTGTTTGGATGATTTCAGGGAAGAAGAGGCTAGGCAAGGAAGCAACAAAATCAATAAAGGAAGCTTGAATATCACATGTGGAGTTTAAGTTCCAGTTTAAGCCTAAACTGGAGCTTAAACGCCAAAAATCATGAAGGATAAGAAATGCTGGAATTGAAGTTTAACCTCCAGTTTGACCTCAAACTGGAGGTTAAACGCCAGAATGACAATGCCACTCAGGAAGGAGTTCCACGTTTAACCTCCAGTTTGACCTCAAACTGGAGGTTAAACGCCAGAAGTGGGAATAGCACCAGGGAGCCATTTCCACGTTTAAGCTCCAGTTTGACCTCAAACTGGAGCTTAAACGTGTTCGACAGCCTTTCTCCTCCAGGGTTGCTCTCTCCATTTCCACGTTTAACCTCCAGTTTGACCTCAAACTGGAGGTTAAACGTGTTCGACACCTCTAGGGCTACCATTCTAAGCTTCCACGTTTAACCTCCAGTTTGACCTCAAACTGGAGGTTAAACGTGTTCGACCTCCAGGGCTGCCCTTCCTTTATCCACGTTTAAGCTTCAGTTTAACCTTAAACTGAAGCTTAAACGTGTTATATGGAACAGCTTGACCATGCCTTCTTCAAACATAAATAACTTGAGCTACAAAACTCCAAATGAGGTGATTCAAAATGCATTGGAAAGAAGACATCTAGAGCTTTCCAAGCATATATGGCATGCATGGTGGATACTAAAAATTGAGGGAGAAAACAGCCCCGTAATGTGCATAGAAGAGCATAGTACCAACATGCAATCAGGCCAGCTGACCTCTTCACCTTCCATGGAGTATAACTCGAGTTGTAGAGATCCAATTGAGTTGCTTCCAGTTGAGTTAGAAAGCTGACATCCATAGCTTTCCAACGAGGTATAATAGTCTATATTTGGCATCAAATTGGCAAGGTTGACAAGAGAACAAAGTGACGACTCAAGAAAGGGGGTGCAATATTTGAGTGTAGTTTAATGGATCATTATCCTTTTTGGATCAATTATGTCACTCAGCCCTTCAAGCAAGCAAGGCCCATCAACAACACCAAATCAAGGCCACAAGAATCATCTAGAATAGTTTATTTTCATTTGATTGTAATTTGCTTTGAATTTCATTTTCATTTTGTAATTTAGGGAGCCTATTTAAAGGCCTTAGTTTCTGCATTTGAAAAGGGGGGGATTGAAGGGGAATCCAGCCCCTGATGGGGACTTTTACTTTTCACTTTTAGCTAGTTTTCCTTTTCTTTGTAATTGAATTCAGAGCTATGATTCACTAAACCCCCTTTCATTGGGTTAGGGAGCTCTATTGTAATTCAATGAATCAATAATAGTTTATCTTCTTCTTCAATCTTTTCTCTTGAATTTTGTTAGAAAGCTTCTCGATCTAATTCCATTGAGTAGTTGTCTTGGGAAAGAAACTACTCATACTTGGAATCCTTCGGAGCCTTGGGAAAGGAATGGAGGATTCATGCTAGAGAAGCTTTCTCACAGTGGATTGGATTGGGGTTTGGATGGATATTGTGACATGTAATCCTACCAAATTGTGGTTCATGAAATTGTGTGGTATAATCAGTGATCAAGCATCATCTCTTCTTATGAACATTTAAACCAAGGGATTGGGAATTTGTTTGTTTTTAGAGAGCATTGGTGAGCCAAGGAATTGGGATCCAATCATATAAGATTGCCAAGCAAAATTCAATGAATGCATTGGTTGAGGAAGAGATATACATGTTTTGATTCGGAGATTTCAATATCTCCTAAACCCAATGAATTCCCCATTTCTGATTTCCAATTTCTCTTTACATTCTGCAATTCAATTCTTGCAATCATCCCCATTCCCTTTTAATTTCAGCAATTTACATTCTGCTCTTTAATTCATGCAATTTAAGATTCAGCCATTTAATTTTCTTGTCATTTACTTTTCCCGCCAATTTTACATTCCGCAATTCTCATCTCAAATCTTGATTCCGCTCAACTAGAACACACTTCTAATCCGAATTGCTCACTCAACCAATCCTTGTGGGATTCGACCTCACTCTATTGTGAGTTTTTACTTGACGACGATAACCGGTGCACTTGCCGGAAGGAATTTTGCCGATCGTGCAATTTCCTAAATCGTAGCATAACACGTTTATGCACATCAAACATATAATTAGAAGATTATAGAGAACCAACATGTGCTTTTTTGTTATTGTTCAATAAAAAATATTTCATAACAAATATTTTCTCTCTATCTCCATTCTCTCATTTTTCTGATCCACTGTAACTTTTAACGGCTTAAGTTTTCACAATGATAATATAGAATAACTCGTGACAGATACTAAAATAAAGAAATAGAGACCACTTATATCCATGAAAACTTATGACTTTTTCTCTTTTATCTCTTTCTTTCTCTTTAGTTAAGTTTCTTTAGGAGGTGTATGTACATAGAAGAGACACAAAAATTCTTATCAAAATTCTGTCATACGACTTTCAACAAAGCAAGAAATAAAGAACAAGATAAATCATATAAAAAAATCGAGAAGGAAATCAAACAAAAAATAAGAAAGCAATATTTTTTAGTTTGTGTGTATCAAATTTTTTTTCTTAGACATGGATAATCTTTAATCTCAATAAGTACTAGCTAAATATATAATATTATATCTAAAATTAATTAACTTAATTTATTATGCTTTTCCTTTTGGTTGCAAAAAAGACATTTTTTCCCTATTAGATATGAGTACTTTCTTTTATGTTTTTGTTTTGATTTTTTTTTTGGAACATTTTTTTATTATTCATCATCGTTGTTTCCATTTTTTCTACTCCATGTTTGATTCACACCATAAAATTATGATCATAGTTGTTTTGTCGCTCGCACACTTTTTAAAGAAAATATAGCTAAAAAGAAAGAAAAAAACATGGTAAAAAATCAAGTGGTATCTGATAACTAATCACTTGTTATTTTAAATTATTGTTATTCTATATGTATAACAGGATTAGATTGGAATCTTAAATAAAAAACTACTTGACCACCATTATTAGACTAATAAAATTTAAAAATTTATTTTTGGCAGTTTTAGATTGTTTTGGAAGAGTTATGCATGTTATAATTTATGTTTTCTTGAATAGTAAATAAGTAGAATACAATTTTTTTCAACAAGTTCAGGAAAGACCTTAGTTAATTTTCTCAAAATCTATTCAAGGAAATTGTGCTGTGATACATTAATATCCTTAATGTTTAACTATAACTTTATTAAAATCTTATTCAAGTTTGATAGACTTTAATTATGTTTTACTAAGTGATTAGTAAACTTGTTAATAGGATTAATTGGGAGTAGCATACAGAAAATCTGTTTTTAACCGCATATTTTTGTGTTTTATTCTGAATTATTTTTTATTTTTGAGTCTGTTGCAAATGTTAGTCATAACCCAGTTTAGAAGATATTGTTTACTCTTTTCTAAAAAAGGCCGTATTAAAATATGAATTAGTGCTGTGTTTTACTTTTAAGTATTCATTGTATTTTGCCATGTAATCTTAATAATTTAATTGCATTCTTTTCATGAAAGATGTGATTTTTAGTTCGGACTAATCATTTGTTTGGTTATATTGAAATTTTAAAATTATTTCTTTTTTTTATTGGTATTTTTGTAGATTATACTCTCTAATAAATGTTATTAGTTCCTGTGAAGTTTTAAAAAATGCTAAGAAACTGCGGTACAGTCGTATCCCCAATGCTGGCACTGTTGACAAAACTTGGTATATCAATGCTCAGACGTCCAAAAAAATAGATTATTCCGTCCACCACGTATTGAAACGCGACTAGCTCTATCAACTCAAAAAGATGTTAGTGAAGCTTTCGCATGACGCACAAAGACTGAATATGTTGCTAAGCCTGCCCAAATATCTTTGAAGAATGAAGATTATGATCCTGAGGCTGATGAGGTTGAGTCATGAGATGATCACGTTGAAAACTTATATGTCGAAGAAGAAGCATTACACTATAACAATCCCAATGGTCGCAATGATATGGATTATTGGAGTGTTATTGTAAGCGGTAAAAAAAATTTTTTGCTGTCTTGATTATTTAATTATGATTGGATTACTTTGGTATTCTATTTAATTTTTAGGTAACGATAATGCAACTAAACCTTGTAATTTGTTTCTTAGATGATGGCGTAACAAAAATGATGAAGTTGTATCGAGGAGGCTATAGTACTTCCTCCTGGTAGATAGATCATTATGGAGTTTAATGCAGAGTTGCAACCGATCAGTGAGATAGCTAGATTATTAAGTTGGTTTCTATGGATTTTGGGTGCTGACTTTCAATTTTTTTCCCATTAATAAACAGAATTGGAAGACAATGGACATTGCTCTGAATGAACATGCATACGACATAATTAAGGTATAATGTTAATTTTCATAGCTCATTATGTTATGTAAAACAAGATCTATATGTCCTTATTTTTTCTTTTATTGACATGCATCGTATTGTGTCTCAAATTTTTAGCGAACCTTTCGGTATAACGAGGATAACAATGGAAAAAAAAGCAGGTAATGATTCAAAGAATAGAAAAAATTTGGAAGGAATTAAGAAACAACTTACTTCACAAGTTTTATGACGAGAGAAAGAGTTTAGAAGAAAATGCTAAGCATAAACCGTCAGGAATAAATGCACAGCAGTGGAAATGGTTCCTTCAATATCGTTTGAAGGACTCTACGAAGGTAATTAACATTGAATTGGCACTTCATTTAGTGTTGCAATTTTAAACATTTTGAATACTTGAATAAAATGATTGATTGAAAGTAATAGAATTAAAAACCTAAAACACCAATTCAATAAGTTTCTAACCCTTAAAAAAAGAACGGGGCACTATTAAGGAGTCATTACGTTCTAAAATTCATTGCATAATCAATTGTATTTGTGTCTTTATTTATAGAAAAAGTGTAGACAAAATGCTCTAAATCGGTTGAAGCAACTTTATACACATATTGGGGTTTCTAAGACAACAGCAAGGCTAAAGGATGAAGAGGTAATTATGTGTGTATTTCTTTCATCTATTTTTTTGTGTTTGTGATATTCTTTCGAAACATGTATGATTGTGTTAACATTTAATGTGGTTATAGGAGAAAAAATAGCAAAGGCGCATTGGTAGAGGACAGATATGGACTATGACTAAAAAAAGGATGGCTTGTATATGAATGATGATGCATGTATTGTTGGAGTAAGTATTGGTTAATAATTATTTACATCTCTTGCTCTATTCATGTTGCTAACTTCAAGATCACAATAACCCAACTCTGGTATGTCTGTAGGAAGTGATTACGAATATTGAGAGCCAAGATAGTTCCTTGAAGGGGATTTCACTTATTGATTCACTTGTGCAAGTCCTTGGAAAGGAGCATTCAGAACGAGTTCGGAGGTTAGGTTTTAGACCAAGTCCAACCAAAATTATTCGTAATAATACACAACAATCGAATTCTGGAGAGCAAATTAAGGGGTATTAAAGGGAGATTACAGAATTGAAGGCAACAGCAGAGAATTAAAGGTAAAGGCAGCAGAAAATAAGGCAAAGACACAGACCATGGAAAATCTGGTAAGATACATAATCCAACAGCAAGGAGACACCTTGCCACTTGAAATTGATGCACAACTGAAGTCTTTGGGGAGTGCAACAAAATAAAGATCTTTTAACAATTTAATTTTTTTGTTTCCTTTATGAACAGTGCATTTTGAGGATAAATTATTATTAACTATTTTATTTTGTAATCTATATGTATGATTTGGATTATTCTAGCATTGTGTTTTACATCAATTATGTTTTTTTATATTATTGCAAACATAATAAGTTAAATTAATACGTAACATTTTCAAATTAAAAGATTTTTTAAATGTTGATTGTGATATAAACCCAAAATTCAAATAAATTATTTAAATGAAAAAAAAAGTTTAGTGGTAGTTACCATTAAACGCTACAAAATCCAACTTTTTTAACTAAAGTAAATAGTGCCGGTTAGAGCTAAAAATGTCTCAAATCAGTCTTGGAAAACAGTAGCGGTCGTTAATCGCCACAGAACATTTTTACCGCTAAAACCAGTTTAGCAGCGGGTATTCCAATGGTCAGATAAAATCGCCGGTAAAAGTTTACCGGCGTCGTTAGTTTCAGCGGTCATTCAACCGCTGTTGTATGTTTAGCGGTGGCCAAAAAACTGCCACAATCCGAACTTTCAACCGCCGCTATCTGCCACTCCTGTTGTAGTGCTATTAGATCAAAGGATGGTATTGTTCTTAATGTGGCTTCAAGCAGAATTGGATCTCTATTTTTGAATAATGGAAGAATCGCTCATTCAAGATTCAAAATCCCATTAAACATTAATAATATTCAATTTGTAACATTAGATAAGGTACACCACTTGCAACTTTGATTATCAAAGCCAAATTGATAATATGGGTGAAGCTCCAATAATAAGTAGATACTTCTTTGAGGCATTGGATAAATGCTTGAGAGATATTTTGAGAGTTTCTGGATTATATAATGAGAATTTACCATTTAGAGAAAACGTAGTTGTATTGGATGGAAATTTTAGACAAATATTACCTGTTATTCTTTAGAACACAAGGCAAGATATAATGTAGTAATCTCTCATTTTATCTTATTTGTAGGATGATTGTACAATTCTTAGGTTGACAAGGAATATGAGAATGTTACTAAGAAAGCTCATCCAACAATGTTGAATTAAGAAATTTTGCAGATTGGTTATTGAAAATAGGAGATGGGTTAATAGGAGATTCAACAGATGAGAAGTTTATAGTTGAAATTCCTTCAACCATTTTGGTACAAGATATCTCAACTTCATTAGATAATCTTATTGATTTTGTTTATCTAGATATGCTAGTAAATTTATTGAATATCAGCTACCTTAAAGATAGAACAATACTAGCTCCTATATTAGATGTTGTAGCAGATGTTAACGACTACATGGTGTCAAAGTTACTCACTACTATATACTTGATTTTTACTAACATTTAAAAAATCTTATCGGTTATCAAATCATATTAAAATATTACCTAGTGTATATTAGTAACATTCTAACAAATGTTAAATATACTCTATAGTTACTAAAGTGTTTTACCGACACTCTTCTATAGATTTAGTAACATTTAGTAAAAATGTTACAAAAGATATTTTATAGTAATATTATGAGAAATGCTAAAATAGACCATTCATAGTAACACTTAGAGAACTGTTACAATAGATATTTTTGTAACACTTAAAAAAATATTATAATAGATACTTTTTTAATATTTTAAAAAATATCACAATAAGTCTTTATAATAACACTTTAATAAATGTTACAATTTGTCTTTTTTGCCAACATTAAAAAAATATTACAAAAGATCTTTATTAATAATAAGAAAAATATTACGATAGATATTTAGTAACATTTATAGGTATAGTAACTATTTACCATTTTCACATTTAAATATGTAATTATTTTTTTTATTTTTACATAAAACATTGAAAAGATATTACTATTAATTAGAAAAAAATTAATAAGCAAATTAGAATTTTCTTTTCCTTTAACATTGTCTAAAGTTACTGTAGAATAATCCTAAAAGAAACAAATTAGATCATAGAGTCTAAATAATCTCTAAGTTGTCATCATCAATCAAGGTTAACAAATCAAACAAACAAGTTAGAACATAAAATCTAACTCTTTCCTAATTCGTCATCTCAATATTACTAACATATCATTTTCTTCTTTTTTTAATCTTTTCTTATGTTGCTCATACTTCATTTTCTCTAATTTCAAAGTCAAGAGCCTCTTGAGTAAGAGAAGAATAAAGAGCCTGCAAAAAGATAAGTATTTTCAGGCATCAATATCATAATTCTCGGTGAATAAGAAGGAAAAAGCAATATCAACTTTATTTAAGGTTTAAACATATTACTTCAACCAATCTAAAAATGATTATTACAAAGCATGAATCATAAATGCTATTTTTCCTTCTTCGGTTTTAGTTCTAAATATACTTACTGTTTTTATAGGTGAAAGAATCACATTCTTCTCTCTTGTTCGAGGTAATGACTTAACATAAAACTTAGAAATACCTTCTGTTATAGTAGGTGATTTGAGAATATTTATACTATCTGACTTTAATTTACTTGGAACCTATAATATAAGAAAATGAAAATTATTAGACCACCTATAATATAGATGACTTTGATTTACTATGACTATTGAGGGAGCAACTTATAATTGATTATTAAGAGAAAAATGCAAAAAATGATATAAGCACCTCTTTCTCAACAATAGAAACTTCATGATTTGTTGTTGCAGTAGCTTCTATTTCCTTCATATTTAAAGTAGTTGGCATAAAAGAGAGATTTAGAGTCTCTACTCCTGGAATATTTTTCTGTAGTTGATTCAAACATATTAAATCCTAGGGTTGGAAGTGAGTCAAGCCAGCTCATGAGCCAGCTCGATCTCGACTCGTTAATAGCTCGATAAGCTGAGCTCGTGAGCTGGCGAGCCGAACTTGAGCTTGGATAAGCTCAACTCATTAGCTCGTGAGCTACCTCGATTATATATATAAGATATGTTTTATATATTTAATCTATATTTTAATATTTTAATATACACATTAAAATAATAATATATAATTTTACATATATATTTTTTGATTTATTTGTTTGTCAATACAAAAAAAATTGTGAGTTCCCAAAATGAATTTTTATCAAATTTCAATTCTAATTTCTATTTTTTAGGGAACAGAAAATATAATTAATTAATGCGGTCTACTCATTTAGATTTTTAATAAATTAGAAATCCAAAAGACAAACAAACCTAAAGGGATAAAATCATGAAATAAAGTGTGGCGGTACAAAGTACCTTTATATTCACAAATCCCAATGGTCAATGACAATGAACAGAGAGAACCAGAGAGGAATAGGAAGAGTTTTTCCCAAAATAAAACCTCTTGACTTGCAGTGAATTGGTGATTTACTTCATTGTCTCATATAACAAATTACTTTGTTCGTCAATCTACTTTGAAAAAACTTGATTACTTTGAAATCTGATATTTCTTTTTCTGGGAATCAATTATTTTATGTTCTTTCAATTTTTGTTTTTCTCTTTTTATTGATTTTTTTATCTTTAGAGTTCCTTTTTATTTATTTTCAACAATTTATTTTTCTAATGACAGTATCATGGAAATTTCTGAACCTGAAAATCAATTGTTAGTGTTGGCTTCAAATGAAAACGCAAATAATATACAAAATGAAGAACTACTTCTTTCTATTGATGGAATATCATCACCAGAAATACAAGTGGAACTTGAAGCAGAAGCATTAGACAACAATGAAGGAGAAAATCAAAGTGGAGAAGATGAAGAGGTAGAGGACAATGAAGATGAGCGTGTCATTCACAAAAAATAAAAGGAAGAAAACCTTCTTTGTCTGACAACATTTTAAAGAAGTGAAATTGTCTAATGAGGTTGTGAAGAATCAATGTGTTCATTGCAAAAGAAAATATGCTATAACTGACTCAAAAGCTACAAGTCAATTGAATAGGCATTTGAAGAACAATTGTCCTAGCTACAGAAAAATAGTGTTGGCAAAACAAAAAAAGTTGAACTTCCTTCAAAGCAATTCAGCAGAGCATTCAAATGTCATTGGTCCTATTTTAGTGACTCCTGGTGGAAAGTATGATCATGCAAGACAAAGAGAAGCAACAACACATTGGTTAATGATGCACGAGCATTCATTCAGCATTGTTGAAGATTTTGGTTTCTCATCAATAATGAAGTGAAATAATACAACTTATGAGAAAATTGGTAGAAAAACACTGAAAAGTGATTGTCTCAAAGTATATGAAGCTGAAAAGAAGAAGTTAAAGGCAAGTTTAAAAGATGTGAGTAAAATCAGTTTAACTATTGATTTGTGGAAATCATAGAACCAGAAAATTAAGTATATGATTATCACAGGTCATTACGTTGATACAAATTGGATACTGTAAAAACGAGTTCTTAGTTTTAATCATGTTCTTCCACATCAACGTGGTGTTGATATTGCAGATGCCATTTTCAAATGTCTTATGGAATGGGGTATCTAATCAAAGATTTATTTTATATCTGTAGATAATGCATCCTATAATGACTCATGCTTAAGGACATTGAAGGACATGATTTCAAGGCATAGAAAATTGCTTTATGGAGGAAAGTTGTTTCATGTGCGATGTTGTGCACACATCTTAAACTTACTTGTTCAAGATGGATTGGGGAAAATAGCAGGAACAATTGAAAATATACGTGAGAGTGTGAAGTTTATCAATCGGTCTAAGGCAAGGTTGCGTACATTCTCCGAGATTATTCTACAATTGCAACTTCCTGGAAGAAAATTGATTCTTGACTGTCCTACACGATGGAATTCAACTTATCAAATGATATCTACATTATTACACTTTAAGGAAGTCTTCCCTCAATTTCAAGATCGTGAGCTAAATTATAGATATCTTCCTGACCACGAAGAATAGGATAAAGTTGAAAAAATAGCTGAAGTTGTACAAGTGATCAATTATGCAACCAATATCATATCTGGAAGTGAATATCCTACTACTAACCTTTATCTTGCTGAGGTATTTCGCATTAAATTAATTTTGGATGAAGCTGTTAGTAGTGGACCTTTTTTCATCAAGAAAATGGCTGCCAAAATGAAACTAAAGTTTGATAAATATTGGATTGAATGCTACCTTCTCATGGCTGTTGCTACTGTTTTGGATCCCAGATATAAATTGACAGGTCTTAAATTGTACTTTCATTAGATATATGGCAAGAAGCTACAAGAAATATGACATTAGTGTATCAAATCTTGACAGAAATATATCAAGAGTATGTCATTCTATCCAACGAGCAAGAAGGATCAACTTCACCAAGTTCAAGTGGCGAAAGTAGTATCAACTCTACAATGCAAAGTTCAAACTCCTCACAAACTGGGTGGTCAATAATGATAAATTTTGTAAAGGATGAAGAAGCAGTTCCAGCTTTAAAATCTGAATTAGAGACTTATTTGGATGAACCAAAATATTTTCAAAGAGAACATGATGCAACTAACTTCAGTACTTTAGAATGGTGGAAGGTAAATCGTGGAAAATATAGGATATTATCTAGAATGGAAGTTGAAGTTCTTGTTATTCCAATCTCAATTGTGGCTTCGGAGTCAACTTTTAGTGCTGGTGGAAGGGTAATTGATACATTTTGATCCTCACTAAGTCCGACTACATTTGAAGCTTTAATTTGTGGAGGAGATTGGCTTCGAGTTTTTTATGGCCTAAGAAACAAGTCTAAGGTTGAAGATAGCTCTGTGGAGATTGCATTACCAATTTAAGTTGTCAAATAAATATTCAAAACTTGATAGCTGATAGGTATAAGATTTAATATTTTTAGTTTGTTAAATATATGTATGCATTGTTTTTTATTTTGTTATATTAAAATATATAATATTTTTTATATAGAACTATAGATTATGTTCCTGTTATTTGAGCCAGCTCGTGAGCTTTCCATGAGCTGAGCTTGAACTTAAGAAATAGGCTCGATTGTTAATGAGCCGAGCCGTAAGCCAAACTCAATTTTTGTGAGCCGAGCTTGAGCTTGGTCTGGCTCGGCTCAGCTCGTCTCACTTCCAGCCCTATTAAATCCACACATCATTTGTGACTTCATTTCTTCCACTCTTTCTTGAAGTTTTGTTTCCATCTCCTTTTGCATCTTTTGTTGTATATTGTAACAGTCCAGACCACCCGCTAGCACGATATTGTCCGCTTTGGCACACAAGGTCTCACGGTTTTGCTTTTGACGATAGGGATGCTAGCCGAAGCCCCCACACTCACTCGTCAAAACGCGTCATGCTAGGGAGAGGTATCCACACCCTTATAAGGCATGCTTCGTTCCCCTCCCCAATCGATGTGGGCCTTACAATCCACCCCCCTAAGGGAGTCCAGCGCCCTCGCTGGCACATCGATCCGGGTTCTGGCTCTGATACCATTCTGTAACAGCCCAGACCACCCGCTAGCACGATATTGTCCGCTTTGGCACACAAGGCCTCACGGTTTTGCTTTTGACGATAGGGATGCTAGCCGAAGCCCCCCACACTCACTCGTCAAAACGCGTCATGCTAGGGAGAGGTATCCACACCCTTATAAGGCATGCTTCGTTCCCCTCCCCAATCGATGTGGGCCTTACATATATTCTGAATTTCTACTTGAGCATTCTCTTTAACTTCTTCAATTAACCTTTTTGTCTCAATTTGAGATCTTGACCCTTACAAATCTAAAGCTACAACACCTCTACCATAAGTACGAATACGACCAGGTTGATCTTTCCCTAACACTTGAAAAAGCATATCATCTTGGTTTGTGCTTTCTAATTTCTCAGAATTTCAAGCTATGGCATCCTCAAACTCTGACTGAAATCCAAAATTCAAACTACATTAATTTATGACAGGAAATCTATGTCCCACAAAAGAATTATATATAATATAAATTAAAAAATTATATATCTTACAAAAATTTTACTTGTTCCCTCACTCATTGGTTTTTCATCCCTTGGCTTATGTGTTAAAAAGAACATGTTCACCTGAAATGGTTCTTTTCTATAAGGATTTTTCATTGCCTATAAAAAAAATACAATCAACTAAAAAGGAACCAATGCAATAAGACAAGCATGAACACATTAATGTTACTTCTTCTTCACGTATTTCAACAAACATTTTTTATCCTGTTATATGTTGACTTGTGTTCTTTGCTTTACTAGGTTTATTCTACTTACTTTGTTTCTTTAAAATTATAAAAACATAATTGAATAATTAAGCCTAAAAATAAAAAAATTAATTAGTATGACTAATTATAGTATGGAGGAAATTACATGCTAAGAATTAGTATACCCTAATCATATCAAGGTTCTAAAATTGAACAAGAATCTTCTAATGATCATGTGGAACAGTATGAGGACAATTCTTTATATTGTAAGCTAGTGGCATATTTTTCTTAAAATACTATTTTTTCAACTGATTTTTATATGTCCTCCAAGATGAACCTAAAGTTTTGAAAATCCACTCTTTACCAAGTACTCCGATGTCAAACTTTTCCTAAATCATAATGATCATAGATATGATAATTAATATTTAGTTTTTAAAATCAACAAAAGAAAAATACCTAAGCTAAAAAAGTGTAAAAATGTAATATAATGGTAGCTTCCCACAAATCTTTCTAATTATCTTTAAGTCCATGCCAACTTGTGTATGTCAATGGAGCAAAGCGTGTATTTCTAACCAAAGTCCCCAAATGATTGCTTAACTTGGCTCAATTGCAACCAATTGGTTGACCACACTTATTTAATCTAATTGGCAACCGATCCTCATAGCTTAAACCATGAGTTTTAAGGCACTTCGTTAGCTGCTGATCTTGTTATGGGAATAATCAATAAATAAAAGGCAATTATGCAGAGAATACTATACATTTATTACTAGTATTAAACCAAACATAAAATATGATTACTTACTATCATTATCAGTAGTTTGGGATGCTAAACTGGTCCTATTTTCAAGAATGAGAAAGTTTAGAATAGATAGGAGAGAATTTCTAAAATACATCTATCTATTCATTCAATTTAATCTTGTAAAAGTACAATTTTAGCATTTCTTAGAGTGTGTTGGATCTTAATATGTGCATGTGTGTGTGTTGAAAAATCATTGTGAACTTAAGAGCCGATGCATAGCCAAACTTAGTGTATTTTGAAAAACTAAAATCTTTATAACTCTTTCATGATAGACTAAAGTTGGTCAAATGCAAACATCTTAAGGTGAAAAAGAAAGAAAGAAAGAAAGAGATAATATATAAACTAACATGATTTTGTCAATTTTCAAATAAAATCTGTTTAATTTAAGGTCTAGTTTCATTGCAATTGTTACGATAAAATATTAAACTATGATCTCCTTATTTTTACTTAATCTAACTAATAGAATTGTAACTGTTTTCTGTTATTTTAGTTATAAATAAGCTTTTAAAAACACTATATATAAAAAAAATCACATATCATTAGTAAATTAATAATAATCACAATACTCAAAATATATAAAAAAAAATGCAATAAAAGATCAATTGTTGTCATCATTAGTATCCGGTACTAAAAGTGTTTGTGGAGGGCTTGATGCAGTATCCTCCAGCTCACCAATGATATTAACCATAAACCACCTTTCAATCCTCTACTTTTCTTCACACATGATATTAATTGGGATCGACGGGACCTAATTCAGTTTGCTCTTCTTGTTCATATATGGTATCTCATTTAGATGTTTGACCTTAAAGCTTTGTCTTTCTTATTTTCCATAGCACTATAACAACTATAAAAGGTACATAAGATAAAATTTTAAGGTTAAATATAGGAGAAGTACCTCCCAAAATTTTCTACCAAACAATTAGCAAAAAAAATCAAACACAGGTTCAGTTGGAATGAAATGAAATTAATGAGGAAATGCATACTTAATTTTTTGCATGCTTAATTAAATAAACAAATAAAAAGTTCCAAATAGCTAATGATAAATAGATTTTTAATAAAAGAAAGTTACTCTACAGATTCTTTTAATTTGTAAATCTTGTTCCAAATGTCCTACAATTTCATTTTATCAGTATAACCATTACTCTATGGATCGTAAAAGCTTTACTCAAATGAAAGAATAGTAGAAATTGCATGCATCTTTTATTGAATTTACTAAGTTTTTTTCAATTTTCAATGACATTATAGTGCTAATATTACACAAACCACAAGTATAACAACTAAAGACAGAGATAAAAAAAATTACAAATACGAATCTAATATTTAATTTCAACCTTCTAATAGTATCAATTTGAAGATAAAAACACAACTGATTAATTCCTACTGCTTTGAGATTAAATCACAAATATGAAGTTTGAACTTCAGCTCTAATTCTTTTCCTAATAATTTAGAAAAAATATTATCAACGATAGCATTTTATAATCATCAAAATCTTAAACCTGGTGTCGACAAGAAACAGAAGTATATATATAACAAAGAGAGATGCACCTGCATACAATTATAAATACATTGAACCTTCAATTTTAATTGGGATGACGAAACTTTCCAAGAGTGGAAATTCTCATGGGAAAGGAAATTTTATCCACGGTATTTCAAGCATGTAAATTTTATTACTTGTATGAAATATTCAGAGTCTTTCTACTTCAGCTTTTGTAGTTGTTGTTCAATTTAATTTTTAATTTGCTATATTTAGTATTTCTAACTTCTAATACTATTATAATAAATGCATGTTGCACATATTGATAATTCTAAAAGGTTAAATTTTTATGAATAAAAAAGGCAAAATGATTTTAAGTCATCATTTGTGGAAGTATGATAGGGATAACGGTAAACGGAATAGGTTAAAACCTGAGTTCTTTGAGGGGTTGACAAGTTTGTTGCATATGTCTTGAACATGGATCCATTTAAGACCCAAGGGGTTTCAGGTGTCCGTACTATAAGTGTCAACTGACTACGGAGTTAAGACCTTCGGAGACAACACTTCATCTCTACTGTAAAGGGGTTTAAAGATAGGTATTGGATGTGGACAGAACATGAAAAAATGGATGAGTAAGGAATCAACTAGTCTGCCTCAAATTCCAATAGACCTGTGGGTCGATCAACGATAGTTTAGGTAGTTAGAGAACTAAATACGAAAGAAATAAATTGGGAGGATAACCAAAAGAGATATAACAAAATGGTGTTTGATGCAATTGGTGTTACCGATATGAAGATGTTGAGCAAGAGCCTAATCCAGAGGCAAAGAGATTTTATCATCTATTAGAATCTGCTGCAAAACCTTTGTTTCATGGGTGCATTCATTTAAAATTGTTTGCCTGTGTTAGAATGATGAGTATTAAGTCTGAGTCAAATCATACCCAAGAGTATTTTGATCAGTGAGCCACCCTTTGCAATAAATTAGTAGCTGTTGGGACTAGTAGCATCCCCAAGAATCACTACGAAGCAAAGAAGTTAGTTTCGAAATTAGAGTTAAATTCGGTGAAAATTGATTGTTGTTTGAATGGTTGTATGCTGTGTTATAAGACAGACGTAGACCTAACTGCTTGTAGATTTTACAATGCACCGAGATTTCAGGTCTAGAGAGAACAGATTGGTAAACGGTGGGAAAAAAAATTCCAAACAAATGGATGCACTACTTGTCCCCAATCTTTAGGCTAAAACGATTGTATGTATCGATGATTTCTGCCCCTCACATGACCTGGCATAGTAACAACATGAGAGATGATGATTTTATGACCCACCCGTCACACAAAGATGCTTGGAAGCACTTTGATTGGGTCTACCCTACATTTGTAAGCGAGCCTAAAAATGTTAGATTAGTTTTGTGGTCTGACAGGTTTGCACTGAACTCTAACTTTGGTAACTCTTGTTGGCCTGTTGTGGTGACTCCTTATAACCTCCCTCCCGAAATGTGCATGAAGGACCCATATATGTTCCTAACTTGTATCATACCTGGTCCAAGAAAAATTCAAAGGCCAAAATAGATGTCTTTTTTCAACCCCTGGTGGATGAATTGATGGAGTTGTAGATTGATGGTGTAGAAACGTATGATATTTTAAAGAAGACAAACTTCCATCTGTATGCCGCACTGATGTGGACTATTAACGACTTTCCTGCATACGGAATATTGTCGGGTTAGTCTACTTAGGGTAAAATGTTGTAAAACCTGGTTAATTAATGACTAATTAGCCCATAAATGAGAATTTATTTTAGAAAACCAAAAATATAATTTTTATGGCTTAATATGGTAAAGGAGATTGAGACGAGAATTTTGATACCAATTTTATAGAAATCGGACCAAGATTTGACCGAACGGACCAAACCAGGCCAACTAGACCTATATTGGGCCCTTGGCCCAACCTAAATAAGCCTAAAACCTTAATTTTCAGCACTCTCTCTCCTCACTTGACACTCATACACGCTGAAAAAGGAAATGGGAAGGGGAAGAACACTCTCTCAAGTTCTAACCCTTGGTTGATCTTCAAACCACCATAACTTTTGATCTAGAGCTCTGATTGTCGCACTGTTTACGGCCACGCGTTCACCGCGAAGAGCTCTACAAACCCAATACTTTGTTTTTGAGGTAAGCCACGATTTTGGTTCAATTCTTCATCCCTTAATTTCGAATTTCACGGAGAAAAGTGTTGAGATTTTGGGCTCTTTGATGTTATAGGACCCAACTCTCTTGAAGGAGAAGATTAATCATGTCTCCTTGAACCTTGGGTGTGGTAAGATTCTCAATCCTAGTAAAATTTTTTGTTCTATGATGTTTTGGTATTGAGATGTTGTGTTTGGGTATGATGATTGTGGCTTAGGTAGTGTGTATGTGAATATTGAAGCTTGATTGAGATTTTGGAAAGCTTGAAAAGGGGCTTTAGTGTGCAAAAAATATGTTCTTGGAGGTGTTGAGACCTTGAGTGCTTGTAGAAAAGTGGTTTGGAAGTGCTCCGGTTGAGTAGGGGAAATCGGCTAAGGTTTGGTCTCGGTTTCCTACATCTAAAATGTAATGTGGTGTGAAAACTTAGGCCAGAAGTCCTAAGATAGGATTTGAATGGTTGATGTTGTTGAATGGTTGAAATAAATTGTGTGGTCATATATGTGATTATGAATAATGATGTTTTGATGGTGTGATGCATGAGAGATATGCATGTTTTGATATATGACTAATGGTTGATTGAGGTTGAATTGTGGGTGAAGCCATATTGATGGTGAGGGTGGTATTGATTGTGTGTATTGATGGTTGATTGGAAATGGTAATGTTGGAATTGGGATGAGAAATTATATATTATATGGTATTGTGTTTAAAGTTGGATTTCTTGAGTGAAATCAGTTAAAATAACGAATTTGGTGGGTTGTGATTTGATAAAAATGTCAATGTATGAGTTGAGGAGGCTTGAAGCAATTTTTGGTATGTTTTTGTTGATTTTGAAAAGGGTTGGAATTGGCTTACTTTGAAAATGGCACTTTGTGGTTTTGTATGAAAATGTGATTTTGGGCATATTTTGACGAGGCATAACTTGGACTCCCGATTCCCGCTTTGTGCAAACTTTATTTAGAAATGAAATTAGATCTAGGATGTTTATGCCATTTAAAGAACGGGCGAAAAATGATTTGAAACGAAGAAGTTATGCCCGTCGAAAGATTGGGGTTTGAAACTGCGAATTCTGTAGCTTTTTAACTTAGAAAAATTTTTAGCAGAAAGCACTCCCACGCGTAGGCGTGGCAGACGGGCATGCGTCATTTTTAAATTTTCACTACCCATGCGTGCGCGTGGCCCACGCGTGCACGTCGATGAGCCAAAATAGTTGCCCAGCCAAAATTCCCGAGAGTTGTGCCTGAGTTGTACCAGTTTTGTGCCTAGGGCACAAAGCGCACCCACACGTACGCGTAGGCGTCACTTCGTTTTTTCCCCCATCCATGCGTGCGCGTGGAGGGACACGTACGCGTCGCTGTGTTTTGAGGCATTCCACGCATGCGCGTGGACGACGCACACGCGTGACCCTGTTTTCATTCCAAAGTTGATTTTTTAGTTTTTAAAGCCAAATTTCAGACTTCTAAGCCTCCGATCTCACCCTTTGTGTCTTAAAACTTGATGATATGCCTAGCAATGAGAATTGCTAGCAAATGTGGTAACTTATGGATGAAGAAATGGGAGAATTAATGATTAATGATGATCAAGGATCATTGTATGAGATACGGAGGATGGATGTGGAAATGCTTGATATGCCATGAGCCGAAGGGGTGTAATTGTTAATGAATTGGCTAGTTATGGATTGTATTATGAGCCGGATGGCTGAGATATTGCCAGATTATGGCTGATCTATTGTGAATTATGGCTGAGTATGATTGCATATATGCATATTGAATGAAATGTGAATGTTGCACTTCCACTTCCACTATCTGAGATACGAGTTTCCCTGGGAGAAAGCAATGGCTAGCCACCATGTGCTCCAGGTGGAGACTCGATACTCTGCTGACTGATAAACCCATATTTTATGATATATTTTGTGCTTAGTTTGAGTGATTTATTCAACCCTTTACCCACTTATTCATATTAATTGCATGGTTTTACTTCTCCGTCCTTATTATGTGATGTACGTGAAAAACATGTTTCCTATGCTTTAAAATTAATTATTTTAATTACCTTTATTTCCATTCGATGCCGTGATTAGTGTGTTGAGTAGTTTCAGATCTTCTAAGGCAAGAATGACTCAAAGGATGGAAAGGAAACATACAAAAATGGAAGAAAAGCACAAAACGGAGTCCTTGAAAAAACTGGCATCCACGCGATCGCATGCCAAGCGCAAATCAACAGCGACGCGGCCGCATGACTGACGCGACCGCGCGCCTTAAGCAAAACACATATGACGCGGCCGCATAACTGACGCGACCGTGTGACAAGAAAAGCTCCGAACTGACGCGACCGCGTGACAGAGGCCACGCACCAAAAATTGTAGAAAACGCTCATAGCGAATTCTGAGGCCCTTTTTGGCCCAAATCCAAGTCCAGAAGGCATAGACCAGAGGTTATGAAGTGAGGGAATGCATCCATTCAAAGGAAAGCTCGCCAATTTTTACTTTCCATGAATTAGATTTAGTTTGGAGAGAGGTTCTCTCCTCTCTCTTTAGGATTAGGATTTAGATTTAGGATTTTTATTCGCTTTCAGGATTATCTCTTTTGGTCAGGTTCAATATTCCTTTTATTTACTTTTGCAAGCTACTTTATGAATCCTTTCATGTTACAGATTACTCTTTTATTAATGTTATTTGAGGTATTTCAGTTTAATATTGATTTCTTTTATTTATGCTATTGTTGCTTTTACTCTGAAGACATTTTTATTCCAGTAGATTTACTTTCCCCCTTTTGGTTTTGGTTAAGAAATCAGTAACTCAGGAGTTGTCAAACTCAAATGTGATTGATAATTTTTATCTTGTTAATTGAATTGAACTTCAATAATTCCAATCTTTTCTTAGGAAATAAATAGGATCCGAAGATCAAACCAATTAATCCCTTGACCTTCCTTTATATTAGTAAAGGCTAATGAAGTGGAATTAAGATTCAATTATTATCATTATTGATAAGGATAGCCAGAATAGGACCTCTAATTCTCATACCTTGCCAAAAGTTTATTTTACAGTTATTTATCTATTTTTAATTGCCATTTAATTTACTCGTCATTAAATTACTTGTTCCTCATTCTTGAAACCCCAATTCTACAATCTTCATAACCAATAATAAGAAAATACTTCCCTGCAGTTCCTTGAGAAGACGACCCGAGGTTTAAATACTCGGTTATCAATTTTTAAGGGGTTTGTTACTTGTGACAACCAAAACGTTTGTAAGAAAGGTTGATTGCTTGGTTTAGTAACTATACTCACAACGAGAGTTTACTATAACCTCTAAACCATCAATCTTCAGTTCTTCAAAATGGCGCCGTTGCCGGGGAACTGCTAACGTGTGCCTTATTATTGGTTATTGATGACAAGTCATCCTAGCCTGTTTTAGCTAGTCTTTTTCTTTTGTTTTCATTAGAATTATGCACTTTCTTGAGCTACAAGCAAGCTAATTGAGTAGATTTTCATGTTTCCCTTGATTGAACCAACCATATATGAATTTATGCCATTTCATGAGGTTTTATGCTATATTTGTTGCATATTGTGAAAGAATGAATATCTCATGATTTTGAGCATAGCTTTGATAAGTTTGGTTGATTAATTATAAGTGAAGAAAGCTTGGAGAAAGGTTGAAGCAAAGAGGAATGGCTAGAAGTGAAGAGAGGACAATGGTATAAGTGAAATTGAACCAGGAGGCATGAAGTTAGCCCCAACGTTAGCTCCCTAACTTGGAGGCTAACGTTAGGCATGAAGATTACTCCCTGGGCTCCCCACGTTTGAGCCAACGTTAGCCCCCTAACTTGGAGGCTAACGTTGGCAAGAGAAGTTCTCCCCTGGGCACTAACGTTGGCACATGAATTACAAAGGGGGAAGGGCCAACGTTTGCGCCAACGTTAGCCCCCTAACTTGGAGGCTAACGTTAGCACATGAAGACACAAGGGAGGGGCACCAACGTTTGCGCCAACGTTAGCCCCCTAACTTGGAGGCTAACGTTGGCGCCACTAGCACTAAACAAGGCCAACGTTAGGGTCAAAGTTAGACCCCTAACGTTGGCACCAACGTCCATACCAGAAGAATTTGGCTTGCTGATATGAAAAGTTGGGGCCAAAGTTAGACCCCTAACTTTGGCTCAAACTTTTGGTCCAACTTTGGCTAACTTCAAAACCGGTTCAATTGGTTCACTTCGGTTCTTCTCCAAACTTCAAGAGCAATCAACCAAGGCCTCTTTCAACCCAATTCCACCAAGAGCAAAGGCCCAACTCAAGGCTTGAAGATCATTTTTGAAAGTGTATAAATAGGATAGAATTCAAGTTATTCGGGGAGCTTTCCTTTTAGAATTTTCATAATAGTTTTCGGAGAGCTTTTGAACTTGAGTGAACTTTAATTTCTTGTTTTCATTGCTTTCAATTTAATTTTACATTTGTCTTGGATCTTGGATTAGAGAATTGAAGAAATTCTGTTTCAATCTCAATCTTGGATCTCTTTGTTTCTTTACTATTAATTGAATTCCATTTCCGGTTCATTGTTCTTCATCTCTTTTCTTTGCAATTTACAATTCCCTTGCAATTGTTCTTGTTGGATCTAGGAAGGCATTGAGATCTAGACTTGGTTTTCTAGTCTCTGGGTCCTGAGATCTAAATTCCCATTTCAATTCTCTGTTTACTGCTTTCTACGTCCATTTAATTTTCTGCTTCACATCCGGTTCAATCCCAATTCCCTTTCCCTCTTTTGTTTGATGCAATTTAGCTTTTCCTTGTTTAATTTCTGCAAATCCACATCTCAATCCCCTTTACATTTCAAGCAATTTACATTCCTTGCACTTTAAGATTCTGCAATTTACATTTCTTGCACTTTAAGTTTCTGCCATTTAATTTCTTGTTCTTTAAGTTTCAGCAATTTATTTCTTGTTCTCTTTACTTCAATGCAATTTAATTCTGCAAGTCACAAAACCATCAACCAAATCTTGATTCGCTTGACTAAATCAACCACTAAACTAAAATTGCTCAATCCTTCAATCCCTGTGGGATCGACCTCACTCCAGTGAGTTTTTATTACTTGATACGACCCGGTACACTTGCCGGTTAGTTTTGGGTGTTTTGGGAGAGATTTATTTTTCCTCCAAAATATCTCATCAAGTTTTTGGCGCCGTTGCCGGGGATTGATTAGATTGACAATGATTAAGTGAGGTGGTAATCTAGATCAAGCACTTTTTCTTTAATTTTGATTAACCCACTAACTGTTTGATTTTTTGCTTAAACTAACTAACACTTCAATCTGGCAGTAAATTGAAGTGTCACTGGTTTTGTGCATTCCTCATGCTCTGCTTGTATGTCAGGTACAAGAAGAACCATACTCAATTTTCATGAACAAGACGAAAGAACTCTCAGGAGGTTAAGAAGAGCTGAAAGAGGGAAAAATATTATTGGACAAGAGGAATCAGACGAAGAATTCCACGAGATGGAAGGAGATACATCTAATCCAGAAGGAGGAATCAATAATCAACCACAACAGCGGAGAGTATTGGCTTCCTATACCTTTGCAAATGCTAGACATTGTGGAAGCAGCATTCTCACCCCTAATGTCAATGCAAATAACTTTGAACTGAAGCCACAACTCATCACATTGGTCCAGAACAATTGCTCATTTGGGGGAGGACCATTGGAGGATCCAAATCAACATCTGTCTACCTTCTTAAGGATCTGTGACACTGTCAAATCCAATGGCGTGAATCCTGAAACCTACAAGCTTCTGCTGTTCCCGTTCTCATTAAGGGATAAGGCTGCACAATGGCTTGAAACTTTTCCCCAAGGAAGTATCACTAGTTGGGATGACTTGGTGACTAAATTTCTAGCCAAATTCTATCCACCCCAAAGAGTCATCAGGCTGAAAACCGAGGTGCAGACATTCACACAATTAGATGCCGAATCCTTGTACGAAGCATGGGAGAGGTACAAAGCCTTAATCAGAAAGTGTCCTCCAGAGATGTTCAATGAATGGGACGTGCTGCAAAATTTCTATGAAGGCCTGACATTGAAATCTCAGGAGGCATTAGATTATTCTGCTGGAGGTTCACTACAACTGATGAAAACTGCTGAGGAAGCTCAGAATCTTGTGGACATGGTGGCCAACAATCAATATTTCTTTGCTCATCAAAGAAACCGCCAACCATCACAAAGGAGAGGAGTAATGGAGCTAGAAGGAGTAGATTCAATCCTAAGCCAAAACAAGCAGATGCATCAGCAGACTCTACAACAATTAGATATGATGGCTAAAAAAAATCATTGAGTTGAGACATGCTGTAGTACATGCATACAACCTGACTCAAAGCTCATATGGGTGTAATCAAGCTGAACAAAGCTTTGGGGCCATTAACCATGAGCAACAAAGCTATGAGCAACTGCAAGCTCCAAGCAATCACTCTAGCATGCTCCAGAACAGACCTCAGAATGATGTGTACAATCCACCTTGGAGGACTCATTCTAATGGGAGGGGGGTTGAGAACCAAAATCAAAGACCAAGGGACTTCAACTGCAATAACCCCAACTTCAAAAATCAACTTAAAACACACCCCCACAACAATAATCATACACACTTCCAACCCCGTCCTACCTCACCATTCGCTCAAAATGACATTCATCAACCACCACAACTGCCACAACCACTTCCAACCTTTCAAAGGATCTATATTCTAGAAATGCTGATGGAGAGATCCATAAGAATTCAAGAAATGATGGCAATAGAGCGGGAAGAAATAAAGAAGCATCAAGAAATGATAAGCAAGAACCAGGAGGCTTCACTCAGAAGACTTGAAAGGCAGGTGGAACAATTAGTGCAAAACCTTACTGAATTGGGTGAAAAAAAGGGGACTCTGAACCCAAAGAGCCATGAAAAGGATGCTGTGTTAAAAGAGAAGGGAGTCGTGGAGGAAAATAAGAAGGCTATGGAAAGAGAAACAGAGGGAAGGAAGCCCATAGCAAGAGGAGGAAACCTAAGGCAACAGAAGCCTCAACTTTCATGAGCACAGAGTGAAGTATGTCAAGCTAGTGACAATAAAAGAGCGCTTGTTGGGAGGCAACCCAACCTGAAGTAATTATCTTTTCATATCTATTTCAATAAAAAGGTTAATTAGTTTTATCTATATTGCAAGAAGCTAAGTTTGGTGTACACACCAAAACAATATAAAGGAGAATGAAGGATTCTAAGTTTGGTGTTTCACCAAAATCCCATTATAAAACACATTCTCACTCTCTGCATAATGATGGCTTCAAGCATGATGGATGAACTAGTTAACTATTCTGCTGTTTCCTAGTTTTCAGTTTTGTCATTTTTGAAAAAGAAAAAGAGTTTTACACATGGTTAATCCGATGCATTGGCAAGGTACTAAGTTTGGTGTTCCCACACCAAAGTAAGTACAAAGGCCCACAAATAAATCATGCAAGCTAACCATTTTTCAAGTGCTTGGGGAACAAGCAACTTTCAATATCATTGCAGAGGCCCATACAAGCTGTTGGAAGGATTAAGCATCATCAACCAAAGAAACAAAAGATGAACCTAAAGGCCAGCAATGATGATGATGAGAAGAAGGAAAGCAAGTAAACTTCAACAGGTTGTATTGTTAAGTGATTGTTCCATATCAAATATTGCTGTGATTGAAAGTTGGATTGTACCCTTAATTGCCCTGCCTGTCTGCATAGTATAGTTTTCTTTCTATAGACCCCTGCCTGCCTGCATAGTATAATTTCTTTCTTTATAATTCAATAAGCAAGATGTTTGATCATTCACAACATTCTCATCTTCAAAACTTGTTTGCACTCAATTTTCAAGAAATACATCACATGAAAGTTCTTTGAAAAGAAGGATTGAGGAATTAAACAATTTTGAGGCAAGCAAAAGATTAGGAGAAGTGGTGGTTCTAGTTGTATGATCATGTATTGAGGTTGCATGCTTGTGAAAACTTGCATGGGAGCTCATAGGCGGGACATGAAGTTCAAAGAAGTATTGTGGAGATTCTCAAAAATCTATTGATCCAAGAAGCAGCAAACAAAACAAAAAGAAAGAAAAGAAAATGCAAAAACAAAAAGAACATGGCCCAAGGCTCTGAGCATCAATTACTAGGCAGAAAAGAAAGAAGAAACAATGACTCAAAGAGTTGGTAGCCTAGTAAAATGCTTGTGGTTGAGTTGTGTCAAAGAAAGAGGCTTGAGCAAGTAAATCCTTAGGGGTGCTTTAACACCTAATACCTTAAAACCAACTGGTTTAGGAGTATTGATTGAAAGCTTATCTAAAGAGCCGCTTTGAGACATGATACTTAGAGTCAAGGCCAAAGCACAGAAATTATAAGCTGCTTCAAGGTGATTACATATAAAGAGATCTCCATGATACCATTTGGATGAAAATCCTAAGACCTACGACTCCCAATATGTAAGGACTAGTGAGCACTGAAGCCCTTACATAAGCATATGATTTAGAGTTCACCCCACTCATACTTGATCACTTCACTCACTGTACTTTACAAGTGTTCCTCAATCCATCTTAATTGAAAGAATCTCTGAGCATAATTCATTTCTTGCTTGAGGACAAGCAAGCTTTAAGTTTGGTGTTGTGATGACAAGTCATCCTAGCCTGTTTTAGCTAGTCTTTTTCTTTTGTTTTCATTAGAATTATGCACTTTCTTGAGCTACAAGCAAGCTAATTGAGTAGATTTTCATGTTTCCCTTGATTGAACTAACCATATATGAATTTATGCCATTTCATGAGGTTTTATGCTATATTTGTTGCATATTGTGAAAGAATGAATATCTCATGATTTTGAGCATAGCTTTGATAAGTTTGGTTGATTAATGATAGGTGAAGAAGGCTTGGAGAAAGGTTGAAGCAAAGAGGAATGGCTAGAAGTGAAGAGAGGACAATGGAATAAGTGAAATTGAACCAGGAGGCATGAAGTTAGCCCCAACGTTAGCCCCCTAACTTGGAGGCTAACGTTAGGCATGAAGATTACTCCCTGGGCTCCCCACGTTTGAGCCAACGTTAGCCCCCTAACTTGGAGGCTAACGTTGGCAAGAGAAGTTCTCCCCTGGGCACTAACGTTGGCACATGAATTACAAAGGGGGAAGGGCCAACGTTTGCGCCAACGTTAGCCCCCTAACTTGGAGGCTAACGTTGGCACATGAAGACACAAGGGAGGGGCACCAACGTTTGCGCCAACGTTAGCCCCCTAACTTGGAGGCTAACGTTGGCGCCACTAGCACTAAACAAGGCCAACGTTAGGGTCAAAGTTAGACCCCTAACGTTGGCACCAACGTCCATACCAGAAGAATTTGGCTTGCTGATATGAAAAGTTGGGGCCAAAGTTAGACCCCTAACTTTGGCTCAAACTTTTGGTCCAACTTTGGCTAACTTCAAAACTAGTTCAATTGGTTCACTTCGGTTCTTCTCCAAACTTCAAGAGCAATCAACCAAGGCCTCTTTCAACCCAATTCCACCAAGAGCAAAGGCCCAACTCAAGGCTTGAAGATCATTTTTGAAAGTGTATAAATAGGATAGAATTCAAGTTATTCGGGGAGCTTTCCTTTTAGAATTTTCATAATAGTTTTCGGAGAGCTTTTGAACTTGAGTGAACTTTAATTTCTTGTTTTCATTGCTTTCAATTTAATTTTACATTTGTCTTGGATCTTGGATTAGAGAATTGAAGAAATTCTGTTTCAATCTCAATCTTGGATCTCTTTGTTTCTTTACTATTAATTGAATTCCATTTCCAGTTCATTGTTCTTCATCTCTTTTCTTTGCAATTTACAATTCCCTTGCAATTGTTCCTGTTGGATCTAGGAAGGCATTGAGATCTATACTTGGTTTTCTAGTCTCTGGGTCCTGAGATCTAAATTCCCATTTCAATTCTCTGTTTACTGCTTTCTACGTCCATTTAATTTTCTGCTTCACATCCGGTTCAATCCCAATTCCCTTTCCCTCTTCTGTTTGATGCAATTTAGCTTTTCCTTGTTTAATTTCTGCAAATCCACATCCCAATCCCCTTTACATTTCAAGCAATTTACATTCCTTGCACTTTAAGATTCTGCAATTTACATTTCTTGCACTTTAAGTTTCTGCCATTTAATTTCTTGTTCTTTAAGTTTCAGCAATTTATTTCTTGTTCTCTTTACTTCAATGCAATTTAATTCTGCAAGTCACAAAACCATCAACCAAATCTTGATTCGCTTGACTAAATCAACCACTAAACTAAAATTGCTCAATCCTTCAATCCCTGTGGGATCGACCTCACTCCAGTGAGTTTTTATTACTTGATACGACCCGGTACACTTGCCGGTTAGTTTTGGGTGTTTTGGGAGAGATTTATTTTTCCTCCAAAATATCTCATCAGTTATTGTAAATATTTTTCTTTTACTTCTTTATTTATTTCTGTTTTTCCTTTTTAATTTTATTTGCTACTATGAATTCTCACCCCTCTCACTTTGAGTTTGGGTCTAACTTTGTTGAAGGAAATAGAAGTTACAGCAGGAATATGCATCAAGGTCAAACCAATCAAGGATGGATGGAGCCAAGAGGATCTAATCAACCCTTCATGCAACAACACCCTCCAAGATATCATGGACAACGACCATTCTACAATGCATACCCAGCTGATAGATATGGTGGACAACCTTGTAACTACCAACAAGCCCCACCCCGTGCCTATAGACCATCCTCTCAACAGAACCTCGAACCACCATACTCACAAGCTTCTCTTCACCATTCGCCACCGTATGATCCTTTCCTACCCCAGTTCCAATCCAATCACTCCCAAGCACCACCACTTCCCTATGTTTCATGTCCAAATCCATCACCCAGAGAACCAGAAGTTCGCCTCAAGGCAACAGTAAATAAACTTTAAACAACCATTCGACAACTGGAGCAAGCAGTAATTCAATTAGCTTCTAGACGCGCGAACATTCAAGGACCAACCACAGCCCCATGTGGACAATCTAATGAAGAGCGTAGCATGAAGGAAATACTAGAGACTCCAGTGGACAAGACAGAGCATGAATTCGTACTAGAACAAGTAGAAGAAGCTGTCATTGTACAAGAAGACGAGTTGGTTGAAGATCTAGGAGACGCTGAACCTCCATGGGAATCCAGAGTTGAGGAGAACTCCGTCAAGGACGTTACAGTTGATGCTAAGGAGGATAGAGCACAATCCCCGAGGCAAGTTGTTTATGAAGAACTAGACGGAATAACCCAAGACACAAATTCCCTTGATGATGATAGTCACAAGTCAAGCTCTCTTAGTAATGAACTTACATCCACAAGTGAATTCTCTGAGATCGAAGAATCTTTCCCAAATGAATACGAAGATGATGCAGAGGTAGATTTCTCTCAACCTCCGATCTATGACTCGAGTGATGAGGAAGACATAGAAGACTTTGACCAGGATACAGATGCATTTGAAGAATCTTGCGAAGAAGTGGAGGAATTCACAGAAGAGCACAAGGGAGTAGAACTTACAGAACCACCAGAAACACCTACCCCAAGGCCATTACCGCCTAATACAAGCTTCAAGTGGGTACAATCCTTAACCTTTAACTTTACTTATTCACTTGAATATGGTTTACTTGAAACAGATGGCCAGCTTAGAGCCCTCTGCGGCTTTAAGAGTAAGAGGGAAATGGCTCTCACTCAGAGCTGGTGCACAAGGTTCAATAATGCTCCACGCTTCAACTCGAAGTGCACGGATTGGTATCATGCTCAATCGAATGGATCTCGGAAAACGTTTGGTCACTATGGTGAGAATCTACTTTCTAAACCGCCCGGATGGAAAAATATAGATCAAGACGGAGGCGGATTTAAAAACAAGGCTTGGGATCATGGATTCTATTCTGACATTCGTCACCCCGGGAGCCTGAGACTCTGTTTGAAGCTGCTCAGAAGCTTTACATGCCTAGTTTGGGACCCCGGAGGCTATTGGCATTCCAAGCATTGGTGGAGATTTTTGGATGAATTTAAACACAAGCCACCATAACAGGAAGCTCATCTAATGTCCAACTTAAGGACTTTAACTAAAAGTGCTAGGTGGGAGACAACCCACCATGGTATGATCGTTCCTTTTACAATTTTAATTTTATTTAGTTTTGTTTGTTTTTTAATTTTATTTTTATTTTATTGAACCTGGAATCATGCATAGCATTCACATTAAGCATTGCATTCTGCATACTGCATTCTGCATTCTACAAAAAAAAGGGTGCGCGACGCGACCGCATCACTCATGCGATCGCGTCATATTGCCAAAAATACTACCCGCGCGATCGCGTCACCCACACGGCCGCGTGATATGGAAATCGGCGTAAGGATCAAACGTCCAGAAAGTTGGGCTGGAATTGTGCGGCCATTGTGCGTCTAGCACAAAATGACCCACGCGATCGCGTCACTTGCATACAATCAATCCCACGCGACCGCGTGAGCGACGCGATCGCGTCGCATGGATTGCACAAATTCCAAAAAGAGACAGAGAGTTGGGCTGGAACGACGCTGGATTCGTGCGTTTAGCACAAATTCCAGCGACGCGATCGCATGCCCCAGGCAATCGCGTCCTACCCCTTTTTATCCCTTCCATGCGATCGTGCGACCCATGCGATCGCGCGACCCACGCGATCGCGTCACCCCTATTTCGCACCAGCTAGGCGACCACGTGCCCCATGCGGCCACGTGGATTCAAATTTATAACCCCCCTAGGTCACGCGAAACCCTATTATCGCGCCCCCTGAACCCCTCCCCTCCCTTCTCTCCTCTCCAGTTCCTTGAGAAGACGACCCGAGGTTTAAATACTTGGTTATCAATTTTTAAGGGGTTTGTTACTTATGACAACCAAAACGTTTGTAAGAAAGGTTGATTGCTTGGTTTAGTAACTATACTCACAACGAGAGTTTACTATAACCTCTAAACCATCAATCTTCAGTTCTTCACTGACCCTATGTCGTAAGTGTGGCCGGACACTGTGAAAGTTCCGGATGAGCTCGCCCCCGTGAATATACACCAGTGAGGGTGTTGGATATGAATTATGATTTATGATTGAGTATAACTCGAGTTGGGGATGCACGACAGAGGGACAGTCCAATGGTTAGCTACCAGGACTTGTCAGGTTGGCTATATAACCAGCAGATGATATCATCAGCCATTAGGAACAGGCATTCATCATATGCATATTATGTGAATTGTTTGGAATTGCCTAATTGACTGCATAATACTTTCTAATTGTCTAAATGTCATATCTGTTTCCTATTTGTATATCTCCTTGTCTGATATAACTATGTTTGTCATATTATATTACTGCTGGTGGTTAGGAGGTCTGAAGGACTTGGAAAGGGAAGTAATAGATAGACTGAAGAATCTTTAATCAGTTGCCATTTATGGTTTAGTCTGTTTATAAGCTTTGATTTATCTGGTGGAAGTTCTAGGATTGCCTTTGGCTTTCCCAAGACATTACATGTTAGATATGTGGGCACTGTTCCCATACTGAGAACCTCCGGTTCTCACCCATGCAAATTTTGTAGTTTTCAGATGCAGGACGTGAGGCTTCTCGCTGAGGCATGCTGGAGACTTTTGGACTTAGCGAAGATCCTTGTTCTCGGGACTTTATTTTTGGTCTTATGTTTTTACTTAGATATTTTTATCTCCACTAAATGATGTATATAAATATATTGTTTGACTCCTCTTAGAGGTTGTCTTGGAGAATAGGTTTTGTATTTCACCCTTTGGGTTTCTTTTGGGTTTCTTGCTTTATATATATTTGTATATACTTCTATACTCGGATCGGTTTTCTTCGCAACCGGATTTTAAGTTTTGGATATTTATGTTTTTGGCACTCTTTGGATATATTCTTGCGTTAGCTTATTCTTTATCTGTTTCGTTACGTTATCGATCGGAGTGTGTGTTTTTCGGGTTACAATTTTGATTTACCCATTTTCCTTCAAAGGCTCCTAGTTATAAACATTCTTTACAATACTATATGTACTAAATTTTATTTTTAGAAGTTGTAATACATCACCACCTCTGTCTTATGACTTAAGCATAAGACTCTGTGTAGTAGGGTGTTACAAATGTCCTGTCCTATTTGTATGGAGGATACAAAGGCATTTTGGTTGACGAATGGGAGTAAGAATTTGTGGTTTGATTGTCACCGAAAGTTCTTTGATATTGATCATCCTTTTCATGCAACAAGGACTCATTTAGGAAGAATAAAAGTGAATAAGAAGAGGCATCTGTAAGGTTGAGTGGTTTGCAAGCTTGGCATCATGTCAGTAGAATCCTAAGGATCATCGATAACGGGGCAAGGTTGAGACCTCCGGATATGGCAGAGAGAATTATTGGATGAAACAAAGTATATTATGGGAGTTGTCTTAGTGAAACGTGATGCACCTTGAAAAAAATATATTTGATAATATTATGCACACGGTAATGGATGATGAGCGTATAAAGGATAACGATAAGGTAAGGTTAGACTTGGAGGACATTTGCAAGTAGCCAAATATGAGCTTAACGACACTTAAGAACGGCCGATGGACTAAACCAAAGGCAGTGTTTGCTCTAATGAAGGACCAGAGACAAAATATTTGTAGGTGGATTAGAGGATTGAGGTTCTCCAATGGTTACGGTTCTAACTTGGGTAGATGTGCAAATATATCACAAGGTACTCTTGTTGGGTTGAAGAGTCATGATTGTTATATCTTTATAAAATTATTTCTTGTCACGTTCAGAGAATTTTCTACCATCATCCGAAATGTCTCACAGAAATAAGTGAATTATTTAGGGAGTTATGTGCCACAAACCTTAGCATTAATGATCTCACAGGAATGGAAAGAACATCCCATCATACTTTGTAAGTTTGAGAGGATATTCCCGCCAGAATTTTTTGATGCTACGAAACACTTAGTAATCCACCTGTCATACGAAGCAAGAGTGTGTGGGCCGGTCCAATTTAGGTGGATGTACTCTTTTGAACAGATAATTGGGTCATTCAAGCACACCGTGAAGAATAGAGTTCAGATCGAAGGTAGTATCTGTGAAGCATTCCTTACTAAAGAAACATCCGCATGTTGCTCTTTCTATTTTGAGCCTCATATTGAGTCACGTAGAATAAGATTTGGAAGGAACAATGAGAAGGCGAACACCTTGTCATGTGTACCAACCTATCCAATATTTGTTCCGGAAGGAGTTGCGATGGGCGCGAGTAGTGAATATTGCTTAGAGAAAAAAGAAATTGATGCCGCACATCTATATGTGTTGTTTAACTGTGACCAGGTTATACCTTACCTGTAACACCCTAAGTTTTATAACAAAATGGTGTTTTTCGAAATTTTGATTTTCCATGGTTAGTTCCAGTTTGACAAATCGATCCCGAATCTTGAGAGAAAATATTATTATTATTATTATTATGTTGTTGTTGTTGTCGTCTTCATTTTATTTTGGTTTAATTACTCTGTTAGTTCCTATAGTTTCACGAAATTTCCAATTAGGTCCCTATACTTTTTTCTTTTTAATTGGATTCCTGCACCAATTTTTTTTTTCAATTAGGTCCCTCTTAGCAGTAATTGACTTAATTGTATAAGAACCCAACTAAAAAAAATATTTCGTGCAGGGACCAAATAAAAAGAAAAAAAAGTGTAGGGACCCAATTAAAAAAATAAATTGTTGCAAGAACTCAATTAAAAGGAAAAAAGTATATGAACTTAATTAAAAATTTTGTAAAACTATAGGGACCAACAAAGTAATTAAACCTTTTATTTTTACCCGCTTTAATTAAAATAGGGATTAGTTAATAATGTTGTTATCAGTACTCTTCAATGGGCTTAGATTTGCTAATACTTCATCATATATCTTTTATTTTTATGATAATCATGTTACTAATGTCATTTATGTAAATAAATTATATATATTTATCTCCATATATATTATTACTTGTGTTTTAATATATCTATCTTTCATAATATATCTATATTTTTTACAAAATATTTTATTTTATTAGATAAATGAGTTCTAATGTCAAATTCTAATAAAAAAATTTTAACAAATTAATATCCATCTTTATTTAGAAAATATCAAGAATTTTTAAATATTATAAAAATAATTTGTGAATTATGATTATTATTTATATTTTAATATTAGCATGCCAATGATAACATTTTACATAAAAAGATAGAAAAAAGATATGTTCACCGATAACAAAATTTTTTAGATAAATTAAAATTTTTCAAGCAAAAAAAAAGGTTTAATATTACAAAAATATTCATAATAAAATAAGTTGAAATAATAATTTAAAAAAATGAGAATAAACTTCTGAAATAAATTTAAATACCTAAATTTACAATGAAGTCAATATCAAAATTTTTAGATTTATAAAAACATATATACGATTATCCATATTCGATCTCTAATTCAATAACATCGTACTTGGTAGACTTGCCATCATTTTCAAGAGTCCTCTCACTCCCAATTCTAGCAAGATATCTAATAACATCTAGAATGGATTAAAATAAAAAATGTTTGTTGTCAATAAGTTTGTTAAGAAAAAATACAACCGAAATTATCAATAAAATAAATAAATTTAACAATAAATTATGATTTTTTAAAACAATAAACTTACCAACTAAATAGGTGTAATCGAATCCAAGAGTATTGAGAGTGTCAAAATTCACAAAATTAAATCCATATCATGGGATACTTGATGATTCTAAAAGTATGTACACATTGGTACGTTGGTTTAAATTAACCACATACCCATGATGTGTAGTCTTGAAGTTATCCACATTGAGTCCAACGCCAAAATATCTTATTTGATAAGATATTTCGTCTTTTAGCAAACTAGTGTTAAATCCGTGCGATGTATGGGCTTACATTTAAATTTGACATGTTAAATCGAAAAAAATATATTATATTCATATTTTTTTTATTTAGTACAACACTATCATCGTCATTATATAATAAACATACTAAATATGCTGTTTTATCTTTATTCAAAGTAAAATACAAATAGAACAGCTTGAAGACTATAATATTTTTGAACCATAAGGAGGGAGACATGAAAAAATAAGAACATATATAACTAACTGTAATAATAGCAAGTCAATTTTACACTAAACTTTATATCAAAAGGGAAATAAAAATTTATCGACAACCTAGTATCTTATTAACTTCATTAAAAAAGTATTTGCATATGATGTTGTACTCCCTGATACACATTTCATCTCAAGTCTGAAAGCAGAGTTATAGATAAATTAGTTATATCTACAGTAAATATTTGTACAAAAGTGTAAATCATAACATGCTATTAAAATGAAAATAACATTTTTCTTACCTAAATATTATTAAAAACTTCTTTGAACACGACATTTGTTGTTGATGACTTTGGATTGCCATCTTCGTCAAGAATTAGAACCCTAAGGCCACTGCGACCCTTAACTCTTGACAAAGTAACATAAAGTTGTCCATAGGTGAACACTGATTTTGGCAAGTAAAGTCCTACATGTGATAATGATTGACCCTGACTCTTGTTAATGGTCACTGCAAAGTATACTGTTAATGGAAATTGTCTCTATTGAAACTTAAATGGCAATCATGAATCTAAAGAGATCAAGTTCATTCCTGAAATGTACACTTTATCTCCAATATTTCTACCAGTCACTACCATCGCTCCAATTACGTTGTTGTCAAGTTCGTTACCTATTAACCTTGTCCTGTTGCATAAACCTGAAGTCTGGTCTATGTTTTACAATAACATTACAACAACTCCTGACTTCAAAATCAACTTGTGATTGGGTAGTCCTGAACATTTGATGTCATAACTCTGGTGTGAACCACTCTTGTTGTACATCTTCATTCTCATCAGCTTGACATATTGTGTCAGAACTCAGATACTCCTTTTCCAATTCATCCCTGGAAAGATTGTCAAGATGAAATCGTTTACCTTCTCGACACTCTCAAGCATTGGTGCAAGAATTGCCCTATTCTGAAAATACCTGCAATCTGACATGTTTTGCAACAAATTTGGATATACAAAGTTTACCAAATGAGAGAGAGGGTCATCAGTAGTTGTAATCAACAGATCATCTGAAATTTCAACTTCTGACTCATCACCAACAAAAGAACCAATATTTCTATTTCTAACATCAAGTATCTAATTAACAAATGTCTTCATTTCACCTTTATGTTAATCTGAAGAAGATATTAGAAGTCTCATATTCGTATGCAGCTTCAGAATCTTACAAAATGACCACAGATAGGATGAGTTAATAGCTAATGACAATATATCATGTCTACTCTCTTTCGGAATCACCGAAAGTATCTGATTGAAATCACCTTCTAGAATAACAACCTTATCACCAAATGATTGATGTATCTTATGTTGATTGGTAACTGATATAAGATCCCTGAGCGTTCAATCAAGTGCTTCAAAGCATATTTTATTGAGCATTGGAGCTTCATCCTAAATTATTAAGCTACTTTTGAGTTTTGATGAGCAGCTCAGCCTTTAAACTATCATGCTTGATGTTGCAAATAGATTCATCAATAATTGTAATGGGTATTAAAAATCTAGAATGAGCGGTTCTGCCACCAAGTAGGAGTAAAGACGCAATTTCACTATATGTGACTTTAAAACAATCTTTCTTCTAGACCGAATAGTAAAAAATAGTCCATTCCAAATAAATGTCTTACCACACCCACCATACCCATAAACGAAGTAAAAATCACCAGAGTCTGTAATAACAATATTGAGTATCTCATCGAATACTGACCTTTGCCCATGAGTCCTTTTTGTTCCGTATATAAGTATGTATGAGTCAATTCATTTGTGTCATATGCTAAGTCTCCTCCTCTATTAGCTTATTAGGAATTAGTATTAGAATTTCAAATTTTTAAATAGAGTTTTTTAATTAGCTAGTGTAAATTTTAAATTTTTAAATAAAATTTCCTAATTAAACGTTCGTTGTTCATTAGGAATATAGGAATTTATTAAATTAAAAATAATTTTTTAGTTTCATCATAAATAGTATCAATCCTATTATTTATCGATAAAAATAAATAAATTAAATACAATCTAAAAATTAGCAACCTTATAAATTACGTAAATTTAGAAAAAATATTTAATTTTTTTTAATACTAAATTAATTCAATTTTGTCGGAACAACATTAGAAACAAAATTAAGTATAGAGAAATGTCAAATTAAAATTTTCTTTTAAATAATATAAATAACCTCACATTTTAATAAGATTGATAATTCTATTTAATTTAATATAATCTTTTGTAGTTAGCATATTTGCTTATAATTATATAAATTTTTAAAAAATATTCTCAAACCCATTTGCTTACTTAAAAATTCAAAAATAAAAGTATATTTTGAATTTAAATTTAAAATTTTAAATATAGTACTTTAATTAAAAATTAGAATTAGATTTTTTTTAAAATAAGTATACATTAAAAATTAATAACTAACTTAATTGTATCAATAAGAATTCATATGAGAAATTTATAACTTTATGACATTAAATATTAAATCAAAAATTAATAAAATATCAACGGTGTGAATCAAATTGAAAAATAAAACCACGAGTAATAACCAAACAACTTCAATTTATATTTAAATAAATTTTAAGTTCCAAACATAAAAATCGAAAAGAACTAAAGAAAAATAGCAACTCAAGAAAAAATAATGTTTTCACAAAAAAATATATATGTTTGACATTATTCTATTAGATAGACTCTAAAAATGAATTTAAAAAATATGTACATCTAAATTCTCAATTTTCATTCTCAATCTTGATCTTCTTGCAAATTGAAGTATCTCCTTCCACCTCCAAATCTTCCGACTTCGAAGATAGTCACTTAGTTGGTGTAATAGTATTTTCTAACATTTCAAATTCACCATTGTCCGCAACTTCATTGGAGAATTCAAGTAACAAATTCTGTACAAAATACTATGTTAAATTAAAGACATCCTTCTCACCTTTAATTTTATCTCGATAATATTTTTTGAATAAAATTAAGCTCTAACTTTAAGAAAAGAAACAAACAAAAAATTTATTTTTTGAACAAATACCATAGCACCTTCTTCTTCCTCCCCTTCAATGATTGAGGATGCCTTTGAAGTTGGAAACAAACTACTGGTATAGTCAACATCCTAAAATTAAAATTAGTTATTAATTATTATTTATAAATTGGATACTACTAACGATCAAAGAAGCCAAAAATAAATTAATTTTTAATAAAATGTACACTTATAACTATACCCACAATTTGAATAGGATAAGTTTTTTTGAATTTATTTATGAGGTCCACATCATCAGTCATCTTCTTAACTTTATAAGAAGGTGAAAAATATAGATTATCAGATATTTGGACTTCAACTATGAAAAAAAAAAGTCTTATTAATTAAGTTGAGCAAAAGTGTATGTGTATCCGATAGATCTCCTTTCTATAAGGTATCATCTAATATATTAATAATAAAAAATATAAAAATTACCATTAAAAATACCTTCACTAATATTTTTAGAAATAAATATTAGTTGAAACTTACTAATAGGAGTGGATCAAGTATCTCAACACAACTCTTTTCCAAAACTTGTTTTACCTCCTTGTCAAAGACTACAAAACATGCATAGTCAGAGTCATCAATAAAACCAAATTCTATTGTACCTGTTTAATAAAAAAATAGCATAAAAAGAGTTAACTATATATAGACTTATTCAATATCTAATCCATTGTTATTAGACTTTAAATTAAAAAAATAAATAAATAACCTTTGAGTTATGGATAAACGGAAACTAACACAACTTGAACATCTAAAAGTTTTTGTAAAAGCATACGTGGACCTGTTGCATTCATATTGGCTGTACTACCAGTGTGGAGTATCCATAATATGACTTATAGTAGGCAAGACAACACAAACAACATTCTGAAAAGAAAAAAAATTAATGATTTAAATTCCTTAAATTTAGTAAGTTTTTAAATCTAAAAATATACTTAAATAAATAAGATGAATAAACAAAAATAATCTATGTGCAATGAATTTAGATTATTTTTTTCCTCAACTTTTTGTCAGAAAAAAAAAATTACCATATTTAATTCCTTTAACTGCTTAATGGTTTTGTCTTGATAAATTTTTAAGAATGCAGCTTCATTTGGAATTCTACCCATGTTATCCCTAGGTTCTTCAAATCTTACAAAACTAGATAAATAGAGCAAAAAAAAAATTATGTTAGATAACACACACATAGTGCTAAACTCAAGAATTAACCAAAAAAAAAAAAAAAATACACACCTATTTTTAAATTAGATGTCATTTTCATCTTCAAGATTGAAGAATATCTTTGTGTCATACATGAAATTTTGTAAAACAATCATTCCTAAAAAATTTAATTTAATACAAAATGAGTAAAAACTCACATAAAAAATAGTAAAAGCTCACATAGAAAGATATATTAACAAATTATGAATAAATATTACCGTTATATAACTTCACTCTAACAAATTGTAAGACGACAACAACTCCATTCTTATTGCCGGAACCTAAAAAAGCATGTAACTTGTGTGCATAGTTACCAAAAAGTGTACACTCTATTATTTTTCTATGTCAAATAGAATGTTTAATGTTAAATATATTTTTTTTATAATAAACAAAAACTAATTACAATTTAAAAATTAACCACCAATAAAATAATATGAAATTATATATATTTTTTATATTTTTAAAATTTAAAAATGAACAAAGTTAAAATTTCAAACACAATTTAAAAAAAATTAATAATTAGTTAATTAATCATTTTAAATTCATAAACACAAACGACATAAAGAATTCTTTTTATTAAAAAAAATTTTAAAAAATAAAAAATTTAAATACTTTTTTTAACATCAATCCAAACTGATTTATTTTATCCAAACTTATCAAAGTTTACACTTTTTATTTTTATTTTTTATAAATTATGTTAATTATTTATATTTTAATATTAACATGCCAATGATAATATTTTTCATAAAAAGATAGAAAAAGATCTATTCACCGATAACAATTTTTTTAATAAATTAAAATCTTTGAAGCGAAAAAAAATTTTAATAGTATAAAAATATTCATAACAAAATAAATTCACTACAATGATATGGATTATTTTTTAGGATTATATGTATCAAAAAAAAATTAAAATTCATCAAAAAAAATAAATTTTGACACTATTTTAACTATCGAAATATGTTAATAAAAGTTTTGTCAAAAATAGTATTTTAACATATAAGTAATTGTAAAAAAAAGTTTAAATCTTATTTTGATAAATATTGGCCGTAAAAAATAATTCGTTAAAAAAAATTTGAGAATATATTTTCTGTGATACTTATTAACCATCAAAAATACTATTTATTTTAACATTTATTGACCATAAAAAATTTTCAACAAAAATTCGCAACAAAGAATGAGATGAGATCTTAAAACTGAAGAATAAATTGAGATTTTGAAGATGAAGAATGAGTAGTATGATCCCAAATTGAGAGCAGTGTGATGTTAAAATTGATGGAGCTCAACGAAGAAGAGGAATAGTGGAGTAAGTTGAAAATAAATGTGTGTCAAAATTGAGGAGTAATTTTCTACAGTCAAATTATTCATAAAAAAAACATAAAAAATTTGACATTTGTAATATTTGTCAAAAATATATATGAATTTTTACACTTAATTATGATTGTTAAAAAAAGTGTTAAAATACCTCTCTTTTCTTGTAGTGATTGAAATAACAATTTAAAAAGATGAGAATAAACTTCTGAAATAAATTCAAATACATAAATTTACAATGAAGTCAAAATAAAAATTTTTAGATTTATAAAAATAAATATATAATTACCTATCATCAATCTCTAATTCAATAACATTGTACTTAGTAGATTTGCTATCTTTTTCAAGAGTCTTCTCACTCCCAATTTCAGCAAGATATCCAATAACATCTAGAATAGATTAAAATAAAAAAAATTTGTTGTCAATAAGTTTGTTAAGAAAAAAATACAACCGAAATTACCAATAAAATAAATAAATTTATAAATGAATTATATTTTTTTTCAAAACAATAAACTTAGCAACCAAATATGTGTAATCGTACCCAAGAGCATTGAGAGTGTCAAAACTCATAAAATTAAATCCATATCGTGGGATACTCGACGATCTTGGAAGTATGTGCATATCGGTAGGTTGGTTTAAATTAACCACATATTCATGATGTGTAATCTTGAAGTTACCCATATTGAGTCCAACACTAAAATATCTTATTTGGTAAGATATTCCTTCTCTTAGCAAATTCACGAATCGAGACATAAGAGCCCTCTTAACTGAGGCATGTATTTTTTCTCCATAGAATTGATAAACAAAAATCAAAGAACAATTGAATGGGGATAAAAAACAAATTTAAAATATAAATAATATAAATTTAAAATAATATAAAAGAATTGGTAGAAAACTCACGTCTTCATCGAGCCAAACAATCTCAATTAAGTATGACAATGAATAATTTTTATAATTTGGTAGTGTTTATAACCGTATCACTCGTATAGGTACACACAAATTATCAATTGTAAGATTGATTTCTGAAATTTTGTTAATACGAGCCATTGGAATAAGTAGAAAAATTTTAGATTTTGAATATATGTAAAAGAAATAATTGATATACTTTGAATTGTAGTGTTATACATGTCTCATAACTTATACTTTTATAGTTGACTCATAACTATAATTTTTTAATTTTAATTGACTTTAATTTAAATTTGGATTAAATTTGTAGATAAAATAAATAAATATATAAATATACTTAAAAGGCTTCAAGTACACAGATTATTAATTATCAATTAATCAAGTACATGTATTATTAGTTATCAATTAATGTAGCTACAAAGAGTAAAAATTCTAAATTAACATAACTGCAATATTATCTGCGATTTTTAAAAAGAACCAATAATTTTTTAAAAAACAGTGATAAAAAAATCAACAAATTTTTGTTAAAATTTAAAAAATAACAATATAAGTAAAATAATCTAAAATTTAAAAAAATAATAACCTAAGTAAAAAATCTAAAATTAAAAAAATAACAATCTAAGTAAAATAATTTAAAATTTAAAAAATAACAATTTAAGTAAAAAATTTAAACAAATAACTTAAAATTAAAAAGAACAACCTAAGCAAATAATAATTTATAATTTATAAATATAATTTTAAAAATTTCTAATAACGATACCTAAACAAATAAACTCTCAATCACAACGTATGAGTGCCACGTCAGCAAATTTTAAAAAAATAATGATAAAAAGAATCAACAAATTTTTAAAAAATAGTGCTAAAATTTAAAAAGTAACAACTTAAGTAAAACAGTTTAAAATTTAAAAAATAACAACTTAAATAAAATAACCTAAAATTTAAAAAACAACAATCTAAATAAAATAATTTAAAACATAGTTATCAGAACCGAACTGGTGATCGAACCGGTCAAGCTACGGATCACTGGGTTATTGGTTCAACCGGTAGGTCACTAGTTGAACCGATTAACCCGGTGGTATATAAATAAAAAATAAAAACAAAAAATAGTAAAAAATTTAAAACTAAAATTTAAAATACATATTTTTACTAATATTTTAAGAATATCTAACTATTCTAAAACAATATGGAACAGGAACAATAAGTATTTTGTTAATTTTATTCTATCATAAATACTTTTATTTTGTTTTTATATTAAAATAACTATTATTTTTAAATTTTAATAATTTATTAATTAGTTTAAATCTATTATACTATTATATACTACAAATATTTATTAAAAATAATATTAATATATTATATAATTATGAAAAAAATAAGTGAGTTTATAACTAAAATTACTATAAATTAAATAGAAGTAAACTATTTGATGAAAGATATCTAATTATTAAAATAAGATAGTTTAGTGGCACAAAAAGATTTTTATCTCGCAAGAGATAGGGGTTCGAACCCCATATCACACATTTTGTGTAATTTTGACTTTCAATTAGTTCGGTCGGACCAATCTTACCGAATTTGACCGATTCTCATCGGTTCATTCCGGACTTGACCGGTTCGTTTCGGTTTCGTATTTTGTACGGTCCAAATATCGAGTCGGATCGGTATTAAGTTCAGTTTACCGAACTTTACCAATTTTTCAGTCGAACCGATCAGTCGGTCTGATTTTATTAATTATGATTTAAAATTTAAAAAATGACAACCTAAGTAAAACCATCTAAACAAATAATTTAAAATTTAAAAATAACAATCTAAATAAATAATAATATATAATTTATAAATTATATTCTAAAAATTTCTAGTGACAAAGATAAAGATAAAGATTAATATAAAGATAAAGATTAAGATTAAGATTATTATAAAAATAAAGATTTGTATTACTATAAAGATAAAGATTTTCGGTGCATCAATATTAAAATTAAATAATAAATAATAAATAAAATCAAGATTAGGCAGCCAATGAGTTATAGCTCTCCCCATATTCAATTAAGAGGTTGAGTTAGAGTCTCATATTTTGGTAAAAAAAAAAAAAAAAATCAAGATTAGGCAAGCATGGTTGTTTCTAGACTTTTCTTTCCATCATCATTTTTGCACAGTTAACGTAGAAACGAGTAAAAGGCTAAGGCCTACAATATTTCAAACGACAGTCGTTTTAGGGCGCCATGTTAATATTATACTCTCTGCTGCACTCGGGTGCAAGTCAAGTAACGCGGCCGCTACACAAGTATTAAGTATTAACCGTGCAACTGAAAAACCCATTTACCAGACCCCAGTACTCCTCAACGCAGCGCCTCCATCTCTTGCCTCTGCAGCCACCTTCTAGCGCCGGTAACGGTTGCTAGGGTTTTCCCCTCTTCTTTCACTCTTCCCATCTCATCAGAAAAAAAGGTTCCGATATTCAATACCTCTCCTTCTCTCTACCGCAAATACCTACACTCCCTTTCTTTTATCACCAAATTTCTATTTTTATTTATAATTTGTAGATTTTTGGTACTTATTTCGGTTGGTTTGTTATTCTTTTAAGCATTTTTAGGGTTTTTTAGTTCGCTGCATTTCTTTTCGATGGCGAAAGCTAATGCTGGAACAGTGAACCCGCATGGCCGGAGCGGGGTTCGGATTGTCGTCGCCGGGGACCATGGCACTGGAAAATCGAGCCTGATTATCACCGCCGCGGCCGAGAACTTTCCGGTGAATGTGCCGCGCGTGTTGCCTCCTACGAAGTTGCCCGAAGATCTGTACCCGGATCGCGTGCCCATAACAATCATCGACACCTCTTCCCGGTACTCAACTCCATTACGCTTTTTGATGAGTACAAAATGGAAAATTCATTTGAGCGAGTGGTATAGTGGTTATTAGTCAGGTTGAGATTGGCCGGCTATTAAATTACTGAGAATCTAGTGGAGTTTGTTTTCAGTAGCAGTAGCTGATGTAATGGTACTCTTTTTATTTTTTATTATTTTGGGGGTTCAGTTTTATAGTTGGATTAGCTTATTTTGGATTAAACTTATAATCAAAAGCAATTATTTTTTCAGCATATGTTTTATCTATACATATTCTAAATTAAACCTGAGCTATAATATCTTCGACTTAATTGTTCTCCGTCGTGGAATTACGGGAGGTTGCTTTGGGATTTTGTTTACTTTTCCTACCATTCACTGTATTAAAATTCTGAAGTATATTCTCCTTGGCAAATGCGACATCATGCTAGTGGTTGTAGCTTTATATATATAGGGAAATGTTTATGTTTTGCACTTTGTTGCATCCATTGTCTTATGGTTTATGTTCTTAGGATTTAATCTTTGTTACTTTTGTTTCTCTATGAGAATGCCTTATCCTCTTTTGTAATCTTTTTTTTTCTCTTTTTGAAAGTTTCCTTTTCATGAGAAGAATATTTTTCCTCTATTCTGATTTCTGAATGTCATCCTCCTCAGCTTAGTATTATATTTTGTCACCCTCTATTCTGAATGTCATCCTCCTCAGCTTAGTATTATATTTTGTCATTGCAGTGCAGAGGATAGTGATAAAGTTGCTGAAGAATTGCAGCGTGCTGACACAGTTGTCCTCACCTATGCATGTGATCGGCCTGAGACACTAGAGAATTTGAGTATATTTTGGTTACCCCACCTCCGCAAATTAGAGGTTATTACCTTACATTACTGCTTTCCCCCCTCTCCAAGACTATATCTCCACTTCCAGCGCCAACTTTCTTTCCAGAAGTGAACATAAAAAACCAAACATAACAGAATAATTATCTCCTGTGCTTGTGCACCTGCTTGAATACATCTATTCTGATATGCTGTAACTAAATTATCATTATCATTTAAGGTATTTGTCTGTGATATAGATATTTGAATATTGTACTTATTGAACAGGTTAAGGTTCCAGTTATAGTGGTTGGTTGTAAGCTTGATTTGAGAGATGAAAGTCAACAGGTGAGCCTAGAACAGGTGATGTCACCAATAATGCAACAGTTCCGAGAGATTGAAACCTGCATTGAGTGTTCAGCATCTAGGCATATCCAGGTATCTTTTATTCATTTCAGCGAAATCAAATTCTTGTTCTGACATCTGATTGCGAAATTTCTGGTCATATATATATATCCCCTAATACAGTGATCAAATTTTCCTTTTGAAGGTCTCTGAAGTTTTCTACTATGCACAAAAGGCTGTTCTTCATCCAACAGCCCCATTATTTGATCAGGAGTCACAGACTCTAAAACCTCGATGTGTGCGAGCCTTGAAGAGAATCTTTATTCTCTGTGATCATGACAGAGATGGTGCCCTTAGTGATGCCGAGTTGAATGATTTTCAGGTTGTTTTCCCCCCAAGATGAAAATACTAAGCATAGTTTTGTAAAAATTGTGGCCGTTTTTGGTATTCAAGCATTATTATCTGGAATATGAATGTATTATTGTAAATTGTAATCTTGTTCCTGTGAAGTATTATGTTATTGTTTGGTTATTTTATACAAAACTATCAACAGGTCAAATGTTTCAATGCTCCTTTGCAACCGTCTGAAATTGGGGGTGTAAAGAAGGTTGTACAAGAAAAGTTGTCTGAAGGCGTGAATGAACGTGGACTTACATTGACGGGATTCCTATTCCTTCATGCTCTCTTCATAGAAAAAGGGCGTCTTGAGACAACGTGGACGGTGCTTAGGAAGTTTGGATATAATGATGATATCAAACTTGCTGATGATCTAATTCCCCCTTTGAAAAGGGCTCCTGATCAGGTAGTTGTTTTAGGATGAATTCTGATCTCATGTGTCATGTTTGACCAGCTTTAATTTTTTATTCCTGTCTGAGATCAATTTTTGGACATCCAGAAAGATGTGTTATCCTGATCAAGATTGCCTTTAATGTGTTCAGAGCGTGGAGCTGACAAATGAAGCAATTGAATTTTTGAAGTCAATCTTTGATGCATTTGATGGTGATGGTGTAAGTCTTTTGCACATGTAGCTTTGGATATTGTTACTTAGTAATTAATCATGCTGTCTGTTATTTGAAATATTCTCTGAAGTGAATTCATTATGATGTGAATTCACAAATGTTTACTTGCCTACCTCCTTGACATTTGGTCATAATATTTTTATTCCTCTAGGATGGGATGTTGCGATCTCGTGAGCTTGAAGAATTATTCTCAACTGCCCCAGAAAGGTAGATTGTTGTCTCACATGAAGTTCTAGCTAGGCCTCCTTTGTGATACATAATGTTACAAGTGTTCCTAATTGCTTCTTCAATGCCCTTGCAATTTTAGAAAATCTAGTTAGGGAATTTTTCTGGTCTCCTAAGTCTGAATGTAAGTAACATCTCCTGCCAATGTTATTTGACAATCTGGTTTTCTTTATTGCAGTCCTTGGACTGGAGCTCCTTATGAGGATGCTGCGGAGAAAAATGCTTTTGGAGGACTATCACTTGATGCATTTTTATCAGAGGTCCACAAGTCTTCTATATTCTATATTCTGCCATCCCTATGTTTTGACGAGTGTTTTTTAGAAGAATAGTGGATGATTTTAGTTAGTGTTAGAACTTAATCAATTTTAGAAGTTATTTGAGAATCAAGGCTGCTTATGACCATCTTTATCATTGTATTTTCTTGATTTAACTTTGTTTTTGTTGTGGCTTCATATATGGTTTGTGAACCTTGATATGTGTATATATTTATAATATTTTATTTCTCTTGACAGTGGGCACTTATGACACTTCTGAACCCAACTTTTAGTGTGGAAAATTTGATATATATTGGTTATACTGGTGATCCGTCATCTGCAATCCGTGTGACAAGGAGGAGGCGTTTAGATCGCAAGAAGCAACACTCAGAAAGAAATGTTTTGCAGTGCTTTGTTTTTGGGCCTAGAAAGGCTGGAAAGTCTGCATTACTGAATTCTTTTATTTCAAGGTGTTTTCGTTTTATAGGTTACTGTGAAGCTTCCTAGTAATATGTCCTTAGCTATTGAATATCCTTGGCTTATTGTTATTTAATGAATGATGCAGGCCTTATGCCGAAAATTACAGTCCAACCACTGAGGATAGATATGCAGTAAATGTTGTTGATATTTCTATGGTAATGATACTTAATGACATTTGACAACAGCTTCTGCTTAGTGTCTCAAACATTTTCTCCCTCTCGCTTTTGGTGCATTCATTTTGTACCATTTTTTGACATCCTTTCTTTCTAAAGTATATGTTGTCATCTTTTTTGTTTATAGGAAAACAAAAAATATCTTGTACTGAGAGAGATTCCGGAAGATGGAGTTGGAAAGCTTCTGTCCAATAAAGAGTCTCTAGCCTCATGTGATATAGCAGTTTTTGTTCATGACAGGTTAAAGATCACTTCTATAGAAGTCATGGTTGTCTTTGCCACATGGATATTGTGGAATATATTTAGTTGTGTTATGGTTTTTGGTTGTTTCTGATGGGCCAATATTATATTATAAGTACGGACCAAATATTTTCTTCCATAATATATAGAGTAATCAACATTTATCTTCTGCTTTTTTCCTTCAATATCAAACCAGTATAGAATCTGCCTTACTATTTAGTTAATCAAAATATTGTTTATTTATAGCTGAAGATTGCAGAGACTGCATATTTCCTTGAATTCAAATTTGATTAGTTTTGTGTAGTCTGTTTAGATGCTTTTAGTTCTTGAACAATATTTTGCCTTCATGAAGTTTTAGTACATACAGAATTAGTAAAACATTGTGAATTTGGATGAAATACCTAACGCAATTATTGGCTGAAAGAAACAACTGCTGGGTTCATCTTAGAGTATGAAACCTAATTAAAACACATCTTAAAAATAAGATATTTAATCCATTTCGAAGTGTAGTATGATATTTAGAAATCACTGATTAAATTGGCAACTCATCCACTGGAATCTAATCTAAGTTTCATTTCTCTGGCAATCTGGTGTGGACAACTATCTCTTGGAAAAATTGATCAATGTATGTGACTAACCAGATATTCTCTCTCTCTAGGTCTGATGAGTCCTCATGGAGGACCTCTTCTGAACTCCTTGTTGAAATTGCTGGTCATGGAGAAGATACTGGCTATGAGGTGCCTTGCCTTATAGTTGCAGCTAAAGATGATCTGGATTCATTTCCAATGGCTATACAAGAGTCTACTAGGGTACCTATGATACTTGTTGCTTTGCATGATCTCATAAATAATTGAGTTTGCATATTCTTGCTCTTTAGATTTTAATCTCTGCTTGAAAGATGCTTCATAATTATTGGATCATTAGATAAAAAGGGCAATTTAGTGTGATGAATATGACAAGTTTTAGAATTATGATTCCATCTGCACCTTAACATATAGCAATTGGGCATAATATTTGGAGTTTGGTTGTAAACTCTGGCATGCCTTTTGCAACACTTGTCTCTTAGCACCCCATCAAGTCCTTATATAGACCCTTGCTGCTACATGTTTGCTGCTCTCTTCATCCTATGTTACCCTCCCGTTATTGGTAGCTAATCCCCGCTTTTGTCAGATGAATAAACTTTTTCCCTGTTTCCTCCAGTCATATAATGTATTGGCTTTGATGATGATACCCTGGAATTTGGCTTACACTTAGTTGCTGGGGTTGTTCAATTGCCACCTTCAACTTTCTTCTCTGTTTGGTGCTATAATATCTTTCATCACTAGTTATGTAATATCTACCGGTTCTGTGTTTCGTGTACATTCTCAGTCTCATCTGTGATATTGCATTATCAATCATTATTCCCTGACTTAAACACTAATATTTTTTGTTTGTATTCTCCACCTATATCTTGCTGATCTCTCATTCTGTTATATAGCACACATGATATATGGCACAGATCTTAGGAAAATATCATATTCTGATGTCATCGTTAATATATCTGGTTTTGTCCTGTATCAACTACAAGCACACTTACAACGTTGTGGCTTGTAGGTTAGTCAGGATATGGGAGTAGAGGCTCCTATACCAATCAGTGTGAAGTTAGGTGATTTCAACAGTCTGTTCCGCCGAATTGTAACTGCAGCAGAGCAACCTCATTTAAGCATTCCAGAAACTGAAGCTGGGAAAAGCCGCAAGCAATACCAGAGGCTCGTAAATCGCTCTCTTATGGTTGTTTCAGGTATGGGCACTCTCAGGTTGACCTGGTCACTAACTGCAACTTGTATCCTAAGCTGATTGATCTCATATAGTCATATGCTACCTAGAAAGAATAGTCTTTTAATTAACTTTGCTTCTCATTCACTTTGCCTTCATCTAAAATCTGAACTTTTCCATGTTTCACTACGTAGTAAGTGGACATAGCTTGAAATTTAGGTAGTATTTAGCAATGAATGATGAGATATTAAAGGGTGTAAATAAGATTAATAAATTGGAGTCACTAAAGGCCATGGTTAGAGGGATGCTTTCTTGGGAGCCGTATTTCTGGTTAATATATAAAGCTGTGGCATGAAATTGTCTGCCATTGTTTTACTTTATGCCTGTGGCACTTTTTAGCTTGGATGTTTATGGATTTCATGACCTTATGATATTGCAGTTGGAGCAGCAGTGGTGATTGTTGGGTTAGCAGCTTATCGGGTATATTCCGCAAGGAAGGTTTCGTCTGGTTAAAAATGCCAAAGCTTGTGCCAATATATTGCTTTGATCACCAATGCAGCTTGTGTGATGGTAGCTTTGGCACCTTCCAATATTATGTTGCCTTTTTTATGGCATCTGTTGTAGAGTTTGCAAATCCTCTTTTAAAAAATCATAACTTTTTCAATTTTTCTTTGTTACGGTTGAATTAAGTTAGCATAAATATTATATTGAAATTTATCTCCATACATATATTCTTCCTTTTGCTAGTTAGGGCTTCTTGGTTCGTACAATAATATATACAATCACTCCAGTTGATCGCTGGAAACATCAATGAGAGGATCCTCTCTATTTTAGATCGTAATTAAGATAAGATCATTCTACACTTCCACTAAATTGATTTTTTTTTTTGGTTAATAAATCTTACTCCATTTTTGTTTTTACTCTTCAACATTGTTAAGTTGCCATGGCAGTGCCATTGTAACATGGTGATGCATGTCGTGTTTTTCCTGTGTAGATATTTTTTCATTTTCGTCTTATATCTATTTTATAATAAAAAAACGTTTTACATTTGTAGGCAATGATCATGCAAAATAGGATAAGACCAAGTGGCTACACTTCTCATGACTACGCTTATGTTCATTTTGCACATCAAGTTGATGCAAACCCTTCCATCATTGGATAGGGTGTGATGCACATTCCAAATGATAGGCCTAAAATAATGCCAAGCTTGGCTATAAAATTTTCACTCTCATCTTTACCTCAATAGTGTACATACCGTAAAATGTTAATAATTGTTAAGAATCAATATTTGACTAAGTGACAATTAGCGTTATTCAAAATGGCTGTGTGAATATTTTAAGTTTAATTTATTACTTTACTTTGGCAGTATATTAATATTTTTTTTTATCATATTTATAGTTTAATTTTGATGTATAGATCTAAGAAAACCATTCATGAGGTGGTCAAACGAGATTTACATGTAAACGGTCTCTCTGTAGACATGATACATGACAGAGCTTAATAGCATCATTTGATTCATGAAGCTGACTCCACTTAGTGGGATAAGGCTTTGTTGTTGTTGTTGTTGTTGATTGTGTAAAATAAAATATCTTTTTTTTTTAAGAGAAAAATCGTAAACGGCTCTTGACAATTACTTTGAAAGATAACAAGTCCCTTAACAAAAATATATATATATATATATATATATATATATATATATATATATATATATATATATATATATATATATATATATATACTCAACCCGGCTCCTGAGTTTTATTTTTATGGGATTGATTAGTTCCTGTGTCAGTGTTTTTTTTTGTTTTTTGTTTTGGCACAGGGGGTAATCATTCTCATAAAAGTAAAGCTTAGAGGTCGGATTGGATATTTTTATTTAAGGGCCTCGTAATTTTTTCGAAGTAATTGTCAGGGTCGGATTGAGTATTCTCTTTTTTAAAATAACTATTTATGTGTCAACAAAAATTGTTATTTTGTTTGACATAAGATACACAATTAACTAGTGACAATGTATTAAAATTAAATTTTTCATATGCCCGATCGTTAAGTTCTGCTATACGTGCACCCAGACATTAATATTCGCTCACTTCCCTAGTCTCACTAAAATCGTTAGAGATGTCTCAAAGATAATTGCAGCAAATATGTTATGGCATTCAAATTATATACAGAAATCATAAGCAGTAAAAATGATTATGACACTTTTCAAAGGAGGCATACTAAACATATCAAAACATGAAAGACGAAACTGTGTCATCGAAAATAAACACGTCACACGATTCAGAATCCATTGCTCAATTCGATAAGAAAAATAAAAGTTAGCAATAATACGAGAAAAGTAAAATCTATTTATGAATGTATCACTTAATTTATTCTTTAAAATCTGCAAAAAAGTGAAGAAAGGAGAAGATAATAAAGAGTATATACATCGTGAATTTAAATTTGTATCTACTATTACGTATTTGGACTCTCGAGTCCTTTGGGCCCCTTCTGAAGTGGTCCACCAGGAGCTAGGGGTGTGCATGGTCTGGTCCGATCCGAAGACCTGGCCCGGCTCGGCCCCAAACACTTTAGGGGCTAATTTGGTGTGATTTCACCAGGTCTAGGGTCGGGTAAGGGTCTCAAAAATAGACCCGGTCATTATTTCGGGTCAGGTCCGAGCCATGGCTCGGGTCACCCGAACTCGGCCCGGTGGCCCGGTCATCATACATAATTAATATTTTGTGTTATTAGTGATGGATGATGGTTATTCTTATGTGGAATTTAAGTATTGTAAACCTTAATATTTTGTTATTAGTTATTATAACACTATAAGTTAATGTTTTATGTTTAAAATGCACAAGATTTTAGACTAATGCATAATATTGTGTTATTTGTATTGATTTAAATATTTGGTGTTATTAGACAATATTAGTATTGATTATGGTTATGCTTTAATTTTAGAGAAGAGTTGGTTCTTGTTATATTTTTTTAAGTGAATTTTACCATGTCAAATAATGGTTGGAGTCTTGAAAATTTGGATATTTTCACATGCTAGCTTATAAGAAGGTATCAAGGTAATGTAATGTTAACGGCTTGGTTTTCACCCGGTTTTTACCAGGTATAATCGTGGCCCAAAAGTGTATAGATTTCATCAGGTCTAGGGTCGAGTTCGGGTCTAATAAATAGGCCCGGTATATATTTCGGGTCGGGTTTGGGTCACATCAAACCCGGTTTCACCCGGCCCATGCACACCCCTACCAGGAGCTATCCGAAATCCCAACTAACTTGCCTAGAATCTAGCGCAACGGGATCCACTTTATCCATAAGAAAGATAACTTATGCTATATATAAAAGGAGAGCTTAGCTGCTCTTCTAAGTACGATCCAACCCTACTTTAACACTAAAACCCCTACCTCAATAACTCTTTGATTTAGATGTCGGAGTATCTTTGCAGGTACTAACTCCGCCGCTCCAGAGACCTAGTCACGCCATCTGCCGTGACCAACGAGTTTTCGATCCATTTCTTCAACTCGTTCAAGATCATCCTTGTATATTGGCACCGTCTGTGGTGATGTTGAGATCCCGGCAGCATGGCAGACGCCCATGAGGAGTCGCCCAACCAAAACATAGAACCTAACCCCATCAACAGCCTAATCAGCCTGAACCTTAGAACCACGATCACCCCCTAAACCATGGATGGGTGGTCAGCATGGTCCATAACCGCGCGACACCTAATCAACCGAGACAGTAGTCACGAGAAGAAGATTATTGGTCTAACAGAAACAGGCCGTTCAGCGGCCTAGGAGAAGATACAAATCGCATAATCTAGGACCTTCCCGGTAACCCTAGCCAGCCCAGCTATCAAGTGGTTCAATGCACTCTCGAACGACTCGATATCATGCTTTGAGGACGTCTCCTGGAAATTCCTGGCGCAATTCACCACACGTATAGCCAAGACAAAGCATCCGATAAGCCTGCTAGGCATAACACAACACAAAGAAGAGACCACAAGAAAGTAGTTAGACATATTCAACAACGAGTGCCTAACCATCAACGGTCTAACTGACTCAGTAGCTAGCCTATGCTTAACTAACGGGCGCAAGAACGAGGACTTCAGGAAGCACCTCACAACTAAACCAGTCTGGACAATGCATGAAATCCAGAATATGGCAAGAGAGTACATAAATGACGAAGAAGTGAGGCAAGTCGTGGTGACCAATAAACGGCACCACAACAATACGGCACCACGAACTAACCCCCACTAAAAGAATAGAATAGAGATTATCTGAGACTTTCCATCCACAATCAACCACTAAGGGTGGGAAAATTCAACAATTACACCCCCCAAAATTTACCATCAGATAGAAGAAACGGGCATGCTTCCGAAGGCTAGACAACTAAAATAACACACAGGTGGCAACAAAAGTCGATACTGTGATTATCACAGAGGATACAGGCATAGGATCCAAGATTGTTTCGACCTTAAGGACGCACTCAAACAAGCCATCCAAGACGGAAAACTTCCCGAGTTTACCAAAGTCATTCGAGAGCCCCAGAGAATGGAAAGAGAAAAATCCCTAGAACACGAAGGGCGGAACCCAAGAGGTGTAAAAATAGTCTGTCGAGAAAGCCCAGAGGCCGATCCAACCATAGTAGTAAACATCATCACAAGAAAGAACACTCTTGAGAAATCCAAGTCAGCATTGAAAAAGGACCTCCGAGTATTAGCCCTCAAAGACAAACAAAGAGGTCACCCTACCGCAACAACCATGACGTTCTCATCTGACGACTGCCAGAACGGGATGGCTGAGGAAGACACCCCTTTCGTCATGTTGGCAAGAGTTGGAACGGGTATAGTTAAACGGATATTAGTAGACATAGGTGCAGACTCAAACATCCTCTTCAGAGGGGCGTTGAAGAGAGAACTTTTGCGTGGTCTAGAAATTTGCAGATAAATCCTCGTTGCAGGTATAGCTTCTAAACCAACAAAAGTGCTTTCTTACAAATATTTTGGTTGTCACAAGTAACAAACCCCTTTAAAATTGATAACCGAAGTATTTAAACCTCGGGTCGTCTTCTCAAGGAATTGCAGGGAAGTATGTTTTTATTATTGGTTATAAGTCTTGTAAATTGGGGGTTTTGAAAGTAAGGAACCAATATGTTAAATGATAAGAAAAATAAAATAGTAATAATAAAATAAACTCTTGGCAAGGTATTAGAACTGGAAGTCCTATCCTAGTTATCCTTATCAATTGTGATGAGAATTGGATTTTTTCTCCCACTTTGTTAACCTTTAACTATGAAGGTAAGTTAAGTGGAGGAATTAATTTTGATTCCTCAGGTCCTAGTCTTTCCTTGGGAAAGGCTAGAGTTATTGGAACTCGAATTAATTCTTGAAGAATTCCAATTTTCAATCAACAATGAGTTTGACAACTCAAGAGTCTCCAATGACTCAACCAAAGCCAAAAGAGAAAATTCTAAATTAAATCAAAAGCATTCACAAATCTGAAACACATCAAATTACATCTAAACATAAATTCAAATCTAACATGGAAAGGTTTATAAGCTAAATTGAGCAACATAAATCAAATACAAATAAAAGTATTAGAGTAAATAAAAGTAGAAAAAAAATATTGAAGGAACATAGAACCTGGAATGAAGAGATCATAGCTTAAACATAATAAAAATCCTAAATCCTAATCCTAAGAGAGAGGAGAGAACCTCTCTCTCTAAAAACTACATCTAAAACTAAAATTGTGAATTGTGAGCTAATACTTATGAATGAATGGATTCCCCTACTTTATAGCCTCTAATCTGTGCTTTCTGGGCCGAAAACTGGGTCAGAAACACCCCAGAAATCGCTAGTTGCGAAATCTGCCACGCTGGTTTTTCGTCACTGCGACGCGTCCGCGTGGAGCACGCGTTCGCATCACCTAGCGTTAGGGCAACTATGGCATATTATATATCAAATAGAAGCTCTGGATGTTAGCTTTTCAACGCAACTAGAACCACGTCGATTGGACCTCTGTAGCTAAAGTTATAGCCGTTTGAGTGCGAAGAGGTCAGGCTGACAGCTTTGCAGTTCCTTCAACTTCTTGTATTCCTTCCATTTTTGCATGCTTCCTTTCCATCCTCTAAGCCATTCCTGCCCTATAAACTCTGAAATCACTTAACACACATATCAAGGCATCTAATAGTAATAAGAGAGGATTAATATTAGTAATTTAAAGGCCCAGGAAACATGTTTTCAATCATAGCACAAAATTAGGAAGAAAAACGTAAAACTATGCAAATAGTATGAATAAGTGGGTAAAGAGTTGATAAAAATCACTCAATTGAGTACAAGATAAATCATAAAATAGTGGTTTATCAACCTCCCCACACTTAAACATTAGCATGTCCTCATGCTAAGCTCAAGAGAAACTATAAAGGGGTGAAGAGGAATGGTAGAATGTATGAAATGCAACCTATCTATATGAATCCAACTACATGAAGAATGCTTTTTCCTACTTGGTTTAAAAATAAATAAATTCTCCAAGAATAAATATGAACTGGATTTCACTAATTCAAATCATAAAAATGAAGTACAATTAGGCTTGTAGAAGAAAATAGCTCATGAAAGCCGGGAACAAAGAATCGAGCATTGAACCTTCACTGGGAGTGTATGCACTCTAATCACTCAAGTGTTTTAGGTTCGATTCTCTCAATTCTCTACTAACCTTGCTTTCTAAGGCTTGCTTTTCATCTAACAATCAACATAAATTTAATGCACAGATACACATATCAAGAGGTCTTTTAAGGGTTGTAATGGGGTTAGGGTCAAGGTAGGATTGTATTTGGCCAAGTGGACTAAAATCTGAATCCTTAATTAACTTAAACTTTTCACCTAACTTTAGACAATCCATGTAATCATAATACCACATCTAACTATCCATTAACCATGTTTTCTACATATTCATGCATTCTAATTTCAAGTACAGTACATATGCATTGCTTTCACCACTTACTTTGGGGCATTTTGTCCCCTTTTTGCTTAATTGCTCTTTTTTCTTTTCTTTTTCTCACTTTTTTATTATTATTTTTTTATTTTATTTTATATATATATATATTTTTTTTCTTTTCTTTTATTTTTCTCAATGCATATGATTAAATTATTGGATGCATGAATCATGTCCTAAACATTTTTTTCACATTTTCAGAAAATTCTAACATACTCAATTCTCAAACCAAATGTTTCCAAATTCAACTTTTCCTATACTTAATTCATGAGCACTCTCACTAGTCTAAGCTAACCAAGGATTCAAATTAGGGACATTATTGTTTTCCGCTTAGAGTTAATGATGTGCTAAAGTAAAAAAAAAAAAAACAAAGGGGTATAATAGGCTCAACATTAGTTTGCAAAGAATAATGAAAGGGTAAGGCCATATGGGTATGTAAGTTCAGTGAAACAAAGGCCTCAATCATGTAAGTGTATGTATACATCAAACCATGGAAATATAAAATTAAGCAAGACAAAGATCACAATTTTAGAGAGAAAAACACACACCAAAAATAAAATATTGGTTGGTAAAATGCAACCAATTCAAATAGGCTAAAAAATCTCACAGGTTGTGTGTTCGAGCTCTAAACCATGTTCCAGTATAATATTTATTCAAACAAGTGTAACATTAAATTTTATTCAAATTAGTGAAATGCTCTAAATTTTTTTTGAAAAAGAAAATATTTCTTCAACCAAGTGGTAAAATATGCACAAAATCAAACAAATATGCAATCAAACATGAAAATGCAACAACTAACAAGGAAAATAAACCATTGGTGTTGAGATAGAAGAGTAACTAACCCATGGAGATGGATATCGACCTCCCCACACTTAAAGATTGCACCATCCTCGGTGCATGCTAAGATGTGTAAGTGGATGGGGTTGTGGTTCCTTAGCTGGGGCTCTTTTTGTTCCTTTCCTTGCTGGTGGTTTGGGAGTAGCTTTCTCTGTACCCTTCTTGGTGGCCATCCTGAAAAGGGAAAAAGAAAGTAACTTTTAAAGCTAAGGGTTAGAGCAAGAAAGAGAGCGGGAAAGGTGGTAATCAATGCACAATAAAGAAGAATGACGTTAACACATGGTCATGACTACATGTGAAAAGTTCATCAATGGAAATATAGCAAGCGCATGTAATGACAATTAAATGCAAGATGTTTATTGGCATGCTGGCAAAGGCATGAGTAGTATAGATCAAGCATTCCATGTCCAAGTTAGATTACCAAGTCTTTCAAAGTAACATGTTTGAATAACAATTATATTTAATTAATAAAATATAAAAAGGGTTTTGTGAAAAGCAAGCATTTAGAGTAGTAGAATAAAAGAAAAAATAGTGCAGAATGCCATACGGGCTTTTTCACAAACACATAGCATGCATGGTAAATAAGCTATTGAAAGTATTAAATTGAACATGCAAGCAACCCTTTAAAAACTAATATATAATTGTCAAACCATTTTAATAATCCACAAGCAAAATATAGAAAATAATGACCCAAATAAATTTCTAACACCAATGAAAATAATGCAATGAATGAAAGTATGCAAATAAATTAAATGAAATAGAATGGAAGTGAAGAGGGGTGAGAAGTTAAAGAGATGAAGAAGAAGAAAGTAAGAAAAGGAAGAAGAAAGAAGAAAAGATAGAAGAAATTAGGATTAGAAAAGAAAAGAAAAGATAATTGGCGCTGATCTGGATAAGTTGTGAGGCGCAGGCGACGCGATCGCGTGGGTTACGCGTTCGCGCGGATAGCGCTTCTATGAAGTGACGCAGACATGTGGGTCACGCGTTCGCGTGGAGTGATTTGTGCCATTAGTGCGAAGGCAGCCTCGCGGTCGCGCAACTCTCTGTTTAAATCCATTTTGCCAAAAATCTGGGTGACGCGGTAGCGTGGTTGACGCGATCGCGTGAATGGCTTGATTTTGTAAAACGATGCGGACGCGTGGGTGACGCATTTGCGTGGGAGGGCTTGTGCTTCTAGCACGAGTCCAGCCCAGCTCCATCATAACTCTCTACCATGCACCCCTTTTTACGTCGATTTTTAGGGCACGCGTTCGCGTGGGTGACCCGGACGCGTGTGAGGCATTTTTTCCACAGTACACGGACGAGTCAGCGACGCGGTCGCGTGGATCAATTTGTGCCAAGGGCACGCCTCCAGCCATGTTCTCGTGTGACTCTCTGTTCACTTGTCTTTTCTTCCTAATGCACTTGTGACGCGGACGCGTCGCGTGCGAAATTTTTTTTTTAAATGCAAAATGCAGAATGCAGTATGATATGGATGTTATGAGTAATTCCAAGTTCAATGAAATAAAATAAAATAAAACTCAAAAACAAACAAAACGAAATAAAATTAAGATTGAAAAAAGGAACGATCATACCATGATGGGATGTCTCCCACCTAGCACTTTTAGTTAAAGTCCTTAAGTTGGACATTTGGTGAGTCCTTTGTTAGGGTGGCTTGTGCTTGAACTCATCCAGGAATCTCCACCAATGTTTGCAAATCCAATGGCCTCCGGAATCCCAAACTAGGCGCAGAAAGCCTTCAAGCAAGTTAAAGCAAGTGACAAGGCCCCAAGAGTGTTGATTGCCAGAAAGAATTCCGGGGTCCCAAACCCTGCTTTTGCACCCGTCTTCTTGTTGAGCAATATTGTTCCATCCGGGTGGTAGGCAATCTGAATTCTCACTAAGGCGGCCAAACAACTTCCTAGACCCATTCAGCTGAGCTTTACCCCAACCTTTGCGTTTAAACTTTGAGCACACAACCATGTTGAACCTTGCTTGACAACTCTAACCACTAACCATCTTCCTCTTACTTTTAATGCCACAAAGAGCTCTAAGTTGACCATCCATCTCCAGTAGCCCATATTCAAGTGGAATTAGAAAGCTAAGGGATATGAATTTTACCCACTTGAATGTTGTGAAGGATGATGGCAACTTAGGGGGGAGTATTTCTAACGAATTTGCAGGCTCCATTCCCTTGGGCTATTCTCTGACAACTTCCACCTCTTTGCAAGTTTCTTCAATATCAACCTCTTCCTCTTGGTAGCTTTCTTCCAATTCAATCACTTCTTCATTGCTCACCAAGGGCATGGGAGGCTGTGCTTCTTCTTCTTTAATCTCCATCTTTTGACCAACCTCTTCCAAGTCTTCAACCAGGGTATGCCTTGGAGGTTGTACACCCTCCTCAACATCAAATGCAACCGTCTTGGAAGGAGGCTCTATGTCTTGACTTTCCCATGGAGGTTCAGCATCTCCCAAGTCTTCAACCACTTCTTCCTCTACAACTATCATGGCTTCCTCAACTTGTTCCAATACAAAGCCATGCTCCTCATTGTCCACTAAAGTTTCTAGTGTCTCCTTCATGCTACGCTCTTTTTTAGATTCTCCACATGCAGCCATGGGAGCATTTTGAGTTCCCAGATGTCGGGAGGCTATTATATTTACTAACTCGCCTAACGCGGCCGCGAAATTTAGCACACTCTTATTCATCCTTTCTTGCCCTTGAAGAATAGCACTAAGGGGTTGTTATCCAATGGAGGATGGGGTGGATAGGAGGGTTCATTATTTTGGAGAAAGGGTTCATAATAGGAAGGTGGTTCTTCTTGATAAGGATATGGAGATGGTGAATATTGAGGTGGTGGTTCTGGGTGTGGTTCATATGGTGGTTGGTGTGGTGGATATAGGTTAGGGTCATATGGTGGTGTTTGGTGGTAAGGGGCTTGTGAGTATGGTGGTTCAAAGTTGTGTTGAGGAGATGATTCATAAGCATATGGCAGGGCTTGTTGGTAACTACAAGGGGGTCCACCATAGTTATCATCTTGGTATGCATCACAGAATGGTTGTTGGTTATAGTGCATTGGAGGGGGTTGTTGCCAAGAGGGTTGATCAAATCCTTGTGGCTCCTCCCATCTTTGATTGTTCCAACCTTGATGTCTGTTCTCATTGTAATTTCCTCTTCCTGCAACATAATTGTAACCAGACTCATAGCCAAAGGGGTGAGAGTTCATAGTAACAAATGAAAATTAAAAACAAAAATAAAAACAATTTTAAATTAAAAAAGTTAATGAAATTTAAATTTTGAAATTTCAAATCTGAAATTTGAATTTTGAATATTAAATTTTGAAATTTGATTTTTTTTGAAATAAGATGAGATAAGATTTTGAAAAAGATATGAATTTTGAAAAAAAAGATTTGAATTTTGAAATTTTAAATTTTGAAATTTGAAATTTGAGTTTTAAATTTTGAATTTTTGAATTTAATGAGGAAAGAGAAAAATAATAAAATGACACCAAACTTAAAATTTTTAGATGAAAACGAAGAAAACAACTAAGAACAACTTGAATGTCAAGATGAACACGAAGAACAAATTTTTGAAAAAATTTTTAATAACTAAATAAAAACCAATAACCTCTTAATTTATGAAAAAGCAAAAATAAAAACAAAAATAAAAACAAATAAACAAGCAAAAAGCAAATATTTACAATAACCAATAATAAGACACACGTTTGCAATTCCCCGACAACGGCGCCATTTTGAAGAGAGAACTTTTGCGTGGTCTAGAAATTCGCAGATAAATCCTCGTTGCAGGTATAGCTTCTAAACCAACAAAAGTGCTTTCTTACAAACGTTTTGGTTGTCACAAGTAACAAACCCCTTTAAAATTGATAACCGAAATATTTAAACCTCGGGTCGTCTTCTCAAGGAATTACAGGGAAGTATGTTCTTATTATTGGTTATAAGTCTTGTTAATTGAGGGTTTTGAAAGTAAGGAACCAGTATGTTAAATGATAAGAAAAATAAAATAGTAATAATAAAATAAACTCTTGGCAAGGTATTAGAACTGGAAGTCCTATCCTAGTTATCCTTATCAATTGTGATGAGAATTGGATTTTTTCTCCCACTTTGTTAACCTCTAACTATGAAGGTAAGTTAAGTGGAGGAATTAATTTTGATTCCTCAGGTCCTAGTCTTTCCTTGGGAAAGGCTAGAGTTATTGGAACTCGAATTAATTCTTGAAGAATTCCAATTTTCAATCAACAATGAGTTTGACAACTCAAGAGTCTCCAATGACTCAACCAAAGCCAAAAGGGAAAATTCTGAATTAAATCAAAAGCATTCACAAATCTGAAACACATCAAATTACGTCTAAACATAAATTCAAATCTAACATGGAAAGGTTTATAAGCTAAATTGAGCAACATAAATCAAATACAAATAAAAGTATTAGAGTAAATAAAAGTAGAAAATAAATATTGAAGGAACATAGAACCTGGAATGAAGAGATCATAGCTTAAACATAATAAAATCCTAAATCCTAATCCTAAGAGAGAGGAGAGAACCTCTCTCTCTAAAAACTACATCTAAAACTAAAATTGTGAATTGTGAGCTGATACTTATGAATGAATGGATTCTTCCACTTTATAGCCTCTAATCTGTGCTTTCTGGGCCGAAAACTGGGTCAGAAATCGCTGGTTGCGAAATCTGCCACGCTGGTTTTTCGTCACTGCGACGCGTCCGCGTGGAGCACGCGTTCGCATCATCTAGCGTCAGGAAAACTATGGCATATTATATATCAAATCGAAGCTCCGGATGTTAGCTTTTCAACGCAACTGGAACCACGTCGATTGGACCTCTGTAGCTAAAGTTATAGCCGTTTGAGTGCGAAGAGGTCAGGCTGACAGCTTTGCAGTTCCTTCAACTTCTTGTATTCCTTCCATTTTTGCATGCTTCCTTTCCATCCTCTAAGCCATTCCTGCCCTATAAACTCTGAAATCACTTAACACATATATCAAGACATCTAATAGCAATAAGAGAGGATTAATGTTAGCAATTTAAAGGCCCAGGAAACATATTTTCAATCATAGCACAAAATTAGGAAGGAAAACGTAAAACCATGCAAATAGTATGAATAAGTGGGTAAAGAGTTGATAAAAATCACTCAATTGAGCACAAGATAAACCATAAAATAGTGGTTTATCAGGTGTTTGACAAACTCAGCCTCCGAAACGAGGACTAGTGATGACTGGAAAATTACTGTATCTCTACAATAACTCCTTCGGCAAGTATACCGGATTATCGTCAAGTAAAAACTCACTGAGAGTGAGGTCGATCCCACAGGGATTGATTGATTGAACAACTTTAGTTAGCAGAGTATTTAGTTAAGCTAATCAAGAGTAAGTGTTGAGTCCAGAAATTAAATGACAGAATTATAAATTTCTTGAAGATAAAGAAAGCAGTAAAGTGCTAGAATGTAAAGAGCATAAAGATAAATTGCTAGAAGGTAAATGACAGAAATGTAAATGACTGAATTGTAAAGGGAATGGGTTGCTTGGCAGAAATTAAACAAAGTTATAAAGAATAGGGAAGATAAGAATGGGGAAGATTCATTGGGGTTAGGAGATGTTGCTTTCTATGGATTAATTTCAGATCATCTCATCTTCAATCATGCAACTCATTGACCTCTTAGCAATCATGATTGATTGAATCCCAATTCCTTGGTAATTCAATCTTTCAAATCTTGATAATCAGCAAATTCCTTGGTCTAATTGCTCATGACGAGAGGTAAGCTTGGTCCCTGATTTTACCACACATCCTCATAGATCCAAGTAATTGGGTAGATTTAATGTCACCATATCCAATCCCAAAACCCATATCTACTCAATGTGAGAAGGGATTTCAAGAATGATTTCATGTTTCCTCTTCCAAGGTTCCCATGAAACCCAAGTTGCATTCAATCTCTTTTCCAAGATAATTGAATGCTAAGCATGAAGAACGAAATTCCTTCTAGCAAATCAAAGAGAGATAAAGAGATGAAGAAATTCACTAGCATTAATCCATCAAGTACAACAGAGCTCCCTCCCCCAATGAGAGGGAGTTTAGCTACTCATAGCTTAGAGCGAGTACAAGAGATGGAAGAAGATGAAAGTAAAAGTAAAGTGAAGTAAAAGTTCCAAGCCCCCCTTTCAGTACTCTTCAAGGGGTATTTATACTACTCTTATTACTAGAAATGAAAAATTACAAAAAGAAAAGAAAATTACAATTGAAAACTAAAAGAAATAACCATTAATTAGAGGCATGTGAGTGGCGTGCTACGCCCAGACCTTCGCTTGGCTTGGTGTTCCACGCCCAAAACTCAAGTGGCACGCCCATGATGTGAGTTGACTTGGCGTGCCACACCCAAGTCTCAAGTAGCACGCCCCATGGTGCAGCCTTCCATCTTCTTCTTTGGCAATTTAACCTGGCGTGCCACGCCCACATCAAAACCTTTAATTTTCTTCTCTGGAGGGTTGGCCTGGCGTGCCACGCCTAGGTCTGGCATGCCACACCCCCTTGTTGGTGCATAAACATTCCCTTTTGGTCCAGTGAGCTGGCGTGCCAGGCCCCATATACCAAGTGGCACGCCCATTGATAGTTGGCTTGGCGTGCCTCGCACAAAGTCTCAAGTGGCACGCCTTCGATGAGGTCTTGACCCTTCTCTTCTGGAAATTTGTACTGGCGTGCCACGCCCTTGTTAGAGGCTTCATTCTCCCTTTCTGGTTAAGTGAACTGACGTGCCATGCTCAGGACTCAAGTGGCACGCCCATGATAGTGGTGTGGGCTCACAAACTTGGCGTGCCACCCCCTAGTACCAAGTGCCACGCCCATTGAAGTTGCTCCTTCCCTTCTCCTCTGGACTATTGTACTTGCGTGCCACGCCCAGCTTGGGAGATAGAACTGGCGTGGCACGCCCAGCTTGGCGTGCCACGCCCTTGATAACTCTTCAAAGAACCTTTCCTGGAAAACATTATTGGCGTGCCACGCCCAGCAATGGCGTGCCATGCCCTTTGGTGATCTTGAAGAACCCTCTTCTAGAAAATATGCTTGGCGTGCCACCCCCAACAGTAGCATGCCACGCCCATAGTGAATCTTAGCCATCCTTCTTCTGGAGAATAGAGTTGGCGTGCCACGCCCAGCAACAGCGTGCCACGCCCATTGTTGAGCTTGGAGTTCCCTCTCTGGACATCATAACTGGAGTGCCACGCCCATGATAAATCTTCAACATCCTTCCCTGGAAAAGATAACTGACGTGCCACTCCTGGCCTTGGCGTGCCACACCCATTGTAGTTCATCAAGGATTCTCTTTTGGAAATTATAATTGGCGTGCCATGCCTGGCCTTGGCGTGCCACGCCCATAGTAATCCTTCAAGTTTCCTTCCTGGAGATAATAGCTGGCGTGCCACGCCCAATAGATGGCGTGCCACGCCCAGTCAAGGATAGTGGCGTTTGCTTGAAGTGGCACGCCCAGCATACACGCCCAACACATTTGCTTGCTTTCTTTCTCTTTTGTTGCTCTTTTTACCTGAAATCCAAGCAAGACTCATTTCAAAGCAATGTCCCATAAATTCATCATATAGTTCTTGTGAATGCATCAATTGAATGAGAATTCATCATTTCTATGGTCTTTTTAGATGAGAGAAAGAAGTAGATGATGCAAGTCATCACAACACCAAACTTAATATTTGCTTGTCCTCAAGCAAATTAATGTGAATTGTTCTAAATGATTGAAACTTGACCCTTAAGAGAATGCAATCAATAATTAGAGATAATGACTAAGTATCGAATTATGCATGAACCTTGTTATTTGCTTTCATATCACAATGAAACTCTTAGACTTTTGAGGGCCTCTTTAAGTGCTTGCTTTTAGAGCCCTTTCTATTGATTGTCACCTTGAAGTAGTAAGGTTTGTTCTTTTTCTTTTGATTGCTCTTTTTCTTCTTTCATTATTCTTTTGTTTCCTTGATTGATCACGACTCTAAGTGTTCTGTCTCAAGATGACCCTTTAAAGTAATTTTTCAATTAGCACTCCTAAACCAGTTGGTTTTAGGGTACTAGGTGTTGAGACACCCCTAAGAATTTACTTGCTCAGGTCTCTCTTCTTGACACATCTTCACCACAAGAATTTACTAGGATCTTGGCTCTTTGAGCCATTTGTTTCCTTAATTTCTTCCTAGTAGTTGATGCTCATAGCCTTGGGTCTTACTTACTACTTCTTGGTTCTATTTATATTCAAGGGTCATCCTTAGCATCTACTTGTTATGTCCTCTATATCTAGTTGTTCATTATGGATTACTCACTTCCCAAACTTCAATTTATGATTTTATACTTGTCCCTCATCTCTTATTTTGAATTAACTCACTTGGGTCATGGTTCCTTACTTTTGTTTTGCAAACAACTCATTATTGACTCCTTGTGGAAACAAACTAAATTCATTGATGTTGTGAAACTTAATAATCAACATTTTCTTTCTCAAAGTAAAACTGAAACTTAGGGACTCATAAAAGGACTCTTACTTAAAAAAAAACAATAATTATCATAGTAAAAGAAACTAATAAATAGCAAATTCAGCAAATAACTCCCAAATAGAACTCAACAACCTTTGCTTGTCATGGTGCTTCTCCCTTGATCAGTGCATTTGTCCCTTCCCCTTATCCTTTTTCTTGGAGGAATCATCACCGTTCTTCTTTGTTGAGGCTTCTTCTTGTGCTTGAGTATCCCTTGGTTTCCAGAAGCCTAGCCTCCTCATGTAGGTCCTCTCATCCTCCTTGTGCTTGGCTAAAATCTCCTCCTGCCTGGCACTAAGCTCTTCCATTCCTTGCATAAATGTTGGATAGTTGGGGTTCAGAGTGCCTACCACATTACACAAGTGATTCAGCTTCGCTTGTTTGTTTATATCATATTGCCTTCTTGAAGTGGTTCTAGCCTCATAAAGGGACCTAAACTCAGCAAGATTCCTTTGTTGAACCATTTGTTGCTCCAGAATTTTGTTGAGGCTACCTTGCATTTCTCCTCAATGGAATTGCCCTTGCTGTTCCTTGATTTGCTCCACATTTTTTTGAAGTTGCTGGATGCTCTTTTACAGTTGTTCCCAGTGCTTCTGTTGCTCCATAAGTTGGTTGATATCTCCTTGCATGTGGTGGATGTTCCCCTGCATCTCCTCCCAATTAAAACCTTCTGGAAAGTGTGCTTGAACTTGTGGAATTGGTGCTTGGATATATGCCCCTTCTTGTTGTGGTGGCTTTTGTGGTTCTTGCACGTGAGCTCTATGCTCTCTGGCCCTTTGTGGTGGATTGGCAGCCACCACTTTTTCAATCTTCTTGGCAGTTATAGGCTTCTCTTGTTCTAGCAAAGTTTCATCTATAACAGTTTCCACTCCATCCTCATCACATAAACGCTGGATGATACTTGGAAAAGCTAGCCTTGTACTATCCTTGGTGCTTTTTAGCACCCTATGAATATTGGCTGCAATCATCTCCCCTACATTCACATTCTCTCCCTTTATGATGCTATAGATTAGCACAGCTCTTTCCAAAGTTACCTCTAAGGTGTTGGAGGTAGGTTTGAGTGACCTTCTCACAAAGTCTAGCCACCCTCTTGCTTGTGGGCACAAATCTCTCCTTCTCAACTGATTTGGCCTTCCATCCTTGAAAATGTCTTCGAAGGGTTGAGGACACATATCTCATTGAAAATGTCTTCGAAGCCCGGATCAAGTTGCTTCACTCTTTCTTCATAGCTTCGGGTGGACCTTGTGCACCTTACTTCCAGCATTCTTTCTAAGTTTGTAGGGCTATAATCAATGTTCTTCCCCCTCACGAAACTTAGGTAGCTAAGTTGTTGGACTGGCTGTGGAACGACATTGGCGTAGAACTCTCTTACTAGGCTTTCCACCACTTTTGTTTGGTGGATTGCACAAGATTGCCCAGCCCCCTACTATTGATCGCAATGGTGATTTTTCTGTGCTCATCTCTTCCCCATTGGAAGCCAACCTCCGGGATGATTTGCCTCTCACTCACCCACCCATAGAATTGGTTTTGGTGGAAGAATGAGAGGATTTTGTACTCATTGTAGCTTGAAGAGCTAGAGGAGGTTTCCTTGGTCTTTCTTTTCTTTGAGTCAGTGGCCTTTGGTGGTGCCATTTGTGGAGTGTAATGAAGAAGGTTAGGGGAAGGAAGGAGAAAAAAAGCAAAGCAAAAGGATTTTTCTCAACACCAAACTTAAGACTTGATCGTCCCAATCAAGAAGGAAAGAAAAAAAGAGAGTAAGAAAGTAAAGGGGGAAGAGTAGTGATATGGAAGAGAGAAAGAAGTGTTTGGGTGTAGGGTGGAGAAGGGGTTGGGTGAGTGCAATTTATAGGGGGGGGGAGAAGACTCTGGAAGGGTACAATTGATTGCAAGCTTGAATTTTCAGGATTGGAATTGGCGCCTAGCATGGGGAAAGCGCCACTTGAAAGTGGTTCAGATTTCTTCAGATTGTGAGTTCCAAAGTGTGAAGTACACTTTGACTCCCTTCTCTTGATGAGTGATCAATATCTTGTGGGCCCCACTCCTTCCTAAAAATTCAGTTACAAAATTCTCATTAATAATAAAAAAATTGCTTCATTTTCTTCTAATTAATTGGCATTTATTTTGTGTGTCCTTTGGACACCAAACTTAAGTTCATTGCATCTGGTAACTGATGCACATGATTAAACTTCATTATATATATTATGAGTGGAAGAGATTTAATTCTTCATACCCTTCCACTTCCACTCTATGTGTACACAATTAAGTAACCTTTTTTTGTTTATCTCACCATGTTACTAGGTGCATTAAAGTACCAACTTATTGGGCTTAATTTGGATGCACAACTGGAATTTCTCATTATGGTGGCCATACCAAACTTAATTTTTGGCTTACTCTTTAGATCAATTAAATTGTTGTCATGTAAATTTAAAAATTAAGTGGGCTGGTGGCCACACCAAACTTAGTTCTTCAGCCAGTTTTTCAACCCAATTAAAGACATCACATAGCAAGGTCGATCTTCCAAAACAAAGCTAAGAACACTCTAAAGCTTAAAAACCAGTCTAAGGCTACCAAAGTAAGCAGTTGACACTAAAAGCTAGAAAGCAATAAACTAGAGTAACTAACATGGAACAAGTCTAAAATAGTAAACTAAAAGGATATGAATGTTGGGTTGCCTCCCAACTAGCGCTTCTTTAACGTCATTAGCTTGACGGTTCTTCCTCTTCAGCTGAGGTTGTTGGTGAAAGGAAATTGCACCGGTTTGGAAATTAGATAAAATAATTCCGTTGTAAGTATAGTCCAAACCAGCAATACAATTCCAATCATCAAAGCTTAGTTTTTCAAAGCAAATATATCAACCGAGAGTAATGAAACCTCGGGTCGTCATTCCTAGGATGCAATTGAAATGTTACACTTTCGATTGTTAGAAAAAAGGGGGTTTTCAAGCAAGAAACAAAAGATTGAAAGAACTTAAGAATAAAAGAACAAAGAGAGGATCAAAATTGAAATTAATGCAAGTAAAAAAGAAACAAGATCAAAACTAGTGAAGATGAAAAAAATGTATAAAGAGCCTTGACTTGGGAACGAGGATCTAAGGAATCCTATCATTGCCATAACCACAATTATGGTAATTATCATGAGTTAATCTCGCTTAGTTAACCCCAAACATCGAGGAGTATGTCAAGCAAGCATAATTGACCTTAATCCATAAGTCCTAGCTAACTTACCAAACTACTTGATAAAAAGCTAGCATCAATGAAAACAAGAGTCAACTAACTACTCAATAATTACCACTAAATGTCGGACATTATGGCTCTAGTATCCTAGGAACTCAAATCCCAGGGTAAGGTGTGAAAATCTACTCAAAACTCATAATTGGCATTTTCACAAAACACCTTGTGGGCATAAAACCAAAACATAGAAAATTGCAAAGACAAGTAAAAGTTATAACCAAACTATTCACCATATCAACAATAAATATCCAAACAAGCATAAAGAAAGCATAAAACATTAAATTTATCAATCAAAACTTCAAAAAACTCAAAATTGCAAATATGAACAAAATAACTTGAACCAAGAGAAAGTAAAAGCAAAAGTGATGGAATTAAAGAGGAAATTAAGAGTACTTACAATTAAAGAAGCAAAATCCAAAATCAAAGCTTGCTATAAAATACTACAATCAAAACTCTAGGAGAGCAATTGCTATCTACACTACTCCTACTCCTAAGGATGCTTCCTAACTAATTCTACCTAATGAAAACCTAATACTACCTAATGTGTTGATATGTGTTGATATCCCCTTCATATAGCACTTTAATTTAGCATCTAGCCTTCCAAAATTGGGCCAAAAGCCCTCAGAAATTGCGCAGCACGTGTTTCATTAATGAAACCACGTGCAGAGACCTGTGCGTACGCACACTTTGCTGAATTTTCTCCTGTGCGTACGCATAGAGGGTTGTGCGCACACACACATACAAATTCCTTCTTGTGCGTATGCACGCGTACTTGTGCGCACACACACTTGTCTGTGTGTGCTTTTCCTTGTTTTCTTCAAGTGTTCTCCCTTGTACATGCTTTCTTCCACTTTTGCCTAGCCAATCTTGCCAAAATGACCTGAAATCACTCACAAAATATATCACGGCATCGAATGGCATGAAAAGTGGAATTAAAATCACTAATTTAAGCACAAAATGCATGTTTTCACATTTAGGTCCAAATTAGGGAGATAACACAAAAGTATGCTATTTTGGTGCTTAAGTGTGAGTTTATGTGATGAAATTCATTCAAATCAAGCTAAAATATATGAAAAAATATGGACTCATTAATTCCCCCACACTTAAACAAAAGCATATTCTCATGCTAAACCAAACAAGGATAGTAATCAAAGGGGTAACCAACTTGTTGAATGCAACTATCTATATGCATGCAAGTATACTATATACTATATATATGTATTTATCTACCTATGGTATCCTATTGATTTGGTAAAAACAAACAATCAAATTTTCAAGCAAGAGTATAAACATATAGGGCCAAGCAAAGAATTAATTCAATGCAATCAAAAATCTAAAGAATTGATTTAACTCATCAAAGTGAAGTAACTTGCAAGAATACATGATAAGAGGTATGGAAACATAGAATTGAGTAATTGAACCCTCACTAGATGTGTATATACTCTCAATGCTCGGTGTTTAGGGTCAAATTACTCAAGTCTCCTCTAATAATGCTTTCAAAGATTTGCTTTTCATCTAACAATCAACAAGTATTTGATGCATGTATGTAATTATCATGAGGACTTATTAAGGTTGTAATGGGGTTAAGGTCAAGGTGGGATAGATATGGCTTAGTGGACTAAATTGAATTGAATCCTTGATTAGTTTAAGTATCACACTCAACCTATATCAATCAAATCACAAAAATGCATTCTAACCACTCGTTACTTCTTTTCACTCACATTCATGCCTTGGTTTCGATTCAAATCCACATATGCAGTCCTCATTCATTTCATTCATTTTTTTTTCTTTTCTTTGGGGCAAACATTGTCCCATCTTATCCACAAATGACTTTTTTTCTATTTCCTTTTCTTTTTCTATGACAAATGCATATGGTCAAAGCAAATTGATACATGAATGTGCACCCATTTTCTAAATTTTCAATGAATACCCAAAAATAAACATTTTATCTACCAATGTTTCCCAACATTTTCCCACACTTAGATGAAACACACACCTCAACCTAAGCTAATCAAGGATACAATCCAAGGTAAATTCATGGTTTTCCGCTTAAGGTTGTAATGTGGTGATATTACAAACAATGGGGATTAAAAAGCTCAAAAGGGGTTCACAAAGGTAGATGCAAGGGTAGGTCCATATAGGTGAGTGAGTTTAATTCAAAAATGGCCTCAATCATGCTAAATGCATTCAAGACATCAAACATCAGAAATAAAGAATCAAGCAAAATCAAGATCACAATCATAGAAGAGATATAGCACACCATGAACAAAATAGTTGTTATAATGTGTAACCACTCATTAAAGCTAAAAAACTCACAAGGTATTTTGTTCTATCTCTCTTCTATATTCCATAAAAATCATTCAAGGAAGTTTAAAAATAATTTTCCAAATCAATTCAATAGAATGCCCTAAAACAAAATTCTTGAAAATTTTTGTTGTTTTTCACCAAAATTATTTCCTATATGTATGTATGATGTTGTGATGGATGCACATTTTCAAAATTTCTTAGTTCTTTTCCTAATTTTCAACAATGCAAAAACTAACATGAACAATTAGGTCAAAATTGAACTACGTACTATGCTATTCACATAAAATTACAACTTCTATCTATAAAATATATACCACGCAAAAAGATGCAAAAATGTAACATGCAATATATATATATATATATATATATATATATGGATTTGGATCCTCTAAAGTTTGAAGTTCACTTTAGAAAGTAAAGTGTGATCTTCTATCCTTGAATAGTTTCTCTTTTATATTTATTATTGGTCCTACCTATGAAATCAATGGTGAGAGATCATACTTTACTCTCTAAAGTGAAATTCAAACTTTAGAGGATCCAAATCCTATATATATATATACCAAAAGAAAAATGCAATACAGTAGTCAAAAGCACTCTAAATATCTACAAGAAACATAATAAAAAGAAACAAAAATAAGGTGCAAAGTGTTCGGAAAAGTAAGTTTACACCCCAAAATGACGAATACTCCCCCACACTTAAGCGTTGCATGGTCTTCCGTGCACGAACACGATCCGGGGATAATGTCTCTCAAGAGCTCCACCTTCGGTTGGCGGATGTGGGGGCCTGGATTGTGTGGAAACCGCCAAGTCCAATGCATTCTCGGCATCTTCGTCCTCAGTGTCCTCCTCCTCTCCCGGCTCCTTGCCTTTATGTCTCATCATAAAAAAGAATGAATAAAGTATAATTAGAACCCATAGGGCAAGTAGCACAAAAAGGTAAAGGAGAGAGCAAATAAGCATCTAATTGAGAAAGTTTCATAGTGGTGTGGTATGATAAAAAAAATTGAGCCGTGCGTGTATTCCAATTATGTGTGTGGTTAGGGTACAAACAATGGCCGGTTAAAATGGCATCCACACAATCAAAAAGTAAGTATGAGTTCTTCAACTAAATGGCCTAAGATGCAAGCAATGAATGAGGATCAATTAAACACAAGCAAACTTAGGCAACTACAACAAGAGTAAATTGAATGTAGGAATTATTAGATATTGAAGGTGTGCAAGTGAAAGGGCAAAATTGATATAAAATAGCACAACAAACAATAACCAATGCAATGAAGAAAAGAAAATTACTTATTCATCCTTAGGAATAATCAAATAATCACATGGTTAAGGTGTTTGTTACAAAAAGTGACAAGTCTTGATAGGAATCAAGTCAAGTCAACTCAAATAAATGCAAAGTATTAACAAGAAACAAAGACCTTGTGATGTGATTATATTGACTTAAAAACCACGATGAACAAGCAATTCAATTCAATTCACTAAATTCAATATGCACTTGTTAAAAATTTTACCAAAAAGTAGTCAAATGTCACTCTTGCATATCCATTTGGTGCTAGCAACTCAAGGCAATAAACAAGTACATTATTGAAATCCCAATCCAAAATAACATCATAATCATTTAAAAGTGCACAATTCTGAATTAGAATGCCAAACAAGGATATAGTCTAACACATATAGTAGCTACAACACATGCATTAAACAAAAAGTTCATTCAGGCATTATGTCAAACACATGGAGTGCAGTGCACAAATTCAACAAATTCAAGCGAAAGATTCAAGAATGAACAACCCATAAGTCAAAATTGAACACTTGCAATGTAACAAACAAACAATTAAGCAAACTTAAATAACCAAAGTTAAATCAAGAAAACAGAAATTAAGCAAGCAACTAAACATAACAAAGAAGATTAAAACAAGAAAATTGAAAAGTTGATGAATGGAAAAGAAAAAGATAGGTAACAGTGACACTTGTGTTAGCTACTGTGAGGCTCACGGCAACGGAGTTTCGCCAAAGAAGAGAAGAAAGAGAGAAGAAAAAGAAAGAAGAAAGAAGAGAAAATAAAAGAAAGAAGAAAAAGAAAGAAGAAAGAAGAAGAATAAAAGAAAGAAGAAGAAGAAGAAGAAGAAGAAGAAGAAGAAGAAGAAGAAGAAGAAGAAGAAGAAGAAGAAGAAGAAGAGAGAAGAAATAGGGAGAGAGAGAGAGTGGTGGCGCAACGGCGCCGGCGACGGTGGTGGTCGCCGAAAGAAGGGCTGGGTTGGGTTGAGGGGGGTAGAAGAAAAAAAAGAAGGAAAGAAGAAAGGGGGTGAGGAGTGGTGTAACAGGGCAGCTTTTCTCATTACTGCCTAGACCGAGACTCGTGCGCACGCACAAAGGAGTGTGCATACGCACACCAGCAAAAAAATGATAGCGTTTATACGCATAGGACGTGCGAGCGCTGCTGGCAGAGAGGGTGTCAAGACATGTGCGTACGCACAGAGCATTTTTTTAAAGAAAGGCAAAATGACTATGTTTGTGTACGCACAGGGATTCATGTGCACGCATAGAATGAAAATGTGGTGGGGTGCGCGTGCATAGAGGGTGCGAGCGCTGCGAACAGAACGCGTGCAAACAGGTGTGCGTACGCACACTTCTGTGCGCATGGACATGTGAGGAAAAATAGGGGAAGTGTGCATACGCACAAGGCTGTGCGCACGCACAGAACTCTGTTTCTGCAACATTTTTAAAGCCTCTAAGGCACCAACCATGATATCAATCAAAGGTTTTCAACCCCAAAACACATCATTCTTCAAAAACACAAGATCAAACATAAAATGCAACTAATCCAAGCCTAGAATGCAATCAAACTATGCTAATTAAAGAGATAAAATTGAATAAACAAAAGCTAAAAGAAAGAAGGGTTGAAAGGATATTACCATGGTAGGGTGTCTCCCACCTAGCACTTTGGTTTAAGTCCTCAAGTTGGACTTTTGGTTGGAGCTCACATCCAGGAGGCTTATGCTTCCATCCATCCTTGAGTTGCCAACCATGCTTGCTATTCAAAAATCTTCCGGGATCCCAAACGAAGTACATTAAGCTCTCAAGCAACCTCAAACAAAAAATTGGGATCCAAAATTATTGGTTGTAGAGGTGTATGCCCGGATCCCACACTTTGGTTTCTCTATCATCCTTTTGTTGACTTTCTCTTGTGCCCTTGGATGAACAACCTCTCCAAGTACCTTTGAAGCACCCACTTGAATCTTGTGATCCTCCCAAGTGGACCTTACACCACTTATACATTGAATTCCTTTGATAACCAAAGTCCACTCCTTCACCATTTAACACTCCAAGAAGCACCTTAAGTTGGTGATCCGTCTCTAAGAGAGCATATTGGTATGTCCCTATGAAGTTCATGGAGGAAATGGTTACCCATTCAAATTGCCCTTAGGTTGGAGTCACTCTTGTAAACTCTTGTATGTATGCCTCCACTTCATGGATGATCACCTCTTTCTCACCACTCTTTTTTAGCTCTTTCCTTTCTCTCTCAAACTCAAAAGTAGGAGGCTCCTCAAGATCATTGAGGGGTTGACCAAGGTGGACAAAAAATCATTCATGATGCAATCCACTTCTTGATCAAACTCCCTCAATTCTCCATTCACCCCTTCCGGTTCACTAGTTCTACCTTCCTCCTCTTGTTACAATTCTTGTCCTAACTCTTCTTCCTTCCCTTGAGGCTCCATGTTCTCCTCCTCTCTACACTCCTTACTTGATCCTCCACCTTCTTCAAGGGGGATGTCTTGAGTGGTTGTGCGTAGTGAGGCCAAGCGGTTCACTGCTTCGGTTATGGTAGCAATGAACTCCCCTTGCTTCTTTCGGAACCCTTCTTGCTCTTGGAAGAATGCTTGAATGTCTTGTTGTTCTTGGGGCAAGGGTTGGAGAATTTCACAATTTGATGGAAGAGAAGGTTCAAAGGTTGGAAGAAAGGTTGAATAGTTGGAAGGTGTGTTATGTGGGTGAGGGTATTGAGGTGGTGTATAAGGGTGTGGTGGTTCATACGGTTGGTAACAAGGTGTATAAACATTGGAATCCCATGGGGGTGGATGGTGTAGTACTTGAAGGTTTGGTGGTTGGGGGTCATGTAGGGGATATCTTTTATATCCTTGGATTTGGTATTCACATAGGGGAGGATTTGTCTCGTTGTAGTATAGAGGAGGTGTTTGCCATGAGTGTTGCTCATACGTAATTGGTTCCTCCCTAAATTGATTCTCCCACTCCATGAAGCAATCCCAATTTGAATTTATCATACCCTACAAAATACTCACAACTAAGCTCCAAGCAATAAAGGTGATAGCTCATAGAGAAAGTGGAAAATAAAAACAAAAGACATTAACAAACAAGAAAAATAAACACCTAGATATTAACAAAAATAACCAAACAACCAAAAAATAATATATTTACACTATCAACATATTTACAACAACCAAAAGATAGCACTCAATTGCATCCCCAGCAACGGCGCCAAAAACTTGGTGAAAGGAAATTGCACCAGTTCGGAAATTAGATAAAATAATTCCATTGTGAGTATAGTCCAAACCGACAATACAATCCCAATCATCAAAGTTTAGTTTTTCAAATCAAATATCAACCGTGAGTAATGAAACCTCGGGTCATCTTGCCTAGGATGCAATTGAAATGTTACACTTTCGGTTGTTAGAAAAAAGGGAGTTTTCAAGCAAGAAACGAAAGATTGAAAGAACAAAGAGATTATCAAAATTGAAATTAATGTAAGTAAAAAGGAAACAAGATCAAAACTAGTGAAAATGAAAAAAATGTATAAAGAGCCTTGACTTGGGAACGAGGATCTAAGGAATCCTATCATTGCCATAACCACAATTATGGTAATTATCATGAGTTAATCTCGCTTTGTTAACCTCAAACATCGAGGAGTAAGTCAAGCAAGCATAATTGACCTTAAACCATAAGTCCTAGCAAACTTACCAAACAAGTTGATAAAAAACTAGCATCAATGGAAACAAGAGTCAACTAACTACCCAAGAATTACCACTAAATGTCGGACATTATGACTCTAGTATCCTAGAAACTCAAATCCCAAGCCAAGGTGTGAAAATCTACTCAAAACTCATAATTGGCATTTTCACAAACACCTTATGGGCATAAAACCAAAACACAGAAAATTGCAAAGACAAGTAAAAGCTATAACCAAACTATTCACCATATCAACAATAAACATCCAAACAAGCATAAAGAAAGCATAAAACATTAAATTCATCAATCAAAACTTCAAGAAACTCAAAATTGCAAATATGAACAAAATAACTTGAATCATGAGAAAGTAAAAGCAAAAGTGATGGAATTAAAGAGGAAATTAAGAGTACTTACAATTAAAGAAGCAAAATCCAAAATCAAAGCTTGCTATAAAATGCTACAATCAAAATCCTAGGAGAGCAATTGCTATCTACACTACTCCTACTCCTAAGGATGCTTCCTAACTAATTCTACCTAATGAAAACCTAATACTACCTAATGTGTTGATATGTGTTGATATCCTTTTCATATAGCACTTCAATTCAGCATCTAGCCTTCCAAAATTGGGCCAAAAGCCCTTAGAAATCACGCAGCATGTGTTTCATTAATAAAACCACGTGCAGGAACCTGTGCATACGCACAGATGTGTGCGTATGCACACTTTGCTACATTTTCTCCTGTGCATATGCACAGGGGGTTGTGCGCACGCACACATACAAATTTCTTCTTGTACGTACGCACGCGTACTTGTGCGTACGCACACTTGTCTGTGTGTGCTTTTCCTTGTTTTCTTCAAGTGTTCTCCCTTGTACATGCTTTCTTCTACTTTTGCCTAGCCAATCTTACCAAAATGACTTGAAATCACTCACAAAATATATCACAGCATCAAATAGCATGAAAAATGGAATTAAAATACTAATTTAAGCACAAAAACACATGTTTTCACATTTAGGTCCAAATTAGGGAGATAACACAAAAGTATGCTATTTTGGTGCTTACGTGTGAGTTTATATGATGAAATCCATTCAAATCAAGCTAAAATATATCGGAAAATATGGACTCATCAGTTGTAGTTCACTCTTTGCTCATCCAGTGAGTCTCCTAAGTAATGCTTAAGTCTATGGCCATTGACAGTGAAAGTCCTCTGTGTTTTCTCATCCATAAGTTCCACATGACCATAAGGGGAAACTTTGATGATTGTGAAGGGACATGACCTTCTTGATTTCATCTTTCCTAAGAAAAATTTGAGCCTTGAGTTGTATAAGAGAACCTTTTGGCCCTCTACAAACTCCCTTCTTGACAGCTTTTGATCATGCAATTTCTTTGTTTTCTTTTTATAAATCTTGGCATTTTCATAGGCTTGAATTCTGAATTCATCTAACTCATTGAGCTGTAGCAACCTCCTTTCTCCAGCAGCTTGATCATCAAAGTTTAACATCTTTAGAGCCCAAAATGCTCTATGTTCAAGCTCCACTGGTAGATGACAAGCTTTTCCAAACACCAATTGGTATGGAGACATACCAATAGGTGTCTTAAAAGCTGTTCTATAAGCTCACAAAGCATCATCCAACTTCTTGGACCAATCTTTCCTTGAGTTTCCAACAGTCTTCTCAAGGATCCTCTTGAGCTCTCTATTTGAAATTTCAGCTTGACCATTAGTTTATGGGTGGTATGGGGTGGCTACTTTGTGCTTGACACCATATTTGAGGAGGAGTGTCTCTAGTTGCTTATTACAAAAGTGACTTCTCCCATCACTTATGAGAGCTCTTGGAACCCCAAACTGGCTAAATATATTATTCCTCAAGAAATTGATCACAACTTTGTTGTCATTTTTTGATGTTGCTATAGCTTCTACCCATTTGGACACATAGTCCACAGCCACCAATATGTAATTGTTTGAGTATGAGGGTGGAAAAGCTCCCATGAAGTCAATTCCCAAAACATCAAACAACTTTAACTCCATGATGAACCTCTGTGGCATCTCATTCTTCTTGGGTAAGTTGCCAGCTCTTTGACACTCATTGCACGTTATCACAAACTCATTTGCATCTTTGAATATAGTAGGCCAAAAGAATCCACACTGCAACACCTTGGCTGCAGTCATTTCTCCACTAAAGTGCCCTCCATAAGTAGATCCATGGCAATGCCAAAGAACCTCTTGTCCTTCCTCATGAGAGATGCATCTTCTTAGCAGTCCATCAGCACACTTCTTGAAGAGGTAAGGCTCATCCCAAATGAAATGCTTGGCATCATTGATGATCTTCCTTCTCAAGTGCTTGTTGATGTTGGAAGGTAACTCTCCAATGGCCTTGAAATTGGCTATGTCTGCAAACCATGGAGCCTCTTGGAGCATCATCAATTGCTCATCTGGGAAGCTCTCATTTACACCAGGGCTATGAGCTTCATTGTCCATGTGTGGGATCCTTGATAGGTGATCTGCCACCTTATTTTCTACTCCACTCCTATCCTTGATTTCAATGTTAAACTCTTGGAGTAATAGGATCTATCTGATCAATCTAGGCTTGGACTCTTATTTGGTTAGCAAGTATTTGAGAGCTGCATGGTCAGTAAATACAATTACTTTAGAACCAATAGGGCTTCATTAAGAACCTTGTTAGCATAATAGATGACATGCACTAACTTGTCTCTCCTTTGTCCTAATAAAGCACCAATGGCAAAATCTGATGTATCACACATCAGTTCAACAAGTCCCAGCTTGGTGGTGTTATAATAGGTGCAGAAGAGAGCTTACTTTTAAGCTCATCAAACGCTTGCATACATTCTCTATCAAATATGAATGGTACATTAGAGATAAGGAAGTTGCTTAAAGGTTTGGCAATTTTTGAAAAGTCTCTAATGAACCTTCTATAGAAACCAGCATGTCCCAAGAAACTCCTAACTGCTTTGACATTGAAAGGTGTGGGTAATTTTTCAATCACTTCCACCTTGGCTCTATCTACGTCTATGCCTTTCTTAGAGATTTTCTGGCCAAGGACTACCCCTTCGGTAACCATAAAATGACACTTTTTCCAGTTCAAAACTAGGTTAGTCTCTTAGCATCTCTTGAGCACCAAGGCTAGATGGTGTAAGCAATTAGGAAAGGAGTCACCAAACACTGAAAAATCATCCATGAAAACCTCAATAAATTTTTCAATCATATCAGAAAAAATGGACAGCATACACCTTTGGAATGTGGCAAGTGCATTGCACAAACCAAAGGGCATGCGTCTGTATGCAAAAACACCATAAGGACAGGTGAAAGATATCTTTTCTTGGTCCTTAGGATCCACTACAAACTGGTTGTAGCCTAAGTATCCATCTAAGAAACAATAGTACTCATGTCTAGCAAGCCTCTCCAACATTTGATCCATGAATGGTAGAGAAAAATGATCCTTCCTTGTGGCTTTATTGAGCTTTCTGTAGTCTATATACATGCGCCATCTGGTCACTATTCTTGTTGATATTAGCTCATTCTTTTCATTTGGTACCATTGTGATTCCCCTTTTCTTGGGAACTACTTGAACAAGGCTCACCCAAAGACTATCTGAAATGGGGTAAATCACCCCTGCTAGCCATAGCTTGAGCACTTCCTTTTGCACCACTTCCTTCATTGCTGGGTTCAATCTTCTTTGTGGTTGGATTGAGGGCTTGGCATCTTCCTCAAGAAGGATTTTATGCATACACATTGAAGGGCTTATCCCCTTCAAATATAAAAGTTTCCACCCAATGGCATCCTTGTGTTGTTTCAGCACCTTAATGAGCTCCTCCTCTTGTTCCTTGCTCAAGGTTGAATTGATGATTACTGGGTAAGTGTCATTGTTCCCCAAGTAAGCATACTTCAAGTTTGGAGGTAGGGTCTTTAGTTCTAGCTTGGGTGCTTCTTCTTTCTCCTTACTTGCCTTGTCTAACATGATTGTGATGTCTATGCTTTCTTGAGGTAATTCACTGCATGATGCTGGTTGCTCTTGCTTCATTTCATCTTCAAGTTTGTCCTCTTCTAGAACTCCCTGAACCAGTGTCTCCATTGTGTCAACCATTATACACTCTCCAATGGACTCTTTGGGATAGCTCTTAGCAATGAAAATATTGAACACCATATTTTCTTCATGAAGCCTGAGGACCAATTCTCCCTTTTGTACATTAATTATAGCTCCAGCTGTTGCCAAAAATGGCCTCCCCAGTATGATTGATGCATTGGCCTTGATGAGCGGATAATTTATACGCTTTTTGACATTGTTTTTAGTATGTTTTTAGTAGGATCTAGTTACTTTTAGGGATGTTTTCATTAGTTTTTATGTTAAATTCACATTTCTGGACTTTACTATGAGATTGTGTGTTTTTCTGTGATTTCAGGTATTTTCTGGCTGAAATTGAGGGACTTGAGCAGAACTCAGATTCAGAGGTTGAGAAGGACTGCTGATGCTGTTGGATTCTGACCTCCCTGCACTCAAAGTAGATTTTCTGGAGCTACAGAACTCGAAATGGCGCGATTCCAATTGCGTTAGAAAGTAGACATCCAGGGCTTTCCAGCAATATATAATAGTCCATACTTTGGCCAAGAATAGATGACGTAAACTGGCATTCAACACCAGCCTTCTGCCCTAATCTGGCGTCCAGCGCCAGAAAAGGATCCAAAACCAGAGTTGAATGCCCAAACTGGCACAGAAACTGGCGTTCAACTCCACAAATGGCCTCTGCACGTGCAACACTCAGGCTCAGCCCAAACACACACCAAGTGGGCCCAGGAAGTGGATTTATACATTAATTACTTACTCATGTAAACCCTAGTAGCTAGTTTATTATAAATAGGACCTTTTACTATTGTATTAGGCATCTTTGGTCTCAGTTTTAACCCATTGTTCATCTTAGGAGACTATTGATCACGTTTTAGGGGGCTGGCCATCTCGGCCATGCCTGGACCTACACTTATGTATTTTCATGGGGTAGAGTTTCTACACTCCATAGATTAAGGTGTGGAGCTCTGCTGTTCCTCAAAGATTAATGCAAAGTACTACTGTTTTCTATTCAATTCATCTTATTTCGCTTCTAAGATATCCATTCGCACCCAAGAACGTGATGAAGGTGATGATTATGTGTGACGCTCATCACCATTCTCCCCTATGAACACGTGCCTGACAAACACTTCCGTTCTACATGAAATAAGCTAGAATGAATATCTCTTAGATCTCCTAACCAGAATCTTCGTGGCGTAAGCTAGAATGATGGCGGCATTCAAGAGAATGCAGAAAGTCTAAACCTTGTCTGTGGTATTCCGAGTAGGATTCAATGATTGGATGACTGTGACGAGCTCCTAACTCGCGATTGCAGGGCGTTAGTGACAGACGCAAAAGGATAGTAAATCCTATTCCAGCATGATCGAGAACCGACAGATGAATAGCCGTGCCGTGACAGGGTGCGTGAGCATATTATTCACTGAGAGGATAAGATGAAGCCATTGGCAAGGGTGATGCCTCCAGACGATTAGCCGTGCCGTGACAGGGCATTGGATCATTTTCCCGAGAGATGACCAAAAGTAGCCATTGACAGTGGTGATGTATCACATAAAGCCAGCCATGGAAAGGAGTAAGACTGATTGGATGAAGATAGCAGGAAAGCAGAGATTCAGAGGAACGAAAAGCATCTCCATTCGCTTATCTGAAATTCCTACCAATGATTTACATAAGTACCTCTATCCCTATTCTATTATTTATTATTCGAAAACACCATTATCAATTTATATCTGCCTAACTGAGATTTGCAAGGTGACCATAGCTTGCTTCATACCAACAATCTCCGTGGGATTCGACCCTTACTCACGTAAGGTATTACTTGGACGACCCAGTGTACTTGCTGGTTAGTTGTATCGAAGTTGTGACAAATTATGAATGTGTAATCGCGATTACGCGTACCAAGTTGCTCACGTGCCAGGAATAGTTTGAGCCTGGACATCACAATTTCGTGCACCAAGTTTTTGGCGCCGTTGCCGGGGATTGTTTGAGTTTTCGGCAAGCTTTTGGTCCGGTAACATCAGTGCCAAGTTTGATCCGGCAACAACACCTAGTTTTTGGCGCCGTTGCCGGGGATTGTTTGAGTTTGGACAACTGACGGTTCATCCTATTGCTCAGATTAGGTAATTTTCTTTTTGTTTTCTTTTCAAAAATTTTTCAAAAATAATTTCTAAAATTTTCTCATCTGTTTTCGAAAAAAATTAAAAATGTTTTCAAAAATTTTATTCGAGATTTTTAAGAATGAATTCTAGTGTTTCATGAAGCATGTGAAGCCTGGCTGGCTGTAAAGCCATGTCTAAATTCTTTTGGACTGAGGCTTCCAAACCATCAGAGGTAAGTTACATACTTGATAAATGATGAGTAGCAATTTGTTATCAAGAGCAATATACTCTGGTGTTAAATGCTGAAGCTTGGCTGGCCATTGGCCATGTCTAGTGTTTTTGACCGAAGCTTTCTTTGAAAGCTTGGCTGGCTAGTGAGCCATGTCTAATTCCTGGACTGAAACTTTAGACTAAGAATGCAAGATTCCTGGAATTCATGTTAAAAATTTTGGAATCCTTATTTTTTCTTTTTCATATAATTTTCGAAAAAAATCCAAAAAAATTAGAAAATCATAAAAATCAAAAAAAATATTTTTCTGTTTCTTGTTTGAGTCTTGAGTCATATCATAAGTTTGGTGTCACTTGCATATGCATCTTGCATTTTTTCGAAAATATCATGCATTCATAGTGTTCTTCATGATCTTCAAGTTGTTCTTGGTAAGTCTTCTTGTTTGATCTTGATGATTTTTTGTTTTGTGTCTTTTCATGTTTATCATATGCATTCTTGAATTCTTAGTGCGTAAGCATTAAAGAATTCTAAGTTTGGTGTCCTGCATGTTTTCTTTGCATTAAAAATTTTTCAAAATTGTGTCTATGATGTTCATCTTGACATTCATAGTGTTCTTGGTGTTCATCTTGACATTCATAGCATTCTTGCATGCATTCATTGTTTTGATCTAAAAATTTCATGCATTGCATAATTTTCATGTTTTTCATAAAAATTTCAAAAATCAAAAAAATATCTTTCCCTTTTTCTCTCATCAAATTCGAAAATTTGGATTCACTTTTTCAAAAATTTTTAAAATCAAGTTGTTTCTTATGAGTCAAATCAAATTTTCAATTTGAAAATCTTATCTTTTTCAAAATCTTTTTCAAAAATCAAATCTTTTTCAAAATTTTTGGTTATTTTCGAAAATTCCAAAAATATTTTTCAAAAATATTTTTCTTATTTTTATCACAAATTTTCGAAAATAACATAATCAATTAATGTTTTGATTCAAAAATTTGAAGTTTGATACTTGCTTGTTAAGAAAGATTCAAACTTTGAGTTCTAGAATCATATCTTGTGATTTCTTGTGAATCAAGTCATTAATTGAGATTTTTAAGATCAAATCTTTTTTCAAAACTAATTTCTATCATATCTTTTCAAAAATATCTTCTCATCTTATCTTTTTCAAAAAAAATATCCTTTCAAAATATCTTTCCTAACCTCCTAACTACCTTTTCAAAATTGGTTTTCAAAATTTGTTTCAACTAACTAACTAACTTTTTGTTTGTTTCTTAACTTTTTCAAAACTACCTAACTAACTCTCTCTCTCTCTCTCTAATTTTCGAAAATATCTTCCCTCTTTTTAAAAAATTTCTTTTTAATTTAAAAAAAAAATTTCGAAAAAATACTAACAATTTTTAAAAACCATTTTCGAAAATCACTAACTCTTTTTCAAAATAATTTTCGAAAATTATCCCTCCCCCATCTTATTCTATTTATTCATTCATATCCTAATATCTCATCTCACATCTCTGCCATCCTCACAGTTGTGTTTCTTCCATTATATTACATTCTTTGTCTCCCCCTCTTCTTCTACTCACACAGGGATCCCTATACTGTGGTATAAAGGATCTCTATTATTATTATTATTTTTCTGTGCCCTCTTCTTTGTCATATGAGCAGGAGCAAGGATAAGAACATTCTTGTGGAAGTAGATCCAGAACCTGAAAGGACTCTGAAGAGAAAATTAAGAGAAGCTAAAATACAACAATCCAGAGATAACCTTTCAGAAATTTTCGAACAGGAAAAGGAGATGGCAGCCGAAAATAATAATAATGTAAGGAAGATGCTTGGTGACTTTACTGCACCTAATTCCAATTTACATGGAAGAAGCATCTCCATTCCTGCCATTGGAGCAAACAATTTTGAGCTGAAACCTCAATTAGTTTCTCTGATGCAGCAGAACTGCAAGTTTTATGGACTTCCATCTGAAGATCCTTTTCAGTTCTTAACTGAATTCTTGCAGATATGTGATACTGTTAAGACTAATGGAGTAGATCCTGAAGTCTACAGGCTCATGCTTTTCTCTTTTGCTGTAAGAGACAGAGCTAGATTATGGTTGGATTCTCAACCCAAGGACAGCCTGAACTCTTGGGATAAGCTGGTCACGGCTTTCTTAGCCAAGTACTTTCCTCCTCAAAAGCTGAGCAAGCTTAGAGCTGATGTTCAAACCTTCAGACAGAAAGAAGGTGAATCCCTCTATGAAGCTTGGGAAAGATACAAACAGTTGACCAAAAAGTGTCCTTCTGACATGCTTTCAGAATGGACCATCCTGGATATATTCTATCAAAGATGTCACTGGACACTTCTGCAGGTGGATCCATCCACCTAAAGAAAACGCCTGCAGAAGCTCAAGAACTCATTGACATGGTTGCTAATAACCAGTTCATGTACACTTCTGAGAGGAATCCTGTGAGTAATGGGACGCCTATGAAGAAGGGAGTTCTTGAAGTTGATACTCTGAATGCCATATTGGCTCAGAATAAAATATTGACTCAGCAAGTCAATATGATCTCTCAGAGTCTGAATGGAATGCAAGCTGCATCTAACAGTACTCAAGAGGCATCTTCTGAAGAAGAAGCTTATGATCCTGAAAACTCTGCAATAGCAGAGGTAAATTATTTAGGTGAACCTTATGAAAACACCTATAACTCATCATGGAGAAATCATCCAAATTTCTCATGGAAGGATCAAAAGCCTCAACAAGGCTTTAATAATGGTGGAAGAAACAGGTTTAGCAATAGCAAGCCTTTTCCATCATCAACTCAGCAACAGACAGAGAACTCTGAACAAAATACTTCTAATTTAGCAAATCTAGTCTCTGATCTATCTAAGGCCACTGTAAGTTTCATGAATGAAACAAGGTCTTCCATTAGAAATCTGGAAGCACAAGTGGGCCAGCTGAGTAAAAGGATCACTGAAATCCCTCCTAGTACTCTCCCAAGCAATACAGAAGAGAATCCAAAAGGAGAGTGCAAGGCCATTGACATAAGCGCCATGGCCGAACCTGTGAGGAGAGGAGAGGACGTGAATCCCAAGGAGGAAGACCTCCTGGGACGTCCAGTGATCAATAAGGAGCTTCCCTCTGAGGAACCAAAGGACTCTGAGGCTCATCTAGAGACCATAGAGATTCCATTGAACCTCCTTATGCCCTTCATGAGCTCTGATGAGTACTCCTCTTCTGAAGAGAATGAGGATGTTACTGAAGAGCAAACTGCCAAGTTTCTTGGTGCAATCATGAAGCTGAATGCTAAATTATTTGGCATTGATACTTGGGAAGTTGAACCTCCCTTGTTCATCAATGAACTAAGTGATCTGGATCAACTGACATTGCCTCAGAAGAGACAGGATCCTGGAAAGTTCATAATACCCTGTACCATAGGCACCATGATCTTTAAGGCTATGTGTGACCTTGGTTCAGGAATAAACCTCATGCCCCTCTCTGTAATAGAGAAACTGGAAATCTATGGGGTGCAAGCTGCTAAAATCTCATCAGAGATGGCAGATAACTCAAGAAAACAGGCTTATGGATAAGTAGAGGACGTGTTAGTGAAGGTTGAAGGCCTTTACATCCCTGCTAATTTCATAGTTCTGGATACTGGAAAGGAAGAGGATGAATCCATCATCCTAGGAAGACTTTCCTGGCCACAGCAAGAGCTGTGATTGATGTTGACAGAGGTGAACTAGTCCTTCAATGGAATGAGGACTCCCTTGTGTTTAAAACTCAAGGATCTCCCTCTGCAACCATGGAGAGGAAGCAGAAAAAGCTTCTCTCAAAGCAGAGTCAACCAGAGCCCCCACAGTCAAACTCTAAGTTTGGTGTTGGGAGGCCACAACCAAACTCTAAATTTGGTGTTGAACTCCCATATCCAAACTCTAAGTTTGGTGTTGGAGAGTCTCAACAAATCTCTGCACATCTGTGAGGCTCCATGAGAGCCCACTGTCAAGCTATTGACATTAAAGAAGCGCTTGTTGGGAGGCAACCCAATGTTTATTTATCTAACTATATTTTTCTTAGTTATGTGTCTTTATAGGTTCATGATCATGAGGAGTCACAAAATAAATATAAAAATTGAAAACGGAATCAAAAACAGCAGAAGAAAAATCACACCCCTGGAGGAGCATCTGTCTGGCGTTCAAACGCCAGAACAGAGCATAGTTCTGGCGCTGAACGCCCAGAATGGGAGCATCCTGGCGCTGAACGCCCAGAACAAGCATGGTTCTGGCGTTCAACGCCAGAAATGGCAGCAAAGGGGCGTTGAACGCCCAAAATGGGCACCAACCTGGCGCTGAACGCCCAGAGTTGTGTGCAATGGCATTTTACATGCCTAAATTGGTGCAGGGATGTAAATGCCTTGACACCTCAGGATTTGTGGACCCCACAGGATCATCTCAGGATCTGTGGACCCCACAGGATCCCCACCTACCTCATCATCTCTCTTTTCATTCATGATCATCCCTTCTTTTTTTCCATTTACCACTCACATCCATACACCCACTACCTTCAAAAATTCAACATCTCTCTCCCACCCAATCCCACCCATATGGCCGAATACACACTCCCATCCATCTCCTCCATATCTTCTTCTTATTCTTCTATTCTTTCTTCTTTTGCTCGAGGGCGAGCAACATTCTAAGTTTGGTGTGGTAAAAGCATAGCTTTTTTGTTTTTTTCCATAACCATTGATGGCACCTAAGGCCAGAGAAACCTCTAGAAAGAGGAAAGGGAAGACAAAAGCTTCTATCAAGGGTCTATAGCTCAGTGGTAGAACATTTGACTGCAAATCAAGAGATCCCTGAGATACCTCAGGGGATACATTTTCTTCCACACAATTATTGGAAGCAACTAAGGGTGGAACATCAAGAGCACTCCATCATCCTTCATGAAATCAGAGAAGATCTAAAAGCAATGAAGGAGGAGCAACAAAGACAAGGAAGAGACATAGAAGAGCTCAAGGACATCATTGGTTCCTCAAGAAGGAAACGCCACCATCACTAAGGTGGATTCATTCCTTGTTCTTATTTCTTCTGTTTTTCGTTTTCTATGTTATGTGCTTATCTAAAATTTTCATATATATCATTTTTCTCATATGCTGGGAAGAGATTCGTGTTATTAGCTATAGATTCATCCAACAATAACAAACCCATGATCTGAAAAGCGCTAGCAGAGGCATCTTGCGTAATAGGACTATTTCTCAGCAAGTAATGATAGTATTCTTCCATGTCTTTGGCATCTTTCATTTCAGACATACCACTATCCTTATATAAATCTGGGTAATTATGATATAGTCCAAATATTTGCGAGAGGGTTGTTTGTGTCTTCATTACATGATCATTAGTAGTAATAACTATGTCTTAAAGTTATGAATGTCCTATGAATCCATCACCTCTCTTAAATGAAAAATGTTTTAATTCAAAAGAACAAGAAGTACATGAGTTTCGAATTTATCCTTGAACTTAGCTTAATTATATTGATGTGGTGACAATGCTTCTTGTTTTCTGAATGTATGCTTGAACAGTGCATATGTCTTTTGAAGTTGTTGTTTAAGAATGTTAAATATGTTGGCTCTTGAAAGAATGATGACTAGGAGACATGTTATTTGATAATCTGAAAAATCATAAAAATGATTCTTGAAGCAAGAAAAAGCAGCAAAGAACAAAGCTTGCAGAAAAAAAAAAGAAGAAAAAAAAATTAGGCGAAAAAAAAATAGAAAGAAAAAGAAAAAGCAAGCAGAAAAAGCCAAAAGCTCTTAAAACCAAGAGGCAAGAGCAAAAAGCCAATAACCCTTAAAACCAAAAGGCAAGGGCAAATAAAAAGGATCCCAAGGCTTTGAGCATCAGTGGATAGGAGGACCTAAAGGAATAAAATCCTGGTCTAAGTGGCTAAACCAAGCTGTCCCTAACCATGTGCTTGTGGCGTGTAGGTGTCAAGTGAAAACTTGAGACTGAGCGGTTAAAGTCAAGGTCCAAAGCAAAAAAAGAGTGTGCTTAAGAACCCTGGACACCTCTAATTGGGGACTTTAGCAAAGCTGAGTCACAATCTGAAAAGGTTCACCCAATTATGTGTCTGTGGCATTTATGTATCCGGTGGTAATACTGGAAAACAAAGTGCTTAGGGCCACGGCCAAGACTCATAAAGAAGCTGTGTTCAAAAATCATCATACTGAACTAGGAGAGTCAATAACACTATTCGAAATCTGAAGTTCCTATAGATGCCAATCATTCTAAACTTCAATGGATAAAGTGAGATGCCAAAACTATTCAAGAGGCAAAAAGCTATAAGTCCCGCTCATATGATTGCAGCTATGTTTCATTGATAGTTTGGAATTTATAGTATATTCTCTTCTTTTTATCCTATTTGATTTTCAGTTGCTTGGGGACAAGCAACAATTTAAGTTTGGTGTTGTGATGAGCGGATAATTTATACGCTTTTTGACATTGTTTTTAGTATGTTTTTAGTAGGATCTAGTTACTTTTAGGGATGTTTTCATTAGTTTTTATGTTAAATTCACATTTCTGGACTTTACTATGAGATTGTGTGTTTTTCTGTGATTTCAGGTATTTTCTGGCTGAAATTGAGGGACTTGAGCAGAACTCAGATTCAGAGGTTGAGAAGGACTGCTGATGCTGTTGGATTCTGACCTCCCTGTACTCAAAGTGGATTTTCTGGAGCTACAGAACTCGAAATGGCGCAATTCCAATTGCGTTGGAAAGTAGACATCCAGGGATTTCCAGAAATATATAATAGTCTATACTTTGGCCAAGAATAGACGACGTAAACTGGCGTTCAACACCAGCCTTCTGCCCAAATCTGGCGTCCAGCGCCAGAAAAGGATCCAAAACCAGAGTTGAACGCCCAAACTGGCACAGAAACTGGCGTTCAACTCCACAAATGGCCTCTGCACGTGCAACACTCAGGCTCAGCCCAAACACACACCAAGTGGGCCCAGGAAGTGGATTTATACATCAATTACTTACTCATGTAAACCCTAGTAGCTAGTTTATTATAAATAGGACCTTTTACTATTGTATTAGGCATCTTTGGTCTCAGTTTTAACCCATTGTTCATCTTAGGAGACTATTGATCACGTTTTAGGGGGCTGGCCATCTCGGCCATGCCTGGACCTACACTTATGTATTTTCATGCGGTAGAGTTTCTACACTCCATAGATTAAGGTGTGGAGCTCTGCTGTTCCTCAAAGATTAATGCAAAGTACTACTGTTTTCTATTCAATTCATCTTATTTCGCTTCTAAGATATCCATTCGCACCCAAGAACGTGATGAAGGTGATGATTATGTGTGACGCTCATCACCATTCTCCCCTATGAACACGTGCCTGACAAACACTTCCGTTCTACATGAAATAAGCTAGAATGAATATCTCTTAGATCTCCTAACCAGAATCTTTGTGGCGTAAGCTAGAATGATGGCGGCATTCAAGAGAATCCAGAAAGTCTAAACCTTGTCTGTGGTATTCCGAGTAGGATTCAATAATTGGATGACTGTGACGAGCTCCTAACTCGCGATTGCAGGGCGTTAGTGACAGACGCAAAAGGATAGTAAATCCTATTCCAGCATGATTGAGAACCGACAGATGAATAGCCGTGCCATGACAGGGTGCGTGAGCATATTATTCACTGAGAGGATAAGATGAAGCCATTGGCAAGGGTGATGCCTCCAGACGATTAGCCGTGCCATGACAGGGCATTGGATCATTTTCCCGAGAGATGACCGAAAGTAGCCATTGACAGTGGTGATGTATCACATAAAGCCATCCATGGAAAGGAGTAAGACTGATTGGATGAAGATAGCAGGAAAGCAGAGGTTCAGAGGAACGAAAAGCATCTCCATTCGCTTATCTGAAATTCCTACCAATGATTTACATAAGTACCTCTATCCCTATTCTATTATTTATTATTCGAAAACACCATTATCAATTTATATCTGCCTAACTGAGATTTGCAAGATGACCATAGCTTGCTTCATACCAACAATCTCCGTGGGATTCGACCCTTACTCACGTAAGGTATTACTTGGACGACCCAGTGCACTTGCTGGTTAGTTGTATCGAAGTTGTGACAAATTATGAATGTGTAATTGCGATTACGCGTACCAAGTTGCTCACGTGCCAGGAATAGTTTGAGCCTGGACATCACAATTTCGTGCACCAGGCCTCTTTTTCCATGTCAAGCACTACAAAATCTACTGGGAAGATGAAGTCACCCACCTTAACTAAAAGTCCTCCACTACTCCATAGGGGGAACTTGAATGTTCTGTCTGCTAGTTGAAGTGCCATTCTTGTTGGCTTAGCCTCTTCAATTCTCATTCTCTTCATCATGGATAAGGACATAAGGTTGATGCTAGCTCCTAGATCACACAATACTTTTTCAATATTAATGTCTCCTATGATGCATGGGATTTGAAAGCTTCCAGGATTTTTCATCTTTTGAGGAAGCTTCTTTTGTATGATGGTGCTGCATTCCTCTATGAGCACTACAGTTTTCTTTTCTCCCCAGTTCCTTTTCTTGGTCATAAGCTCCTTTAGGAACTTGGCATAGAGTGACATTTACTCTAATGCTTTAGCAAAATGGATGTTGATTTGGAGCCTCTTGAAGATCTCCAAGAACCTAAAAAAATGGCTATCCTTCCCATCTTTTCTTAGCCTCTATGGATAGGGTGCTCTTGGTACACAGGGCTTCAAAACTTCCTTTGGTGGGGTTGGAGTATGTATCTCTTCTTCCTCTTTGATTTCTGAGTTCTTGTCAGCCTCTTCTTCTTGTAAGTTGTGGTTTGAAGATGCCTCCTTCACTATTTTTCCATTCCTTAATGTGATGGCTTTGCACTCCCCATGGGGCTGGTCATGGTATCATTGGGAAATGCATTTGTAGACATGGGTAATTGCTTGGATAGATATCCAATTTATGCTTCCAATTTTGTGATTGCTGCTCTGTGGTTGTTTATGTTGGATCTGACCTCTTCTTGGTATGCTTTCAACTTCTTGTCAGTTTGTGCTTGTTTTACTGTAGCAACATCTTCTGCCATCCTTGCAATCATGGCTTCCAACCTTGCAAATTTGTCATTGTCATCGCGTGGTAGTGAGGTTGGAGGTGATGTATTGTGATTGATTGGATTTTGAGGATGGTTGTTGTGTGCTTGTTGATTGGCTTGGAATGGGGCATTGTGTGAGTTATGGTAGGATCTATGGTTGTTTAGTTGGTGGCTGGGGTTGTTGTATTGGTTAGAGTTGTATGGTTTGTGGTCTTGGGCTTGGTTTTGCTGGGTTCCCCACCCAAAATTTTGGTGGTTCTTCCAACTTGGATTGTAGGTTTTAGCATTGGGATCATATGGTTGTCTAGGTGGATTGTTCACATAGTTGGCCTGCTCCCAATCATATTCAGCTTCTGGGCTAACTCCTTCTTGCACTGGTTCTTGAGTGCTGATTGCTGAGACCTGATTCTTCTCCATTTGCTTAGTGAGAACTGCAAGTTGAGCTGTGATTACCTTGTTTTGAGCCAGTAGAGCATCCATCTGGTTGAGCTCCATCACCCCCATCCTTGGGTTCTTATCAGATGCATAGAAGTACTCATTGTTGGCCACAATTTCTATGATGTCTATGGTCTCTTCAATTGTCTTCTTGGTGTTTAAGGAACCTCTTGAAGAGTGATCTAAGGCCTTCTTTGCCTCTTGAGACAATCCTTCATAGAAAATGTGCAACTGCACCCACTCATTAAACATGTCCGAAGGGCATCTCCATGTTAGCTCTTTATATCTCTTCCAAGCTTCATAAAGAGTCTCCCCATCTTGTTGTCTGAAGGTTTGTACTTCAGTCCTCAACTTGATAACTCTTTGGGGAAGGTAGAATTTAGCCAAGAACTTATTCACCACTTCTTCCCAAGTTGTCAAACTCTCCTTTGGGAAGGATTCAAGTCACTTAGATGCTTTGTCCCTAAGAGAGAAGGGGAACGAAAGCAGTCTATAAGTGTCAGAGTGAACGCCATTAGATTTCACTGTATTGCAGATTCTCAGGAAGGTAGTTAGATGTTGGTTTGGATCTTCTTGAGCATTTCCTCCAAATGAGCAGCTATTCTGAACAAGAGTGATTAGCTGTGGTTTGAGATCAAAGTTGTTGGCATGTGTGGTGGGTTTCAAGATGCTGCTCCTACAATTCCCAGGATTGATAAAAGAGCCTAGTACTCTTCTTTCTTGTGAGGGAGCATGGTTGCCAACAACCTCCTCTTGATGGTTGTGTGCTTCACCCTCTATGTTTTGGGTTGGATTCTCTTCTTCTTCTTCACCCACTACCCTTTTTCCTCTTGCCACTGCCTCTCTTTTTAATCTTAGAAATGTTCTTTCAGGTTCAGAATCGTAGGAGGTTACAGCTCCTCTCCTCCCTATCAAACACAACACACAAAATCCAAAGCAAAGATGAACACCCTCTTGGTAGAAGGGTGGGTAAGTCAAAATTGGTTGATGCAAAGCATCAAATAGTTAGTGTGCCTCTATTATAATGGCAATATATACAATGAACAATTGAAAATTCAAGTGCTAGAAGAAATAAGGAAAATAAAGAACTGAAATTAAAGTGCTTAATGAAGTAAAGAAAATGCTTAATCTAGACACCCATCAACTTAATCATTGTCAATTCAGAATCAATCCCCGGCAATGGCACCATAAACTTGATGACTGGAAAATTACTGTATCTCTACAATAACTCCTTCGGCAAGTATACCAGATTATTGTCAAGTAAAAACTCATTGAGAGTGAGGTGGATCCCACATGGATTGATTGATTGAACAACTTTAGTTAGTAGGGTATTTAGTTAAGCTAATCAAGAGTAAGTGTTGAGTAAGTGTTAGCAGTCGACGCTGTCCAATTCTGAACCTTCCCGGTAACCCTAGCCAGCCCGGCTATCAAGTGGTTCAATGCACTCTCGAACGACTTGATATCATGCTTTGAAGATGTCTCCTAGAAATTCCTGGTGTAATTCACCACACGTATAGCTAAGGCAAAGCATCCGATCAGCCTGCTAGGCATAACACAACACAAAGAAGAGACCACCAGAAAGTACTTAGACATATTCAACAGCGAGTGCCTAACCATCAATGGTCTAACTGACTCAGTAGCTAGCCTATGCTTAACTAACGGGCGCAAGAATGAGGACTTCAGGAAGCACCTCACAACTAAACCAGTCTGCACAATGCATGAAATCCAGAATATGGCAAGGAAGTACATAAATGACGAAGAAATGAGCCAAGTTGTGGTGACCAATAAACGGCACCACAACAATACGGCACCACGAACTAACCCCCACTAAAAGAACAGAATAGAGATCATCTGAGACTTTCCATCCACAATCAAACACTAAGGGTGGGAAAATTCACCAATTACACCCCCAAAATTTACCATCATATAGAAGAAACGAGCTTGCTTCCGAAGGCTAGACAACTAAAATAACACATAGGTGGCAACAAAAGTCTATTCTGTGATTATCATAGAGGATACAGGCATAGGATCCAAGATTGTTTCGACCTTAAGGACGCACTCAAACAAGCCATCCGAGACGGAAAACTTTCCGAGTTCACCAAAGTCATTCGAGAGCCCCAGAGAATGGAAAGAGAAAAATCCCTAGAACACGAAGGGCGGAACCGAAGAGGTGTAAAAATAGTCCGTCGAGAAAGCCGAGAGGCCGATCCAAATATAGTAGTAAACATCATCACAGGAAAGAACACTCCTGAGAAATCCAAGTCAGCATTGAAAAAGAACCTCCGAGTATTAGCCATCAAAGACAAACAAAGAGGTCACCCTACCACAACAACCATGACATTCTCATCCGACGACTGCCAGAACGGGATGGCTGAGGAAGACACCCTTTTCGTCATGTTGGCAAGAGTTGGAACGGGTATAGTTAAACGGATATTAGTAGACATAGGCACAGACTTAAACATCCTCTTCAGAGGGGCCTTTGACAAACTCAGCCTTCGAAACGAGGACTAGTGATGACTGGAAAATTACTGTATCTCTATAATAACTCCTTCGGCAAGTATACCGGATTATCGTCAAGTAAAAACTCACTGAGAGTGAGGTCGATCCCACAGGGATTGATTGGTTGAACAACTTTAGTTAGCAGAGTATTTAGTTAAGCTAATCAAGAGTAAGTGTTGAGTCCAAAAATTAAATGACAGAATTATAAATGACTTGAAGATAAATAAAGCAGTAAAGTGCTAGAATGTAAAGAGCATAAAGATAAATTGCTAGAAGGTAAATGACAGAAATGTAAATGACTGAATTGTAAAGGGAATGGGTTGCTTGGCAGATATTAAATAAAGCTATAAAGAATATGAAAGATAAGAATGGGGAAGATTCATTGGGGTTAGGAGATGTTGCTTTTTCCAGATTAATTTCAGATCATCTCATCTTCAATCATGCAACTCATTGACCTCTTGGCAATCATGACTGATTCAATCCCAATTCCTTGGTAATTCAATCTCTCAAATCTCTATAATCAGCAAATTCCTTGTTCTAATTGCTCATGAAGAGAGGTAAGCTTGGTCCCTAATTTTACCACACATCCTCATAGATCCAAGTAATTGGGCAGATTTAATGTCACCATATCCAATCCCAAAACCCAGATCTACTCAATGTGAGAAGGGATTTCAAGCATGATTTCATATTTTCTCTTCCAAGGTTTCCATGAAACCCAAGTTGCATTCAATCTCTTTTCCAAGATAATTGAATGCTAAGCATGAAGAACGAAATTCCTTTTAGCAAATCAAAGAGAAATGAAGAGAAGAAGAAATTGACTAGCATTAATCCATCAAGTACAACAGAGCTCCCTCCCCCAATGAGAGGGAGTTTAGCTACTCATAGCTTAGAGAGAGTACAAGAGATAGAAGAAGATGAAAGTAAAAGTAAAGTGAAGTAAGTTCCAAGCCCCCCTTTCAGTACTCTTCAAGGGGTATTTATACAACTCCTATTACTAGAAATGAAAAATTACAAAAAGAAAAGAAAATTACAATTGAAAACTAAAGGATATAACCATTCATTAGAGGTATGTGAGTGGCGTGCTACGCCCAAAACTCAAGTGGCACGCCCATGATGTGAGTTGACTTGGCGTGCCATGCCCAAGTCTCAAGTGTCATGCCCCATGGTGCAGCCTTCCATCTTCTTCTCTGGCAATTTGAACTGGCATGCCACGCCAAGACCTGGCGTGCCATGCCCACATAAAAACCTTCAATTTTCTTCTCTGGAGGGTTGTCCTGGCGTGCCACGCACAGGTTTGGAGTGCCACATCCGCTTGTTGGTGCATAAACATTCCTTTTTGGTCCAGTGAGCTGGCATGCCACGCCCCATACACTAAGTGGCATGCCCATTGATAGTTGGCTTGGCGTGCCACGCCCAAAGTCTCAAGTGGCACGCCTTTGATGAGGTCTTAACCCTTCTATTCTGGGAATTTGTACTGGTGTGCCATGCCCTTGTTGGAGGCTTCGTTCTCCCTTTTTGGTTAAGTGAACTGGCGTGCCACGCTCAAGACTCAAGTGACACGCCCATGATGGTGGTGTGGGCTTACAAACTTGGCATGCCACGCCCCTAGTACCAAGTGGCATGCCCATTGAAGTTGCTCCTTCCCTTCTCCTCTGGACCATTGTACTGGCATGCCACGCCTTCGACCTGACATACCACGCCCAGCTTGGGAGATAGAATCGGCGTGGCACGCCCAGCTTGGTGTGCCACGCCCTTGATAACTCTTCAAAGAACCCTTCCTAGAAAATGATTACTGGCGTGCCACGCCCTTTGGTGATCTTGAAGAACCCTCTTTCTGGAAAATATGCTTGGCGTGCCACGCCCAACAGTGGCGTGCCACGCCCATAGTGAAGCTTAGCCATCCTTCTTCTGGAGAATAGAGCTGGCGTGCCACGCGCATTATTGAGCTTGGAGTTCCCTCTCTGGACATCATAACTAGCGTGCCACGCCCAGCAATGGCATGCCACGCCCACGATAAATCTTCAACATCCTTCCATGAAAAAGATAACTAGCGTGCCACGCCTGGCCTTGGCATGCCACGCCCATTGTAGTTCATCAAGGATCCTCTTCTGGAAATTATAATTGGCGTGCCAAGACTGGCCTTGGTGTGCCATGCCCATAGTAATCCTTCAAGTTTCCTTCCTAAAGATAATAGCTGGTGTGCGACGCCCAGTCAAGGATAGTGGCGTTTGCTTGAAGTGGCATGCCCAGCACACGCCCCCAGCACCTTTGCTTGCTTTCTTCCTCTTTTGTTGCTTTTTTCACCTGAAATCCAAGCAAGACTCATTTCAAAGAAATGTCCCGTAAATTCATTATATAGTTCTTGTGAATGCATCAATTGAATGAGAATTCATCACTTCTATAGTCCTTTTAGATGAGAGAAAGAGGTAGATGATACAAGTAATCAACTTGCAGAACCATCTTATCGAGGTAACTCGACTTAGGGACAACTTCATTAAACTGGATGATTTTGTTGTGCTCCCAAACACTACCGGAACTGGCAGCCAGAAGAAAACCGTGCTTTTGAAGTTCATAGTCTTAAAAGACTCCACAACCTACAATATCATCCTCGGAAGAAAAACCATCAACGACCTCTTCGCTGCCATATTCATCAAATTCTTAGTAATGAAATACCAGGCAGAAGATGAAACCATCGGAACTATCCATGGTGACCGGCAAGTTATAGTAGAATGCAACAACGCAAGCTTGGCACTCTGGAAACAGTCTTGCAACATGGTAGGAATCTTCCTCGCGGACCTAGACGCACGGCAAGATGGCCCGCTGAGACCAGAACCGAAGGAGGACCTAGAGAAACTACAAACCGGGCACTCCACTAAGAAGTCACCTACATTAACCGAAACCTTTCCTTTGACTTGAAAAGGCAACTCATAGAATTGTTAAAGGAGAACAAAGACCTGTTCGCTTTTACTCTCTCCGACATGCCGAAAATAGATCCAATAGTAATATACCATCGGCTGGCCGTGGACCCTAAAGCCAAACCGATAATTCAAAGAAGGAGAAAGATGTTCTTGACTGGGCAAACAAAGTACGAAAACAAGTCAAAAGCCTGCTCGAAGCCAATTTCATTTGGGAACTATCCTACGCCACTTGGCAAGCAAATGTCATACCAGTCAAAAAATCAAACAGCAAGTGGTGAATGTGCGTCGATTACATGGATGGACTTGGAATAAAGCTTGTCCAATAAACACCTTTCCCTTGCCCAACAACGATGGCCTAGTGGATGCCGCCTCGGGACACTAATACCTCAGCTTCATGGATGCATACTTCGGCTACAACCAGATACCCATGCACAAACCAGATGAGGAAAAAACAACGTTCATTACCCCCGAGGGAAGATACTGCTAGACGGTCATGCTGTTCGGTCTAAAAAATGCGGGCACTACATACCAGAGACTCGTAACGAAGGTCTTCAAGGACCTCTCAAGAACGAAAGTAGAAGTCTACATAGATGACGACATGTTAGCCAAGATGGAAATCAGTAACAAGCTCATTGATGGAGGGCGATTGTCGGTCTAGAATTTATAAATGAGAATTACGTTGCAAGTATAGTTCCAATCGGACAACTAGCTCTCAATCAAAGTTTAATTTGGTTGTCACAAGTTCAACCTAATAAAAATTAACCGAGAGTATTGCTCCCGGGTCGTCCTCAAAAGAATGGACAATAGTGTGTATTGTAAGAATCGGAGTTTTTCCTGTAAAACCGTTTTAATAAAATAATAATTTTTTAAGTGCTCGGAGTAGATTCAAAATTTAGAAGTTTTAATTTGAAAATTTAAAGGTGAAATTTGATTTCAATGAATTTTTCTGAATTGAAAAATGTATCTTTTTCAAAAAGTTTTTATAAAAATGCGTACTAGTGCTTAAGCCATCCGCTCTAGTATGTTCAGTACTGCATATTTTGGAAAATTAAATTTATTGTTTTGAAAAGACAAAAATAATTTAGAATAAAAAACCGGGCACTAATCTTAAAGGTTTTGGCCCAAAGTGGGTCAAACAGACCTAAAACACTAACGGGTTGGACTGGGCCCAAACTGGGACCAAGACCCAACATATATAAGTGAGTTAATAAGCCAAATCAGCTCATTCTCACCCACAAAGAAGTGAGGCATGCTGGTTTGAGAAGAGAGGGAGAAGAAGGCTTGGCACTATTCACCTCCATCTTCCTCAAGTCATATCTTGAGCTACGGAGCTCCGATTGACGAGCCGTTTGCGGCCATGCAAAGCTCTCGTCAAGCTCTTCAATTCTAGCTAGGCATTGTTGGTAAGACATCGAAACTCCAGCTCCAGTTTCCTGCCCTAGCTCTCGTGCATTTTTTAGTTCTTGTTCTTGAGTAGATTTTTGTGTTTTGTTTGTTTAAGGGTGATCTAGCATTGAAATATTGTTGAGTTTTCCCCCTAACCTCGTTGGGTAAGGTAAGGTTTCACTAAACCCTTGTGTTTAGTCATTTTGTGTATCTTAGGTTTTGATTTTGATATATATATATATATATATATATGATGTTAGTTTGAGCTTTGGTGGCTTGTTGGTGAGTTGAAAGCTTGTTGGATTCTAATCTTGGTGCGGTGTGCATTTTGGGGATCAGCCAAGGTATGGTTTGGGTCTCCTCTATGTAATATGTAATATCTCTGGAAACTTAGGCTAGTTGGCCTTAGGATATGATTGAATTGATGATATTTGATGATGTTTGGGATGTTGATAAGGGGTATGAGGGTTGTTGGTGTTAATGATATATTATGATGTTGGTTGATGTTGATGACTATATATATTGATTGTGGTAATATGAATATTGATAATGATTGCTAATGTTGAGATTAATTGATGAGGAGTATGAATATTGATGTTGATGACAATTGGTGAAGGATGTGAGTTTTATGAGGATAATTGGAGGAATAAAGATTATGATGGATTTGGTTAATGTTAGATATTGTTTGGTGATGATTATTGGAATTGATGAGGATTTGTATTGGTTGTTGATGTTGTTGTTGGTTGATGATGATTATGAGTGTGAATTTATGATTGAATTGGAAATTATGGATTGGTAGTGATATATGGTATAATGGTTGAGTGATTTAGGTGTGAAATTGAGGAGAATGATATGAAATGGTAAGATATTATGTGTGGTCGTGTTTTATGATAATTGAGCGGGCTTTGATTTGGTTCTGAATTGAGAGTTGGTTGAAATTGAGGTTTAGAGATTTTTGGTGAACTGATAGATCATATCTTGAGCTATGGTTTTTGAAATTGAATGATTTTTCTATCAAATTAAAGATAATTTAAAGAGCTTTAAAACGGTATAGATTTTGTAGAAATCAGAATTTTGTAGAGAAAGATCTGATCATTGGAAGGTGGTGCTAGAAATATAAATTCTGTGATGTTGCAGAATTTGTGATTTCTGGTTTGTGTGAGCACGCACATTGCTGTGCGCGTGCTCTGAACAGTGGCTACGCTTTGACTTGTGTGTACGCACATCCTTGTGTGCACGCACACTCTGTAAAATTTTGAAACCGTGCGTACGCACACTCTCGTGCGCACGCACACACAGGGAGATGCCTACTGTTGGGGCGCTAGCACACTCTGGTGCGCACGCTCACCTTACGAATTTTGCAAGTTGTGCGTACGCACAGCCTTGTGTGAACACACACGCTGGAAGGTTCATTCTATTGAGGGCGTTCGCACGCATCATGCGTATGAGCAGAATGAAAATCTTTACTTACTGTGCGTACGCACACCTCTATGTGTCCACACACTTCTTGAAAATCCTCCTGGGCTTACGTACGCACAACTCTATGCGTACGCACACTGCCCTGTTCTTCAAAGAAAACCTTGTTTTAACTATTTTACCTTCCCGACAAGCTTGCAAACTTTCGTAACGCTTAGTTAGGATGTATTAACTTGTTTTTAGGCTTTGGAACATAGAGACTACCCCAAGTTAGTTTAACTAGATATTTTCTGGTAATAAGTTAGAAGACAAAGGTTTAGGTTACTGGTGTATGTGGGGATGGACTAGTTGGGTATCTGACGGCGTGCTATATTAATGATGAACTTGTGATATTAAGGATGGATGATGAGTTTAAGACTTGGAAATGAATGATTATGGTTAATAGAATGAGTATGAGCGGAAGTGTGCTACGAGCAGTGGCCTTTGAGATTGAATATGTGATTACGATATGCATTGTTCTCCGTCGTAGGGGCTGTGGTAGTCTCCCGCCTATGTTCGGATGTGAGGCTTGAAGCTAGGCTTCTCATTCATATTTATCGCTCAAGAGGAAGGTGGTAGGGCACTATCCCTCGGAATGTTTCTCTCTAAAAGGAGAAGGTGGTAGGGCACTCATCCCTCAGAACTATTCCTCCTGAGCATGCGTTTTCTCTCTGGTTACAAGGTGGTAGGGCACTATCCCTCGGAATCATGCGGCATCTAGAGGAAAGTGGTAGGGCACTCTCCCTCAGAACGTTTCCCTCTGAAAGGAGAAGGTGGTAGGGCACTCATCCCTCGGAATTATTCCTCCTGAGTATGTGCAACAGAGAGACTAATTCGGAAGTTGCTGTCCGGATTTTGTGTCAGGTTTGGCACTATAACTAATATGTGATATCACATCCAATAGGATATGCATTCATCATGTGCATCTCTTATATGCATGTCTGCTTTGACTACTTGTGTTTTTCCTAAATGTATAACATGCCTACTTGCTATATTTGAATATTAACTGTGTATTACTTGTTTGCATTATCTGTGATTGTCTGGCACTGAGAAGGTTGGATAGGCGGTGGTGATGGGATCGCACAGAGGGTAGGTTGGTGAAGGATGTGGGACAGCGGTGGCTAGTTTTAGTTAGAAATCCCCTAACTTTAGATATCCTTGCTTATTGTTTACGGTTTAAGTTATTTATTTCGTTGAGCTTGAATATCTGTTTGGTATGAAGCTCTAGGATTGCCTCTGGTGTCCCAGGGTCTTACATCTTACATTACTGGGTATGGTTACATTACTGAGAACCTCCGATTCTCATTCCATACTTTGTTGTTATTTTTCAGATGTAGGTCGCACCCACCTCAGTGAGTTGCTTGATGGTAGCAGAGCGGAGGACCTTATTATATTTTGTTGTCATTTTGGTTATTTTTACTAGTTCTCTCACTTCTGTATTTATATTTGCCTTAGAGGCTTACTTTGAGAGATATATTTTATATATGCTGTTGTAACCTTCAAAACTCCGTATGTCTACATATTGACTAGTCGGCCTAAACTCCACGGGCTGAGGCTAGTTCTTTATGACTATTATACTCTCTTATATACTTATATCTTGTTGTTTTGTTTTTGTATCTTGTCTTTTTCGCTTGTAGTTATCATGTGAACGCTTTGCGCTTTTGATACTCTATTTTTGAAACTTATTTTCTTCATCGGGCTTCTAGAGTTATTATTCCTTTCTATATATACTTATGTATAAGCCTTAGGATTGCCGTGACCTCTGATTAACCTTTGCTTTACGGCATAAGGTAAAGCTTAGGGTAATTAGGGTGTTACATGTATCAAAGTTGGGTAGAAATCCAGGGTTGAAAGCCATAAGCATGAATTTAAATTAGCAAATCTTAACATGCAAGAAACTTAAATCGCAAGAAACTAAATCAAGACAATTAAAGCAATATCCAAGTAAATGGCAATCTAACAAGACAATATATTAATCTAGTTATATTCTAGAACAAATTAAACAACTAAAACTAACTAAATCAAGAATTGAATGATTAGAATTTGGGTTTTCAAATATGAATTACAAAAGAACTCTTAGCTAAGGCATAGGAATTGAAATCACCATCATTGTCTAACAACCATATATTGACAATTATGAGGGACCAATCCCATCAAGACTACTTCTATGCTTGAAGTACGTCAAATAGGCTTGATCAACATCAATCCATAAGTCCCAACCTAGCTACTAATTAACTTAGTAGTAGACTAGTGTTAATGAATATTAAATTGACCAATAAGGGTTCCCAAATCATCAATCTAATTAGACCTAATGACTCAAGGTCACTTAATTCCCTTAGCCTAGGCCAAGAGTGTAGGAAACTACTCCATAACTAGTGAAAATAATTCATCAAACACTTGATGTGAAATAGTCAAAGACATAGCTAAATTGTAAAATTAAATAAAAATTAAAGCTACCAACTAATAATTATCAACACTCAGGAGAATTCAAAATTAACAAGGTTAACAAAATGAGAAATAGGAGAAAACTAAGGAGAAGAACATAATACTAGCAAAAGAATTAAACAAAATCAGAACTAGAGAAACTAAAATTAAAACATTAAAACAAGAATTAACAAGCTCCAATTTAGAAATTAAAGTAAAAGTCAATCAAAGAGTACCAAAACCTAGAGAGAAGTAGGTGCTTCTCTCTCTAGAAGAACTAAGAACCAAAATTAGCTAAATTAAGTCCTAATGTGTGTATTCTTGGTTGCCTTCCTTCCCCCTTCAATTCTTGGCCTTTCTCCCTTCAGAAATAGCTTGATTTGGGCCCAAGAAAGGTCCAGAAATTGCTGGCACGTGCAATTCTAATGAGATCACGCGCTGCATGTCACGCGTACGCGGAATCCATGCATACGCGTCAGTCAAACTTTGCAAATGTCACGCGTACACACAAGCCACGCATACATGTGAGAACCAGCTTCTCAAAACTTATATTCTCCATCAAATGGTAATAGCAGAGGATTAAAGATTAGCATTTTTTCTGGTCTAAGAAGCATGTTTTAAACTATAAGACACAATTAGGAAAAAATCATAAAAGCATGCAATATATATGAATAAGTGTGAAAAGAATTGATCAAACTTATCAAATTCAACACAAGATAAACCCTAAAATTGGGATTTATCAACCTCCCCACACTTAAATACTAGCATGTCCTCATGCTAAGTATTAGAAGACCAAAGAATATAGGGAATGGTAAGACTTATGGAATGCAACCTATCTATATGGATGCAACTAATGTACCCAATGCAAATACTTCTACTCACTTGGTTAGAGTAAATCAATCTCCAAGAACATATATGAACACATGGGGCTAAAATATTACGATGATCAATAAATTCCACTAATTCAAATTTCAAAATAAAGTATGAATAAACTTGCAATGAAAGCTTGTGAAAGCGGGAAACATAGGATTGAGTATTGAACCCTTACTGGAAGTGTTTGCACTCTAATCTCTCTAGTGTTTGAGGGTTGATATTCTCAAGTCTCTTCTAATCTTACTTTCTAAGACTTGCACTTCTTCTACCAATCAACATGTATTCAATGCATGGATACACATATCAAGAGGTCTTTTCAAGGGTTGTAATGGGATTAGGGTTAAGGTAGAATTGTATTTGGTCAAGTGAACTAGAATTTGAATCTTTGATTAACCTAAACTTCCCACCTAACCTAAGACAATCCATGTAACTATAATACAAAGCCTAACTAGTCATTATTTACCTTTTTCTAGATACTCATGCATCCCATTTTTTTAAGCACAACACATATGCATTGTTATCACTACTTTACTTTGGGACAATTTGTCCCCTTTTTATTGCTTTCTTTTTCTCTTTTTCTTCTTCTTTTCTTTCTTTTATTTTTCTTTTATTTTTTTATTTTTTTGTATATAATATATACACAAGACATTAATGCATATGGTTTAACTATTTAATGCATGAATATGTATCCAATTTTTCCAAAGTATTAAACAAGAATCATAAAATACCTAATTCACCCAACTAATGTTTCCAATTCCAATTTTTCTACACTTAATTCATGCACATTCTCACTCGTCTAAGTTAACCAAAGATTCAAATTAAGGACATTTATTGTTTTTCACTTAGAGTTAGTGATGTGCTATTATAAAGAACAAAAAGAGTTAAATAGGCTCAACATTGGTTTACAAGGGTTGATAAAAGGGTAAGGCCAATTTGGGTATGTGAGCTTCAATGAAACAAAGGCATCAATTATATAAATACATTCATACATTAAACAATGGATATATAGAATCAAGCAAGACAATGATTACAATCTTAGAGAGAACAACACACACCAAACAAAATATTGGTTGAAAAGATGCAACCAATCAACTAGGCTCAAAATCTCACTAGGTTTATGTGTTCTAGCTCTAAAAACATGTTCTAAAATTAATTTCTTCAAGAAAGTTCAACAAAAATTTATCTCCAATTAGTGGAATGCCCTAAAATTATTTTCTTGGAAAAGAAATTATTACTTCAACCAATTAGTCCTAGTAAGAAGTGGTTGGATGAAAAATAATTCATCTAATTCATATGCATCCAATCACTCAACAAAGATAGGTAAAATATGTACAAAGCTCTAGAGATATTTACAAACAACTATCATGAACAAAGTACTTAAAGATGAATTCTAGACACTTAAATGCAAAAAACTAACTACAAAATGTAAATTATCCTAACCAATAAAAGAAAATCATCTAGGTGTTGGAGAGGGGAGTTATTACTTACGAAAGTTGGTCACCGACCTCCTCACACTTAGACATTGGCACGGTCTCCCGTGCCATCTGTGATGAGAAAAAGGGTTCAGAATCGCCACTTCCAATAGCCTTAGGATGGTGTGATAGGAGCGCCTCCATGTCCACCTCTTGATTGCTTTCTTCGCCAAGATCCGAAGTGGACTCCAGAGTGTTGGGCTCCTCCAAGGGTGAGTTGGCACAATTGATGAGCTTCTTTAAATATTCATAGCGTCGCTTGTTACGATGCTCACTCTGCTCGATCTTCCGGCCTTGCCGGTCTATCTTCTCGGTGAGCTCAATCAACAAATGGTGGATAGACGGCTGTGGTGCATGCGGTGATGTTGATGGTAGAGACGATGGTTTGGCAATATCTAAATGTGGGTCTTTATCCTTGCTCTTGGTTACAAATTGAGGCTTAATACATTTCCTACGCGGAACAAATTCTTCGCCCGTTTAGGAAGTGGTGGATTGACGGTTGGCTTGGGAGCTCGCACTTTGCTAGGTGCTTTCTGAGTTGTCGCTTTGGGAGGTGTCTTCTCAGAAGCTTTTTCCTGTCCTTTCTTGGTGGCCATCCTGAAAAGGAGGAGAAAGATGAAACATTAAGCTTAGAGAGAAAGACACCAAAATTAAGAAAGTGCAAGCGAGAAATAATGCCAAACAAGAGTAAGGGGTCTCAAGTACATGGTAGCTATAACATGTAAGTGAGAAATTCACAAAAGCATTAAGGAATATCACTAGCACTTGATGCAAGAGTGAAAGAAGTACATAAGTATAAAGTATGAAAAAAGTAATCTCAAGCATCAATGTCAACAATGATGAACACATGCAAGATTAGTTAGGACATGAGAAAAGTACGATCTCAAACTAACTCCAAGACAGTGAAGCACAAAAAATGGAGAATATGGAGTTAGAGAGGATTAAACCACTAATTCTTGTATGATGTTACAAGGATAGCAAGCTATAAACAATAAAATTTGATCATAAAAAAGAGTAGAAAATCGGATCAATGCACAAGGATGCAAGTGTTATGAAAAAGAAGCAATGAGTTGAAAGAATAAGACCAAAAATGAAGCAAAGTCTCATTGGTTCTTTTTCACAAACACTTGGTGTGCATGTTATGACAACAAGCAACTTGACATAACCAAGTGTATAGTGCACCCAAAATGACATGCTAAATACCATAGCATCACCAAACAATAGAAAAAATTCAAGAGGCACCAAAACAATCCACTAAATCCACAAAAATTGAATTTGAAAATCCAACACCAATGTAAGAATAGCAAGCCTAGGAAAAAGAAATAAGAAAGCTACAAAGAACAAAAGAAATATGCAACTAATAACAATTAAGTATTCAAATATAACAATCAAAAGAAAATTAGAGAGTAAAAGAGATTGAGAAATGAGACCTTGAAAAGAGGAAGAAGAAGATGGGGAGAATTGCAAGTGAGAATAGGAGGAGAAGAATGAGGAGAGGGGAGAGAAGAGAGGAGGTGAGACCGCTGGTAGTGGTGGCGCCAGTGGTGGAAGCGCCGGTAATGGAAGGAAGGAAGGAAGAAAAAGAAAGAAAGAAACAAACAAAGGTGTGGGAGGGAAAGAAACAGGGTATCGCACCCTGCAGGTGAGGGCGCGAAGGCAACGCGTACGCGTGGGTCACGCGAACGCGGATCATGGAAAAATAGGAGGTGACGTGTACGAGTCAGTCACGCATACGCGTGATGTGTAGTCGTGCCCATTGCACAGTACCCACATCGTCCTGGCACAACTCTATGTCCAGGCCATGCGGTAGCACAGTTCCATCATGGCAAACGCATTATCAAAGTTGACGGTGCGACGCGTACGTATGCGTGACTGGTGCTCGTGCTCATTGCATAGTACCTGCGTGGTCCTAGTACAACTCTTTATCCAGGCCATGCGGTGGCATAGTCCACACACAATTGATGCATGGTCAAATTTTGGGGTCACGCGTACGCATAGGTCACGGGTACGCGGGACATTCTCTCTCTTTTTTTTTAGAACATAAAGTAAAGCAAGTATAGCACAATTTTGACATCTATGCAAGCAAAATTGCACAAAAACACCTAGAATTCAATGGTACTAACCAAAATAGCCAAAATAACCAAGCTAACAACAATGAAAGCCTCATAAAACAATCATAATTCAAGCACATCTAAACAAACTCAAGAAATTCAATCAAAGAGTTAAAAACTAGGTGAAAGAAGCTATACACAAGGAAAATCATACTATGGAGGGGTGTCTCCCACCGATCACTTTTCTTTAACGTCCTTATGTTGGACGGTCATGAGCTTATGTTTATCTCCTTGGGACATCCTCAAGAATGTCCATCTTATCCTTCTTGTTCCCCTTGGTAAGAGTGTCCTTCAATGGAAGATACTTCCACTTGTCAATTGAACCATGATTGGGTGCCTTGTTTTCTTGATAACATGGAAGTTGTGGATCATTTTCCTCTTCTTTGCCAAGTCCTCTTATACTCAAGCCTTTACTAACATTTATCTCATCATCACTTCCAAAGTGAACTTCAACTATATCATCTTTAACGATGTCACAACCAAAAATAGAATGCACCTCTAGTGGTTGCCTCATGAATTCCTCCAATTTAAACTTTACAACTTTTCCTTTGGCTTCAAACGAATAGACCCCAGAAAATACGTCCAGTTTAAACTAGGATGTCTTTAAGAATGGTCTCCCAAGTAAGATAGAAGATGGTTTATCCGAGTCAATGGGAGGTGTCTCTAGGATATGGAATCCAATGGAAAAATTAAGTCTTGAATTCTCACCAACACATTCTCGGCAATGCCTACAACCAAAATTATACTTTTATCGGCTAGCACGAATCTAGCTCCGGATCGCTTCAAAGGTGCAAGGTTCAACTTCTCATAAACCGAGAGTGGCATGATACTCACACACGACTCTAAGTCACACATGAAATCCATAAGTTGAATTCCACCAATCATACAAGATACCATGCAAGGATTGGGATCACTGTATTTTTCAGGAAAGTCTCCCATCACAGAAGAAACAGAATTACCTACTAGATTCATTCCTAACCCACCAATCTTCTCTTTGTGAGTGCACACATCCTTAAAAAATTTAGCATGCTTTGGAACTTGATGTATAGCGTCAATGAGTAGAATAGCTATCTCGACATTCTTGAAAATTTGCACCATATTAGGATCAAGCTCCTCATGCTTCTTGGCCTTCTTGGTTACCGTCAGGAAAGGTATAGGAATTTGTTCCTATAAGTTGTTCTTCTTTTTTGGTTTCTTGGCTTTCAATTGTTCTTCTTCTTCCTTTGCAACTTCCTCCTTTTCATCTTCATTTAACTCCACTATTTCATTAACTTCTACATTAGGAACATCGTCTATCAAAATGATAGGCTTAGGCTCAACTTCTTTAAGTGTTGCACCGCTCCTCAAGGTAATTGCATTGATACTACCCTTTGGATTTGGGAGGGGTTGAGAAGGAAGGCTAGAAGAGCTAGAAGCTTGGGAGGTATGAGTAGAAGGAGGCAAGGGCATTCTAGAGAGCATATTGGCTATTTGGTTTGTCAAATTCCCAACTTGGGTGCTGTTCATACCCTGGGTCGAGCTATGCGACCCGGGCTGATTGAAGACAAAAGTGACTAACCTCTTTAGGTTGGGTTGCCCCGACCTCTCCTTTAAAGAGTTCGGCCAAATCGCCAGAGGAGCCCAAAGCAAGCCCAAACGAAGGAACACAGCCCAATCTAAAGGTAGCCAAAGCCTAGAAAGATAAAGGTGGTTCCCCTTAAAGATAAGATGACTTCACACAAAGATAAGATAAGATAAACTAACTTATCTTGAAGAAAGGTCACTCTCCGCTACTATAAATACACTGTAGCACCCAGGTATAACTCATACTCTAATTCTACAAAAAACTTGCTTAAAGCCCATGCTAACTTAAGCATCGGAGTCTCTTGCAGGTACCACGCCCCTCCGGTGAGCAAGGAATCAGCAGCACCACGAGATCCAACAAGTCGGATACGACAGCTCCGGCCACCACAACAGATCTCATCCGAGATCGACCTTCAGTTTCAGGTAACCTTCGGAACAGGTGCTAAGGGTCCTATTGTTCTCTTCATTTTTCTCTATAATAGACTGAAGCCTCTCTTGCTCTTGGAAGAATGGATGGAAATCATCCTTATTAGGTGGTTGATTTATGGAAGAAGAAGAAGGTTGGTTGGTAAGGGCTTGTTGTCTTTGATGGTGTGGTTGGTATCTTTGATTGTTGGGTTGGCCCTGGTGATTTTGGTTGCCTTGGTAAGAGTTGTTGCTAAATGGTGGTTGAGAAGAGGATTGGTAATTGTGTTGGTATTGAGAAGGAGGGTTGGATGGCCCTTAATTCTACCTTTGATTGTAGTTATTCCCTTGAGAGTTATTCTGCCACCCTTAGTTATAATTATTGCCATGAGAGTAATTGCCTTGATTTTGAGGGTAGTATGAAGAACGGTTGTTGTAAGGGTTAGCTACCACAAGAGTATAATCTCCTTGAATTTGAGGACATTGATTGGTGTAGTCTGAAGTGCAAGAATACACACCACACACCCTTGGAGGTCCCTCAATTTGTAGGATTTGAGGTGAGCTTGAATGGCTTGGATGGATGAAGATAATTTTTGGGATGAATTTCCTTGAGAAGAGTAGCCATCTCCCCAAGTACCTTGGTCAACACCGAATCAGAATAAGACACTTCTGTCACACTCTTTGGAGGGTTGTTTCTCACTCTAGCATTTTGAGTAGTTTCGGCAACATCATTGATCAATCTCCATGCTTCATCTGCCGTCTTATATTTAATAAGAGAGCCACCACTAGATACATCAAGGAGCCTTTTGTCTTGTGCACAAAGGTCTCCACAAAAGTAACTAATAAGCAAATGGTCATCCATCCTATGATGAGGACAAGACTCTAGCAATCTCTTGAAACGAGTCTAATACTCATGAAGTGACTCTTGGTCCCTTTGCATAATGCGAGAGATTTCCTTCCGGATGTAATCAATTCTTTCTAGAGGAAAGAATTTGTCCAAGAACTCCCTTCTCAATGAATCCCAATTGGTAACCACTTCGTCAGGTTGAGAATAAAACCATTCCTTTGCTAGTCCCTCAAGAGAGAAGGGAAAAGCAAAGACCATAACTGAAATTTCGTCAGAGCCATGTCTCCTAGCAGTAGAACAAGCCACTTGGAAATCCCTCAAGTGTCTAATAGGATCTTGGCCCAGCAATCCATGATACTTAGGCAACATATTGATCAAACTATTCTTCAATTTAAAATTAGCATCTAAATTCAGATACCATAAATGTAGTGGTTGAAGAACAAGATCTGATGCTCCTTGCTCATGTAAGGTAATCATTCGAGGTTCCGCCATATGATTGTCACCTGTAGTTCTCAAGGGTATGTCAACAGTCCCAACAGAGGAATAAGATGTTTCTTTATTGCACGAAGATTCTAAATCGCTCTCGGATTGAACTAGTATTTCGGAGGGTCCCTCAAAAGAGGCCGATGCACTAGCCGTATAATCCAACCGACGTCTAGCTTGCCGAATATGAAGTAAAGTTCTTTCAAGTTCAGGATCAAATTCGGCTAAACTAGGATCCGGTTGTGACAGAGTCATTCAACTTGGAAACCATAAGCTCATGCATTAAAAAGACTTAAAATAAAAACAAACTAAAACAAGTAAACTATGTACAATATTTACATATTCACATAACCAACATTAAGAAACACATTGCAACTATTCCCCGGCAACGACGCTAAAACTTGATAGAGGGCTATCATAAGTCTAGAATTTATAAATGAGAATTGCGTTGCAAGTGTAATTCCAAACTGACAACTAGCTCTCAATCAAAGTTTAATTTGGTTATCACAAGTTCAACGCAATAAAAATTAACCGAGAGTGTAAAACCCGCAAGATTAGTAAATAATTAACCAATAAATTAATTATTATTTAAAAAAGTATAAATATGAATTTTATAGCTTAATGAGATAGAGTTAATTAAAACAATAATTTTGATACTAATTTTAAAGGATTTGGCCAGAGATTTGGCCAAACGGGCCAAACCGGGCCCAACAAGCTCACCTAATTAAATGAGCTTTAGCTCAATCTCTTTCTTCTTCATACAAAATGCTGAAGAACTCAGCCAAGGGGGAGGAGAAGTTTGTAAACCCTTGGTCTTGATTCCATCTTCCATAACTACTCGCTCTGATCTCTGATCGCCAAACCATTTACGGCCACGCGTCTGCAGCGTTGAGCTCTACAAAGCCCGATACTTAATTTGGTAAGGAAGTATCAGCTTCAATCTCAGTTTTTCCTTCCCTAATTTCCGAAAATTCTATGAATTGGATGTTGAGATTTTGGTTAAATTGATGTTCTAGGGTCAAATTAACTTGATGGATTAACGGGTGTTGTTCAATTGAGGCATGGGTGAGGTAAGGGCTCTCTAAACCTTGTGGGTTCTTGGACTATTGTGTGTTGGGTATTGAAATTTGGTATATGGATGTGGTAATGTGTATTAGGTAGTGAATATGTTCTTGTGGAACACTCTTGAAGAGATTGTAAGCTTGAATTGGGTATCTTGGTGGCTGAATTTTGTTCGAGTGACCTTGGGGCTATGTAATTTTGAGGATCGATGACCTTGAGCCTCTTTGGGCTATACGAGGAAATCAACCAAAGTATGATTTTGATTTTTCGCATATAATATATACGGTGTCGTGAAAACTTCGGCTAGACGACATAGGATAAGTTGAATTATATGTTTGATGCATGTTTAGTGACTTTGGTTAATACAATGTGTGTTGAGTTTGGTTGTGGATAAATGGGTGTTGGCTAATGATATGAATGTGGTGGATAATTGATGAGATGATAAATTGAATGAATGATAGTAATATATTAATGTTTGAATATAAGGTGGTATTGATTATGAAATCCTTGAATATGAGATTTTGTTGATTATTGAAGTTGAGCTTGATGGATTTGTAAGAGATTGTTTAAAAATTGAGGTATGATTGGTTGTGGAAGGATGTGGGGCGGTGTTGCTGTAATATGGTATGTTTTGGTGCTGTTTATAAGCATAGAAAGTTGGTTTTGAGTTGTGATTTGATGAAAATAAAGGTTTGAGGACTTTGGTGAAAATATGATTTTTCACCAAATTTCGGTGAGCCATAACTCGGCTTCTGGACCACCAAATTATTTCAAATTGTTTTATATGAAACTTGGGTCCGTGAAGTTCGCACCGTTTGAAGAATAGATGAAAAATATTTTAAAACGAAAAAGTTATGGGCGATGGAAGTTCGGTGTGCAAAACTGAAATTCTGCAGCACTTAGTATTTTTACCCACTCTGCAGAACTTGCGTATGTGACCACCTGCACGCGACATGACCAACCCTTTCGGGTTTGGTAACTCACGTACACGAGCAAGGAAAAATGCACCCACGTGTACGCATGGCCCACACGTATGCGTGACCCCCAGTTTTTAGCAAAGTGTATTTTTTTGTTTTAAAACCAAATTTCGAACCTCTAAACCTCTATTCTTACTTTCTAGGACCCTAGAATTGAGTTGTAATGATAGTGAAGGGGGTTGAACTATGAAAGGGTATTAACTTAGAAGTAGAGAAATGTTTGAAGAAATAAATTATGGTTGAGGATGTGCAAGATTGATGATGATGTATGATTAATGATAGGATTGAGAATGATAAGGTTTGAAATTATGATGTGATTAAATTGAGAGGTGAATGTTGAGATCGGCGCTGACTATGTATGGCCAGAATGGCCGAGGTGGCAAGATTTGGGTGTAATCTGGTGCACAAAATTGTGATCATCAATGGCGCCAACAACTTGGTACGCACAATTGTAATCTCAACTCTTTATCACAACTCCGCACAACTAACCAGCAAGTGCACTGGGTCGTCCAAGTAATAAACCATACGTGAGTAAGGGTCGATCCCACGAAGACTGTCGGCTTGAAGCAAGCTATGGTCATCTTGTAAATCTCAGTCAGGTGAATTCAAATGGTTATGGAGAATTGATAATTAAAATATGAATAAAACATAAAATAAAGATAGAGATACTTATGTAATTCATAGGTAGGAATTTCAGATAAGCGTATGAAGATGCTTTGTTCCTCCTAAACTTCTGCTTTCCTATTGCCTTCTTCCAATCATTCATACTCCTTTCCATGGCAAGCTTTATGTTGGCCATCACCGTTGTAAATGGCTACTTCCCGTCCTCTCAGTGAAAATGTTCCAAATGTGCTGTCACCGCACGGGTAATCATCTGTCGGTTCTCGATCATGTTGGAATAGGATCATTTGATCCTTTTGCGTCTGTCACATGCCCAACACTCGCGAGTTTGAAGCTCGTCACAGTCATCCCTTCCCAAATCCTACTCGGAATACCATAGACAAGGTTTAGACTTTTCGGACCTCAGGAATGGCCGCCAATAATTCTAGCCTATACCACGAAGGTTCTAATCTTAGATTAGAAACCCAAGAGATACACATTCAAGCTTGATTGCATGTAGAACGGAAGTGGTTGTCAGGCATGCGTTCATAGGTGAGAATGATGATGAGTGTCATGGATCATCACATTCATCAAGTTGAAGAACGAGTGTATATCTTAGGGAAGAAGTAGGCGTGAATTGAATAGAAAAACAGTAGTACTTTGCATTAATTCATGAAGAACAGCGTAGCTCCACACCTTAATCTATCGTTTGTAGAAACTCTACCATTGAAAATACATAAGAACAAGGTCTAGGAATAGCCGAATGGCCAGCCCCAAAGGTCTAAGATAGCATAAGACTAATCAAAGATTCCAAGTCTGTAAATACAATAGCAAAAGGTCCTATTTATAAAGAACTAGTAACCTAGGGTTTACAGAAATGAGTAAATGATGCAGAAATCCACTTCCGGGCCCACTTGGTGTGTGCTTGGGTTGAGTATTGAAGCTTTCACGTGTAGAGACTTTTCTTGGAGTTAAACGCCAGCTTTTGTGCCAGTTTGGGCGTTTAACTCCAGCTTTTCTGCCAGTTCTGGCGTTTTGACGCCGAATTTCTATGCTGACTTGGAACGCCAGTTTGGGCCATCAAATCTTGGGCAAAGTATGGACTATTATATAAATGTCTACCTTTTAACGCAATTGAGAGCGCGCCAATTGGGCTTCTGTAGCTCCAGAAAATCTACTTCGAGTGAAGGGAGGTCAGAATCCAACAGCATCTGCAGTCCTTTTTCAGCCTCTGAATCAGATTTTTGCTCAGGTCCCTCAATTTCAGCCAGAAAATACCTGAAATCACAGAAAAATACACAAACTCATAGTAAAGTCTAGAAATGTGATTTTTAATTAAAAACTAATAAAAATATAATAAAAGTTAACTAAAATATACTAAAAACATACTAAAAATAATGCCAAAAAGCGTATAAATCATCCGCTCATCACAACACCAAACTTAAATTGTTGCTTGTCCCCAAGCAACTGAAAATCAAATAGGATAAAAAGAATAGAATATTCAATGAATTCCAAAAACATCTATGAAGATCAGTCTTAATTAAATGAGCGGGGCTATTAGCTTTTTGCTTCTGAACAGTTTTGGCATCTCACTTTATCCTTTGAAGTTCAGAATGATTGGCATCTATAGGAACTCAGAATTTAGATAGTGTTATTGATTCTCCTAGTTCAGTATGTTGATTTTTGAACACAGCTACTTTATGAGTCTTGGCTGTGATCCTAAGCATTTTGTTTTCCAGTATTACCACCGGATACATAAATGCCACAGACACATAACTGGGCGAACCTTTTCAGATTGTGACTCAGCTTTGCTAGAGTCCCCAATTAGAGGTGTCCAGAGCTCTTAAGCACACTCTTTTTTCTTTGGACCACGATTTTAACCGCTCAGTCTCAAGTTTTCACTTGACACCTTCACGCCACAAGCACATGGTTAGGGACAACTTGGTTTAGCCGCTTAGGCCAGGATTTCATTCCTGTGGGCCCTCCTATCCACTGATGCTCAAAGCCTTGGATCCTTTTTATTTTACCCTTGCCTGTTGGTTTAAAGGGCTATTGGCTTTTTCTGCTTGCTTTTTCTTTCTCTCTTTTTTTTCGCATATATATTTTTTTCTGCAAGCTTTTCACTGCTTTTTCTTGCTTCAAGAATCATTTTTATAATTTTTCAGATTATCAATAACATTTCTCCTTTCCCATTATTCTTTCAAGAGCCAACATTTTTAGCATTCATAAATAACAAATTCAAAAAAAATATGCACTGTTCAAGCATTCATTCAGAAAGACAAAAGTATTGCCACCACATCAAAATAACTAAACTGCTTTAAAATTCGAAATTCATGTACTTCTTTTTCTTTTTCAATTAAAAATATTTTCCATTTAAGAAAGGTGATGGATTCATTTTCATAGCTTTAAGGCATAGACACTTAGACACTAGTGATCATGTAATAAAGACACAAACATAAATAAACATAAAGCATAAAAATTCGAAAAACAGAAAATAAAGAACAAGGAGATTAAAGAACGGGTCCACCTTAGTGATGGCGGCTTGTTCTTCCTCTTGAAGATCTTATGGAGTGCTTGAGCTCCTCAATATCTCTTCCTTGCCTTTGTTGCTCCTCTCTCATAACTCTTTGGTCTTCTCTAATTTCATGGAGGATGATAGAATGCTCTTGGTGCTCCACCCTTAGTTGTCCCATGTTGGAACTTAATTCTCCTAGGGAGGTGTTGATTTGCTCCCAATAGTTTTGTGGAGGAAAATGCATCCCTTGAGGTATCTCAGGGATTTCATGATGAGGAATTTCCTCATGCTCTTGTCCATGAGTAGGATATCTTGTTTGCTCCATCCTTTTCTTAGTGATGGGCTTGTCCTCATCAATGAGGATGTCTTCCTCTATGTCAATTCTAGCTGAATTGCAAAGGTGACAAATAAGATGAGGGAAGGTTAACCTTGACAAAGTAGAGGACTTGTCTGCCACCTTGTAGAGTTCTAGGGATATAACCTCATGAACTTCTACTTCCTCTCTAATCATGATGCTATGGATCATGATAGCCCGGTCTATAGTAACTTCAGACCAGTTGCTAGTGGGAATGATTGAGCGTTGGATGAACTCCAACCATCCCCTAGCCACGGGCTTGAGGTCATGCCTTCTTAGTTGAACCGGCTTTTCTCTTGAATCTCTCTTCCATTGAGCGCCCTCTTCACAAATGTCTATGAGGACTTGGTCCAACCTTTGATCAAAGTTGACCCTTCTAGTGTAGGGGTGTGCATCTCCTTACATCATTGGCAAGTTGAATGCCAACCTTACATTTTCCGGACTGAAATCTAAGTATTTCCCCCGAACCATTGTAAGCCAATTCTTTGGATCCGAGTTCACACTTTGATCATGGTTCTTGGTGATTCATGCATTGGCATAGAACTCTTGAACCATTAAGATTCCGACTTGTTGAATGGGGTTTGTGAGAACTTCCCAACCTCTTCTTTGAATCTCATGTCGGATCTCCGGATATTCACCCTTTTTAAGCTTGAAAGGGACCTCGGGGATCACTTTCTTCTTGGCCACGTCTTCATAGAAGTGGTCTTGATGTACCTTTGAGATGAATCTCTCTATCTCCCATGTCTCAAGGGTGGAAGCAATTGCCTTTCCTTTCCTCTTTCTAGAGGATTCTCCGGCCTTTGGTGCCATAAATGGTTATGAAAAAATAAAAAAGCTGAGCTTTTCCACACCAAACTTAAAAGGTTTGCTCGTCCTCGAGCAAAAGAATAAAGAAAGGAGGAGAAGAAGAAGAGATAGAGGAGATGGAGGTGTGTGAATTGTTCGGCCAAGGGGGTTTTAGGTGGTTATGATGTGGAAAGGAAGGAGTGATGGTTTGAATTTTAGTGGGTGGGTGTAGGTGGGTTATATGATGGTTTTGGAGGAGTAATGGAGGTTATTTAGGGAAGAGTATTATGAAAAGGTGTGAAGAAGTTAGAGAGACTGAGTTGAGGTTGGTGGGGATCCTGTGGGGTCCACAGATCCTGAGGTGTCAAGGATTTCTCATCCCTGCACAAATTAGGCGTGCAAAATGCCCTTAGAGTGCAATTCTGGCGTTTAAATGCCAGTAAGCTTCTCCTCCAGGGTGTGCTATTTTTAATACTATTTTTCATTTTGTTTTTGCTTTTTCAGTTATTTTTGTGACTTCACATGATCATCAACCTACAGAAAACATAAAATGACAATGGAGAATAAATAGATATAATTAAATAAAATTGGGTTGCCTCCCAATAAGCGCTTCTTTAATGTCAATAGCTTGACAGTGAGCTCTCATGGAGCCTCACAGATAATCAGAGCAGGGTTGCAGCCTCTCAACACCAAACTTAGAGTTTGGTTGTGGCCTCTCAACACCAAACTTAGAGTTTGATTATGGCCTCCCAACACCAAACTTAGAGTTTAAATGTGGGGGTTTTGTTTGACTCTGTATTGAGAGAAGCTTTTCATGCTTCCTCTCCATAGTTATAGAAGGAGATCCTTGAGCCTTAAACACAAGGTAGTCCCCATTCAATTGAAGGACCAATTCTCCTCTGTCAACATCAATCATAGCTTTTGCTGTGGCTAGGAAGGGTCTTCCAAGGTACTTAGCAACTTGCTCTTCAGTGACATTTTCATCCTCTTCAGAGGAGGAATATTCATCAGAGCTCATGAATGGTAACAGAAAGTTCAAAGGAATCTCTATGATTTCTGTATGAGCCTCAGATTCCTTTGGTTCCTCAAAGGGAAACTTCTTACTGGTCAGTGGACGTTCCCTGAGGTCTTCCTCATTGGGAATCACTGCCTTTTCAATCTCTCCAGGTTCGGCCACACCAAGTAAGGTTATGGCCTTGCACTCTCTTTTGGGATTCTCTTCTATATTGCTTGGGAGAGTGCTAGGAGGAGTTTTCGTAATCTTCTTACTCAGCTGACCCACCTGTGCCTCCAAATTTCTAATGGAGGACCTTGTTTCATTCATGAAACTTAGTGTGGTCTTAGATAGATCAGAGACCATGGTTGCCAGGCCAGAATGGTTCTGTTCAGAATTCTCTGTCTGTTGCTGAGAAGATGATAGAAAAGGCTTGCTATTGCTAAACCTATTTCTTCCATCATTATTGTTGAAGCCTTATTGAGGCTTCTGTTGGTCCTTCCATGAGAGATTAGGATGATTTCTCCATGAAGGATTATAGGTATTTCCATAGGATTCTCCCATGTAATTCACCTCTGCCATTGCAGGATTCTCAGGATCATAAGCTTCTTCTTCAGAAGATGCTTCTTTAGTACTGTTGGATGCAGCTTGCAATCCATTCAGACTCTGAGAAATCATATTGACTTGATGAGTCAATATTTTGTTTTGAGCCAATATGGCATTCAGAGTATCAATTTCAAGAACTCTTTTCTTCTGATTTGTCCCATTATTCACAGGATTCCTTTCAGAAGTGTACATGAATTGGTTATTTGCAACCATTTCAATGAGTTCCTGAGCTTCTGCAGGCGTCTTCTTCAGATGAAGAGATCCTCCAGCAAAGCTGTCCAATGACATCTTGGACAGTTCAGATAGACCATCATAGAAAATACCTATGATGCTCCATTCTGAAAGAATCTCAGAAGGACACCTTCTAATCAATTGTTTGTATCTTTCCCAAGCTTCATAGAGGGATTCACCTTCCTTCTGTCTGAAGGTTTGGACTTCCACTCTAAGCTTGCTCAATTTTTGAGGTGGAAAGAACTTTGCCAAGAAGGCATTGACTAGCTTTTCCCAAGAGTTCAGGCTTTCTTTAGGTTGTGAATCCAACCATGTTCTAGCTCTGTCTCTTACAGCAAAGGGAAAAAGCATAAGCTTGTAGACCTCGGGATCAACCCCATTGGTCTTGACAGTGTCACAGATTTGCAAGAATTCAGCTAAGAACTGATGAGGATCTTCCAATAGAAGTCTATGAAACTTGCAATTCTGTTGCATCAGAGAAACTAATTGAGGCTTAAGATCAAAGTTGTTTGCTCCAATGGCAGGGATTGAGATTCTTCTCCCATAGAAGTCAGGAGTAGGTGCAGTAAAGTCACCAAGCACCTTCCTTGCATTGTTGGCATTGTTGTTGTTTTCGGCTGCCATGGCTTCTTCTTGTTTGAAAAGTTCTGTTAGGTCCTCTATAGAGAGTTGTACTTTAGCTTCTCTTAGCTTTCTCTTCAAGGTCCTTTCAGGTTCAGGATCAGCTTCAACAAGAATGCCTTTGTCCTTGCTCCTGCTCATATGAAAAGAGAGTAGAAGAAAATATGGAATCATCTATGTCATAGTATGGAGATTCCTTGAGGTGTCAGAGGAAAATAAAAATAGAAGGATGAGGTAGAGAAGAGAGAATTCGAACTTATCAAGAGAGATAGAGTTCGAATTGTTGATAATGGAGAGGTGTTAGTCCTTTAAATAGAAGGATGTGAGAAGAGGGGAAGAATTTTCGAAAATAAATTAAAAAGATTTTGAAATAATAAAAAAAATTTGAAATTTTGATTGATGATTTTCGAAAATCAAGATTGGGAAAGAAATTAAGTGATTTTTGAAAAAAGATTTTGAAATTAGAAATCAAGGAGATATGATTGAAACTTAACTTTGAAAAAGATGTGATTGAAAAGATATGAATTGAGAATTTAAAAAAGAAAAGTTTTAAAATTAAAGTTGATTATTTGACTAACAAGAAATTAAAAGATATGATTCTAGAATTTAAAATATGATCCTTTCTTAATAAGCAAGTAACAACTAGAAAATTTTGAATTAAATTATTAATTGTAACAAATATTTTCAAAAATAGTAATAATAATAAAAAATGGAAAGAAATTGATTTTGAAAGGATATGATTGAAAAGATATGATTTGAAAAAGATTTGATTTTGAAAAATTATGAAAACTTGAAAAAGATTTGAATTAAAAACAAAATCTTCCCTCTAGTGTCCTCCAGGCGTTAAATGCCCAGAATGGCATCCATTCTGGCGTTTAACGCCCAAAATGCTACCTTTTTGGGCGTTTAACGCCCAGCCAGGTACCCTGGCTGGCGTTTAAATGCCAGTTTTCCTTCTTCACTGGGCGTTTTGAACGCCCAGCTTTTTCCGTGTAATTCCTCTGCTGAATGTTCTGAATTTTCAATTCTCTGTGTTATTGACTTGAAAAGACACAATTTTGAAAAAAAAAATTTGAATTTTTAATGATGAGAAATAATAATAAAAAGAATGCAACTAAGATCAAATAAACAATGCATGCAAGACACCAAACTTAGAAGTTTGTATACTAAAGACTATAACAAATTGAAAATGCATATGCAAAACAACAAAAGACACAAAATAAGAGAAATTAAAGATCAGAGCTATGGAATCATCAAGAACAGCTTGAAGATCAATGAAGAACATATTACATATATTCGAAAAAATACAAGAAGAAGAAAGACATGCAATTGACACCAAACTTAAAATTAGACACTAGACTCAAACAAGAAACATAAATTATTTTTTATTTTTTTATGATTTTATAAATTTTTTTTATTTTTCAAAAATTATATGGAAAGGAAAATAAAGAGATTCAAAATTTTTAATGAGAATTCCAGGAATCATTGCAATGTTAGTCTAAAACTCCGGTCCAGGAATTAGACATGGCTTACTAGCCAGCCAAGCTTTCAGTGAAAGCTTCGATCCAAAACACTAGACATGGCCAATGGCCAGCCAAGCTTTAGCAGATCATTACTCTTAATAGCAAAATTGATAGAAATCAACAAGCTCTTGTGATGATAAGTTGAAACCTCGGTCCAAAAGATTAGACATGGCTTCACAGCCAGCCAGACTTCAACAGATCATCATGAAACTCTAGAATTCATTCTTAAAAACTCTGAAGAACAGAATAGAAATTTTTTTTTTGTATTTTTGAAATTTTTTTTTCGAAAATAAGAAGCAAAAAGCTTAAACATAAATTAACATTACCTAATCTAAGCAACAAGATGAACCGTCAGTTGTCCAAACTCAAACGATCCCCGGCAACGGCGCCAAAAACTTGGTGCACGAAATTGTGATCATCAATGGCGCCAACAACTTGGTACGCACAATTGTAATCTCAACTCTTTATCACAACTCCGCACAACTAACCAGCAAGTACACTGGGTCGTCCAAGTAATAAACCTTACGTGAGTAAGGGTCGATCCCACAGAGACTGTCGGCTTGAAGCAAGCTATGATCATCTTGTAAATCTCAGTCAAGCAGATTCAAATGGTTATGGAGAATTGATAATTAAAATATGAATAAAACATAAAATGAAGATAGAGATACTTATGTAATTCATAGGTAGGAATTTCAGATAAGCGTATGAAGATGCTTTGTTTCTCCTAAACTTCTGCTTTCCTATTGCCTTCTTCCAATCATTCATACTCCTTTCCATGGCAAGCTTTATGTTGGCCATCACCGTTGTCAATGGCTACTTCCCGTTCTCTCAGTGAAAATGTTACAAATGTGCTGTCACCACACGGCTAATCATCTGTCGGTTCTCGATCATGTTGGAATAGGATCATTTGATCCTTTTGCGTCTGTCACACGCCCAACATTCGCGAGTTTGAAGCTCGTCACAGTCATCCCTTCCCAGATCCTACTCGGAATACCACAGACAAGGTTTAGACTTTCCGGACCTCAGGAATGGCCGCCAATAATTCTAGCCTATACCACGAAGATTCTAATCTTAGATTAGAAACCCAAGAGATACACATTCAAGCATGATTGCATGTAGAACGGAAGTGGTTGTCAGGCACGCGTTCATAGGTGAGAATGATGATGAGTGTCACGAATCATCACATTCATCAAGTTGAAGAACAAGTGTATATCTTAGAGAAGAAGTAGGTGTGAATTGAATAGAAAAACAGTAGTACTTTGCATTAATTCATGAAGAACAGCAGAGCTCCGCACCTTAATCTATGGTGTGTAGAAACTCTACCATTGAAAATACATAAGAACAAGGTCTAGGCATGGCCGAATGGCCAGCCCCAAAGGTCTAAGATAGCATAAGACTAATCAAAGATTCCAAGTCTGTAAATACAATAGCAAAAGGTCCTATTTATAGAGAACTAGTAACCTAGGGTTTAAAAAAATGAGTAAATGATGCAGAAATCCATTTCCGGGCCCACTTGGTGTGTGCTTGGGCTGAGTATTGAAGCTTTCATGTGTAGAGACTTTTCTTGGAGTTAAACGCCAGCTTTTGTGCCAGTTTGGGCGTTTAACTCCAGCTTTTCTGCCAGTTCTGGCGTTTTGACGCCAGAATTTCTATGCTGACTTGGAACGCCGGTTTGGGCCATCAAATCTTGGGCAAAGTATGGACTATTATATATTTCTGAAAAGCCCAGAATGTCTACTTTCCAAACAATTAAGAGTGCGCCAATTGGGCATCTGTAGCTCCAGAAAATCTACTTCGAGTGCAGGGAGGTCTGAATCCAACAGCATCTGCAGTCCTTTTTCAGCCTCTGAATCATATTTTTACTCAGGTCCCTCAATTTCAACCAGAAAATACCTGAAATCACAGAAAAATACACAAACTCATAGTAAAGTCCAGAAATGTGATTTTTAATTAAAAACTAATAAAAATATAATAAAAATTAACTAAAATATACTAAAAACATACTAAAAACAATGCCAAAAAGCGTATAAATTATCCGCTCATCATAATCCCACCTGCGAGTTAATTGAAAACTTTATCGGCTGGCAAGTTGAGGATGGAGGATTTCTTCTCTTGTCGTGATGTGAATGTGGGAAAAGGGAAAGGTGGAAAGGCGCACTCCTTCGTTTTGTTTTTCCCACATTCTTCTCTGGTTGCAAGGTGGAAAGGCACACTCCTTCGATGTGGAAAGGTACTTTCCTTTGTATTTCTCCCAGGAGAAAGTGGAAAGGCACACTCCTTCGATGTGAAAATGTATTCTCCTTTGTTTTTGTTCCTCTTGGAGATGCATAACCTAGAGACCATATCCGGGTTAGCTACCGAATGTGTCGTGTTCTGGCAATTTAACCGACACGTGAGCTCACGGCCAGTAGGAAAGGCATACATTATATGTATTTGAGTGACTTGTTTGTTTTTGCATTCTTAGGTTTGCGTAATTGATATTCATGCTTAACTATTATATGTTCTGTTTGCTGTAACTATAAACTACTAGTGTTTTCTTTGTATACATTGTTTGTCTATGCATCAGTGTTTCGGGGGGATTGGAGGAAAGGCGATGAGCTTAGGGGTTAAGTTAGAATTGAGATAGAATCTAGAATCCTTAGATACCTCACCCTGTTTATGGTTTCAAATGTTAGTTTTAAGTTTGAATCTATTGCCGGAAGTTCTAGGATTGCCACTGGCTTTTCTGGGACTTTATATCTTATGTATGCGACACCATTACCATACTGAGAACTCCCGGTTCTCATTCCATATGGATATTAGTGTTTTTCAGATACAGGTCAAGAGGCACCTCGCTAGGCGTATGGAGTTCTCTGCAGTGAAGTGGGGCTTTTGGTATTTTACATTTTGTTCTATGTAGTTATATCTATATGTATAAACTCTCCTTATGTATATATGTTTTACTTTTGCACCTCATAGAGGTTTATGGAGAACTAGGGTTTCTTCTATGTATTTTGGGTTATGGATTTATATATGTATGTATGTAAATATTCTCTGGCCAGCCTTAGTTTCACAGGCTGAGTTTGGAGCTTGATATTTTGTCACTTTGACTCTCTACTCTCCATATATATATATATATATATGTGTGTGTGTGTGTGTGTGTGTGTGTGTGTGTGTGTGTGTGTGTCTAGGTACCTAAGCTTTCTTCGTACGCCAGTAACGTTATTTTTTAGCGTTGCGCTTTTACATTTCACGAATTCGCTTTAGCTATTCCTTCAAGGCTCTTCGTATATTACATTCTTTCAAATATTATACGTGTGTATATATATATATATATATATATATATATATATATATATATATATATTATTTTAGAGGTCGTAATACCACACCACCTCTGTTTTACGACTTAAGCGTAAAACTCTGTGTAGTAGGGTTTATAGAGAGTATTGCTCCCGGGTCATCAACAAGAGAATGGACAATAGTGTGTATCAAAGTTGGTTAAAAATCCAGGGTTGAAAGACATTTGCAAGAAATTAAATCAAGACAATTAAAGCAATATCCAAGTAAATGGCAATCTAACAAGATAATATATTAATCTAATTCTATCCTAGAACTAATTAAACAACTAAAACTAACTAAAACAAGAATTGAGTGATCAAAATTTGGGTTTTCAAATATGAATTGCAAAAGAACTCTTGGCTAAGGTATAGGAATTGAGATCACCATCCTTGTCTAATAACCATATATTAACAATTATGAAGGGCCAATCCCATCAAGTCTACTTCTATGCTTGAAGTATGTCAAATAGGCTTGATCAACATCAATCCATAAGTCCCAACCTAGCTACTAATTAACTTAGCAGTAGACTAGTGTTAATGAGTATCAAATTGACCAACAAAGGTTCCCAAATCATCAATCCAATTAGATCCAATGACTCAAGGTCACTTAACTCCCTTAGCCTAGGCCAAGAGTGTAGAAAACTACTCCATAGCTAGTGAAAACAATTCATCAAACACATGATGTGCAATAGTTAAAGACATAGCTAAATTGTAAAATTAAATAAAAATTAAAGCTACCAACTAACAATTATCAACACTATCAACTAAACTAAAATTATAACATATAAAAACCTCAATGTATTAATGAGAATTCAAAATTAACAAGGTTCACAAAATGAGAAATAAGAGAAAACTAAGGAGAAGAACATAATACTAGCAAAGGAATTAAGTAAAATTAGAACTAGAGAAGCTAAAATTAAGACAATAAAACAAGAATTAACAAGGTCCAATTAAGAAATTAAAGCAAAAGACAATCAAAAAGCACTAAAACCGAGAGAGAAGTAGGTATTTCTTTCTCTAGAAGAACTAAGAACCAAAATTAGCTAAATTAAGTCCTAATGTGTGTATGCTTGGTTTCCTTCCTTCCCCCTTCAATTCATGGCCTTTCTTCCTTCAGAAATAGCTTGATTTGGGCCCAAGAAAGGTCCAGAAAGCACTAGCACATGCAATTCTAATGAGATCAGGCGCTGCATGTCACGGGTACACGAAAGCTATGCGTACGCGTCAGTCGAGCTTTGCAAATGTCACGCGTACACGCGAGAACCAGCTTCTCAAAACTTCTATTTTCCATGTTCCTTCCACTTTTGCATGCTTCCTTTCCATCCTCTAAGCCATTATTGCTCTATAGATCCTGAAATCACTTAACAAATGTATCACGACATCGAATGGTAATAGGAGAGTATTAAAAATTAGCATTTTTTTTGCCTAAGAAGCATGTTTTGAACTATAAGACACAATTAAGGAGAAATCTTAAAAGCATGCAATTTATATGAATAAGTGTGAAAATAATTGATGAAACCCGCCAAATTCAACTCAAGATAAACTCTAAAATTGGGGTTTATCACTCATCAGCAACCTTAAGCTGATACTCAAAACCTTAAGAAAGTATCGGATGTGGCTCAACCTGGTAAAATGTGCGTGTGGAATGGAGGCTGGGAAATTCTTGGGCTTCATGATCACGCAGTTAGGGGTGGAAGCCAACCCAGAAAAATGCTGAGTCATTCTCGAGATGAGAAGTTCGGCAAACCTCAAAGACGTCCAAATGCTGACCGGTTGGCTGGCCATCCTTTCCCACTTCCTCGGAGTTTTGGCATAGAAAGCTCTCCCGTTCTTCAAACTCATAAAAAAGACATAAATTTTAAATAGAAACCAGAGTGCAAAGAGGTCTTCCAACATTTCAAAAGGGCATTAATGGAACTCCCCATTCTCTCCAAACCCAAAACGGGAGAAATGTTATACCTCTACCTATCCATAACGAAAGAGGCTCTGGCAGCAACATTAATCCAAAAAGACAAGCTGATGACTGAATAACTGATGAGCGGATAATTTATACGCTTTTTGGCATTGTTTTTAGTATGTTTTTAGTAGGATCTAGTTACTTTTAGGGATGTTTTTATTAGTTTTTATGTTAAATTCACATTTCTGGACTTTACTATGAGTTTGTGTGTTTTTCTGTGATTTCAGGTATTTTCTGGCTGAAATTGAGGGACTTGAGCAGAAATCAGATTCAGAGGGTTGAAGAAGGACTGCTGATGTTGTTGGATTCTGACCTCCCTGTACTCAAAGTGGATTTTCTGGAGCTACAGAACTCGAAATGGCGCGCTTCTAATTGCGTTGGAAAGTAGACATCCAGGGCTTTCCAGCAATATATAATAGTCCATACTTTGGCCAAGAATAGATGACGTAAACTGGCGTTCAACGCCAGCTTTCTGCCCAAATCTGGCGTCCAGCGCCAGAAAAGGAGCCAAAACCAGAGTTGAACGCCCAAACTGGCACAAATACTGGCATTCAACTCCAAGAAGGACCTCTACACGTGCAACACTCAAAGCTCAGCCCAAGCACACACCAAGTGGGCCCCGGAAGTGGATTTATGCATCAATTACTTACTTCTGTAAACCCTAGTAGCTAGTTTATTATAAATAGGACATTTCACTATTGTATTTGACATCTTTTGATCATCTTAGGGTCTTTTTGACCATCTTTGGATGCCTAGTTCTTAGATCAGGAGGGCTGGCCATTCGGCCATGCCTGGACCTATCACTTATGTATTTTTAACGGTAGAGTTTCTACACTCCATAGATTAAGGTGTGGAGCTCTGCTGTTCCTCAAAGATTAATGCAAAGTACTACTGTTTTCTATTCAATTCATCCTATTTCGCTTCTAAGATATTCATTCGTACTTCAATCTGAATGTGATGAATGTGACAATCATCATCATTCCCTATGAACGCGTGCCTGACAACCACTTCCGTTCTACATTATAATTGAATGAGTATCTCTTAGATCTCTTAATCAGAATCTTCGTGGCGTAAGCTAGAATGATGGCGGCATTCAAGAGAATCCGGAAAATCTAATCCTTGTCTGTGGTATTCCGAGTAGGATTCAATGAATGAATGACTGTGACGAGCTCCAAACTCGCGATTGCAGGG